>NW_027509141.1:842500-1242500 GCF_051911475.1 Siphateles boraxobius | reverse complement strand
CCACTACTGCATCGGGAACCCCATCACAGGAGAGCTGGTGTGTAAAGGCAGTGCCCTCGACTTTGGGTCCATCCCTTCAGGCGCCTTCAAAACCGCCATGTTCTTCGTCGGGATCTCTTTGCTGCTGATCGTGGGTACAATTGTTTGCTTTAGTTTGTTCTTTTTCTGCAACTCGGGCAGTGTGTATAAGATCTGCGCATGGATGCAGCTGGCAGCCGGTGAGTGCAACATTTTCCTGAATTTGAGGGTTTTTTAATGACATAAACATTGATAACAATATAATAAAATATTAAACCATCAATGTACACATTTAATTATATTATTGTCACAATTATGTTCTGTTCAGTTGTTTCTGTCATGTCTGTATTAGTTGGTCTCTGATTAGTTCATCTCTGTCCAGCTGTTCTGTTGAGTGTCTTCATTGAATATGTGTATAAATACTCTCTGTGTTCATGAATATGTGTATTAATACTCTCTGTGTTCATGAATATGTGTATTAATACTCTCTGTGTTCATGAATATGTGTATTAATACTCTCTGTGTTCATGAATATGTGTATTAATACTCTCTGTGTTCATGAATATGTGTATTAATACTCTCTGTGTTCATGAATATGTGTATTAATACTCTCTGTGTTCATGAATATGTGTATTAATACTCTCTGTTCTGTTCATGAATATGTGTATTAATACTCTCTGTGTTCATGAATATGTGTATTAATACTCTCTGTTCTGTTCATGAATATGTGTATTAATACTCTCTGTGTTCATGAATATGTGTATTAATACTCTCTGTGTTCATGAAAATGTGTATTAATACTCTCTGTGTTCATGAATATGTGTATTAATACTCTCTGTTTTCATGAATATGTGTATTAATACTCTCTGTTCTGTTCATGAATATGTATATTAATACTCTCTGTGTTCATGAATATGTGTATTAATACTCTCTGTGTTCATGAATATGTGTATTAATACTCTCTGTGTTCATGAAAATGTGTATTAATACTCTCTGTGTTCATGAATATGTGTATTAATACTCTCTGTGTTCATGAATATGTGTATTAATACTCTCTGTGTTCATGAATATGTGTATTAATACTCTCTGTTCTGTTCATGAATATGTGTATTAATACTCTCTGTGTTCATGAATATGTGTATTAATACTCTCTGTGTTCATGAATATGTGTATTAATACTCTCTGTTCTGTTCATGAATATGTGTATTAATACTCTCTGTGTTCATGAATATGTGTATTAATACTCTCTGTGTTCATGAATATGTGTATTAATACTCTCTGTGTTCATGAATATGTGTATTAATACTCTCTGTGTTCATGAATATGTGTATTAATACTCTCTGTGTTCATGAATATGTGTATTAATACTCTCTGTGTTCATGAATATGTGTATTAATACTTTCTGTGTTCATGAATATGTGTATTAATACTCTCTGTGTTCATGAATATGTGTATTAATACTCTCCGTGTTCATGAATATGTGTATTAATACTCTCTGTGTTCATGAATATGTGTATTAATACTCTCTGTGTTCATGAATATGTGTATTAATACTCTCAGTTCTGTTCATGAATATGGGTATTAATACTCTCTGTGTTCATGAATATGTGTATTAATACTCTCTATTCTGTTCATGAATATGTGTATTAATACTCTCTGTGTTCATGAATATGTGTATTAATACTCTCTGTGTTCATGAATATGTGTATTAATACTCTCTGTTCAGTTCATGAATATGTGTATTAATACTCTCTGTGTTCATGAATATGTGTATTAATACTCTCTGTGTTCATGAATATGTGTATTAATACTCTCTGTGTTCATGAATATGTGTATTAATACTCTCTGTTCAGTTCATGAATATGTGTATTAATACTCTCTGTGTTCATGAATATGTGTATTAATACTCTCCGTGTTCATGAATATGTGTATTAATACTCTCTGTGTTCATGAATATGTGTATTAATACTCTCTGTTCTGTTCATGAATATGTGTATTAATACTCTCTGTTCTGTTCATGAATATTTGTATTAATACTCTCTGTGTTCATGAATATGTGTATTAATACTCTCTGTTCTGTTCATGAATATGTGTATTAATACTCTCTGTGTTCATGAATATGTGTATTAATACTCTGTGTTCATGAATATGTGTATTAATACTCTCTGTGTTCATGAATATTTGTATTAATACTCTCTGTGTTCATGAATATGTGTATTAATACTCTCTGTTCTGTTCATGAATATGTGTATTAATACTCTCTGTTCTGTTCATGAATATGTGTATTAATACTCTCTGTGTTCATGAATATGTGTATTAATACTCTCTGTGTTCATGAATATGTGTATTAATACTCTCTGTGTTCATGAATATGTGTATTAATACTCTCTGTTCTGTTCAGTCCTTGTCGGTTATTGTTCATGTGAACGTGGTCATTCTCTTCCGAGTTCGTTATTTGATTAAAAGGATTACCATTTCATTCGTCGTGCGCCTTTCTCAAGCACCTAACCGTGACTTTATTATAGGATATTATATTATATTATTATATTAGGCCCCCAAAAGTATTTGGACATATTTTCCTAAAAACATCACTTTTTTTATTATATATGAAATATCAATCCAAGTGGCATTATTTTGTTTGTTTGATTTGTTTTTGATTTAAAGTGATTGATTTTTCATTTATTATTTTATCTAATAGAATAACATTGTTATTTTTAAATGTGTCTTAAGTGCAGTGTTATTTTTTTAAATTATTTATCAGTTTTTTCTCAAGATTTCTACTTTTTAAATATTTCAGTTTTATTTCATTTATTTTTTAGTACTTCAACTTCAACTACATTTTATTTCAGTTAGTTGACAAGGCAACATTTCAGATTTTTCATTTAAGTTTTTTTTTATGTTTTTCAAAAATGATTTGTTTATTGCAGCTTTATTTCAACAATCAAAAACAAACATCTTTGACAGATTGTTTATCATTAACAATACAATGAGTGTTACTGGCATATGAAAGTTATGATAAAGTACTATCAAACTCATCAAATGCTTTAAAGTTCAGTTGGATTCTCAAGGCTGAATTGAAGGTTGTATGAAATGCATGAGTTTCCTCAGGACTTCAGCACCCTGGATAGTTCCTCATCTTAATGACAGATTAGACGTGCTGCTTTATTAGTATATTAGTGGAATATATTTGTGCTGTGTTGCGAAATATAATGCTTTAAGCCTTGTCCTATCTAATGAAGTTCTCACTGAGGACACAGATAACCCTCCCATCACACCATATTACATAACAATGCATTTGCAATGCATACTCATTAAAAGAAAGTGAGTGTGAAACTGAGAGAGAGTGTGTGTAAAGCAATATCCAACGCAGCACCAGCTGCCCTGCAGAGAGTGTATTGTCATATGAATAATAAATGATGAGTTAAGTGCCGCTGAAGTTGCCAGGCAACAGTCCCAATGCAAAGTATTTCTGGTAGTCAAGAGTATTTTTGACAACAATAAAAAAGGGAAATCAAGGTCATGCTTTTTCTCCAGTGGATATTTTTCAGAGTGGGTTTATTTTTAAAATTTCCTTTGCTGTATAGACTCAAACATTAAAGTATACAGTAGTTACTGAACATTTTTTCACAATTGTCTAAAGACATATTTAATAATAATTATCAAACTATTTGGAGTTAGGAGTTTGGGGGAATCTCCTGTTTTTTTCTGGCACTGTTTGGGAAGAATACCCTTTTAAAATATCTAAATTAAAAACATATCTGCCTTTTATTGAGCAATAAAATATTGTTGTTTTCTGAATATAATGGCTA
The DNA here is from genome assembly GCF_051911475.1 of Siphateles boraxobius. NCBI lineage: Eukaryota > Metazoa > Chordata > Actinopteri > Cypriniformes > Leuciscidae > Siphateles > Siphateles boraxobius. The sequence goes on along the minus strand of NW_027509141.1, from coordinate 1,238,673 downwards.
TGATTCAGCTTTTATACAGTGGTGCACAGAATTATTGGTACCCCTGGTAAATATGATCAAAAATGCCTGTAAAAAATAAATCCGCATTGTTTATCCTTTTGATCTTTCATTCAAAAAATGCGCAAAAATCGAACCTTTCATTGGAGTAAAAGAATTGAAAGTGGGGGGTGAATCACATTATAAAATAAACGCTTTTCTCCAAAATACGCTGGCCATAATTATTGGCTCCCTGTTATTAATTACTTTTTGTAACCTCCTTTTGCCAAGATAACAGCTCTGAGTTTTCTTCTATTATGCCCGATGAGTTTGGAGAACACCTGACCAGAGATCAGAGATCATTCCTTCATACAGAATCTCTCCAGATCCTTCAGATTCACAAGTTCATGTTGGTGCTTCTTCTCACCCCACTCATTTTCTATAGAGTTCAGGTCAGGGAACTAGGACGTCATGGCAGAAGCTTCATTTTGTGCTCAGTGACCCATTTTTGTGTTGATTTTGATGTTTGTTTTGGACCGTTGTCCTGATGGAAGATCCAACCACGACCCATTATAAGATTTCTAGCAGAGGCAGTCAGGTTTTGATTTTTTATCTGTTGATATTTGCTAGAATCCATAATACCATATATCTGAACAAGATGTCCGGGACCTCCAGCAGAAAAATAGGCCCACAACATATAAGATCCAGCAGTATATTTAACCGTAGGCATGGGGTGCTTTTTATCCCTGTTTGCACCAAACACATCTGGAGGGTTTGCTGCCAAAAAGCCCTTTTTTAGTTTCATCTGACCACAGAACCCAGTCCCTTCTGAAGTCCCAGTCGTGTCTGACAACTGGATATGCTGGAGTTTGTTTTTGGAGGAGCGAGGAGGATTCTTGAAACCCTCCCGAACAACATGTGTTGATGTAGGGGTTGTTTGATATATTTTTTAGGCTTTCTGACCCCAAGACTCAAATAATCTCTGCAGTTCTCCATCTGTGATCCTTGGAGAGTCTTTGGCCATTCAAACTCTCCTCCTCACCGTGCATTAAGACAATATCGACACACGTCCTCTTCCTGGCCAACATGACATCATGACTTTGCGTAAACATACACGCCACTTTCAAGTCAAGTGGCGTGTTATCTATACGCATTTTTAGCTATCCGCATGTATGTCCACGCCGAAACGAACCGTCATCTTCCGCGTGTATGTCGACGCCGAAACGAACCGCCATCTTCCGCGTGTATGTGTACGCCGTTAAATGTCCGAGTGATTCCGCGTGTATGTGTACGCCATTAAATGTCCGAGTGATTCCGCGTGTATGTGTACGCCATTTAATGTCCGAGTGATTCCGCGTGTATGTGTACGCCGTTAAATGTCCGAGTGATTCCGCGTGTATGTGTACGCCGTTAAATGTCCGAGTGATTCCGCGTGTATGTGTACGCCGTTAAATGTCGAGTGATTCCGCGTGTATGTGTACGCCGTTAAATGTCGAGTGATTCCGCGTGTATGTCTACGCCATTAAATGTCCGAGTGATTCCGCGTGTATGTGTACGCCATTAAATGTCCGAGTGATTCCGCGTGTATGTGTACGCCGTTAAATGTCGAGTGATTCCGCGTGTATGTGTACGCCGTTAAATGTCGAGTGATTCCGCGTGTATGTCTACGCCATTAAATGTCCGAGTGATTCCGCGTGTATGTGTACGCCGTTAAATGTCGAGTGATTCCGCGTGTATGTGTACGCCGTTAAATGTCCGAGTGATTCCGCGTGTATGTGTACGCCATTAAATGTCCGAGTGATTCCGCGTGTATGTGTACGCCGTTAAATGTCGAGTGATTCCGCGTGTATGTGTACGCCATTAAATGTCCGAGTGATTCCGCGTGTATGTGTACGCCATTAAATGTCCGAGTGATTCCGCGTGTATGTCTACGCCGTTAAATGTCCGAGTGATTCCGCGTGTATGTGTACGCAGTTAAATGTCGAGTGATTCCGCGTGTATGTGTACGCCGTTAAATGTCGAGTGATTCCGCGTGTATGTGTACGCCGTTAAATGTCGAGTGATTCCGCGTGTATGTGTACGCCATTAAATGTCCGAGTGATTCCGCGTGTATGTGTACGCCGTTAAATGTCGAGTGATTCCGCGTGTATGTGTACGCCATTAAATGTCCGAGTGATTCCGCGTGTATGTGTACGCCATTAAATGTCCGAGTGATTCCGCGTGTATGTGTACGCCATTAAATGTCCGAGTGATTCCGCGTGTATGTGTACGCCGTTAAATGTCGAGTGATTCCGCGTGTATGTGTACGCCATTAAATGTCCGAGTGATTCCGCGTGTATGTGTACGCCATTAAATGTCCGAGTGATTCCGCGTGTATGTGTACGCCATTAAATGTCCGAGTGATTCCGCGTGTATGTGTACGCCATTAAATGTCCGAGTGATTCCGCGTGTATGTGTACACCGTTAAATGTCCGAGTGATTCCGCGGTTATGTGTACGCCGTTAAATGTCCGACTGATTCTGCGTGTATGTACACGCCGTTAAATGTTCGAGTGATTCCGCGTGTATGTGTACGCCGTTAAATGTCCGAGTGATTCCGCGTGTATGTGTACGCCGTTAAATGTCCGAGTGATTCCGCGTGTATGTGTACGCCATTAAATGTCCGAGTGAATCCGCGTGTATGTGTACGCAGTTAAATGTCGAGTGATTCCGCGTGTATGTGTACGCCATTAAATGTCCGAGTGATTCCGCGTGTATGTGTACGCCATTAAATGTCCGAGTGATTCCGCGTGTATGTGTACGCCGTTAAATGTCCGAGTGATTCCGCGTGTATGTGTACGCCATTAAATGTCCGAGTGATTCCGCGTGTATGTGTACGCCATTAAATGTCCGAGTGATTCCGCGTGTATGTCTACGCCGTTAAATGTCCGAGTGATTCCGCGTGTATGTGTACGCCATTAAATGTCGAGTGATTCCGCGTGTATGTGTACGCCATTAAATGTCCGAGTGATTCCGCGTGTATGTCTACGCCGTTAAATGTCCGAGTGATTCCGCGTGTATGTGTACGCCATTAAATGTCGAGTGATTCCGCGTGTATGTGTACGCCATTAAATGTCCGAGTGATTCCGCGTGTATGTCTACGCCGTTAAATGTCCGAGTGATTCCGCATGTATGTCTACGCCATTAAATGTCCGAGTGATTCCGCGTGTATGTGTACGCAGTTAAATGTCGAGTGATTCCGCGTGTATGTGTACGCCATTAAATGTCCGAGTGATTCCGCGTGTATGTGTACGCCGTTAAATGTCCGAGCGAAACGAAGCAAAATGCATATCTACATCTGGGGAGCGATATTTTTTTTCCTATGATGGTAGGGGAAGACTCATAAATGGTATTAACCCCAGTGACGGGTAGGTTTAGGGACGGGGTTGGGGTAGGTCATATATTTATATATACAGTGGTGTAACGTTAAGTCAACGGCGTTGATAAACACGCTGAAAAGTGATTATGCATGTTGATAGCACGCCAAAAATGGAAATACGAATTGGCGTGTCATACATACGCCATTTCTGTCCTGGCAGATTCATAACACATCTTTAGTTGATTGGAACTTCATAATTATTGCCCTGATGGTCAAAATGGGGATTTTCAATTCTTTAGCCATTTTCTTACAGCCACTTTCTCTTTTGTGATGCTCAACAAACTTTTGATGCACATCAGAACTATATTCTATAGTTTTACTCATTGTGATGGATGATTAAGGGAATTTGGCCTTTGTGTTTCCTCATATTTAAACTCCTGTGAAACAAGAAGTCATAGCTAGACAATTTAATGTTCCGAGTCACCCTGGTGTGCTAAAAAAGGGTAAATATTAATGGGAATATACTTCAGAGATATTTTACCAATAATTGTGGCCAACGTGTTTTGTAGAAAAACATTTATTTCATAATGTGATTTCCCCCCCACTTTCAATTATTGTACTTCAATGAAAGGTTAGATTTTTGCTATTTTTTTAAACGAAAGATCAAAATGCTAAACAATGCAGATTAATTTTTTTACAGGCATTTTTGACCGTATTTACCAGGGGTACCAATAATTCTGACCACCACTGTAGCTCAATAAACAGAAAATACGTTTTGCTAACCCTTGTAAAAACACTACATTTTTTTGAATGCTCTCCAAGGCTGCAATTGTTATTATGAACTTTCGGCAGCTATTACTCTATCACGGTCTTCATTCTATTCTAATATGATAATTTGCTGCTCAAGAAACATTTCTTCTTATTATTATTATCAATGTAGAAAACTGTGAAACATTTTTTTCAAGATTCTTTGATGAATAAAAACTTCAAAAGAACAGCATTTATTTGAAATAGTAATTATTTTACTGTAACATTTGTGTATCTTTGCTGAATAAAAGTATTAATTTCTTTAACATCTTGCTGAGCCGGAACTTTTGAACGATCCCAAACTAAACCGAAGCTGAAAACCTGAAGCAGCCGTTGTGTGTCAGACTCAGACAACGCAGAAGTGGCGTTTCTTTCCTGAATGAATCAGTTTTGAATGAATGATTGAAGGACATTTCGTCAACTATTGGCGTAACAACGTAACCTGAGGAAAAGGTCAATGAAAATTTCTGTCTATCTGTAACAGGCAAACACAAACGAGTGATTCAAACAGGGAAAAGTGCAAAACGCCGCGTAGCCAATCCAATTTGAGGACCGGAACAAATGTTGTATAGCCCATATTTCCAACACAAAAATGTAAAACTTAAATATAAAAAATCTTTTTGTTATATTTATCTGACTGGGTATCTTTTTCGTATTCAGCGACTTGCATGGTGGTAGGTTGTATGATCTACCCGGACGGCTGGGACTCAGAGGAGGTGAAGAGGATGTGTGGGCAGCGGACAGATAAATACACACTGGGAAACTGTACGGTGCGCTGGGCGTATATACTGGCCATCATCAGCATCATGGACTCCCTCATATTATCCTTCCTGGCCTTCGTACTGGGAAACCGGCAAGACAAACTGCTGCCAGAGGACTTCCAGGTGGAGGGGAAGAAAGGTATGCTCTGAATCCAGAAGACTTGGATATGTTACTAAAATGATTGACTGTGGAGGAAAGACTGTCACACTGCAGGTTTAAAATAGCATCGGCGGGAGCAAGCAGGTATCTTGTGTCGTTTCTTTTTTTTAGCAATGACAATGTCCAAAGAGACGTAGGCCCAGTCCCAATTCGCCTACTTATACTACGCCCTAAAAGAATGTACTCTTTTTGTGAAGAAAAAGTACATACTTTTGAGTGTGTAGCAAAAAAGTAGGCGAACTTTGGGACATACTATCACGTCATCTTTAACGGACAGATCTGTCACGCATCCTGTCACTGTAAACTGCCATGTCAATCATCCTGTCACTGTAAACTGCCCTGTCAATCATCCTGTCACTGTAAACTGCCCTGTCAATCATCCTGTCACTGTAAACTGCCCTGTCAATCATCTCGTCACAGTTAAAATCCTCCATTCAATCTAATTTCATTTCCTACTGTTTCGTAGAGAAATGTAGTCGCACGTTTATCTGCCAGTCGTGGGTCTTTCATGCGGAGACTCTACTCATGTGTTTGCAATTTGAATATAATGCATTTAATGGCTAAACGTATCTTTACAAAAGTACACAATGCTGCTGCAGATGCAATATAATGTAGACAACGTTGAATAAATACATTTTCGTCAGGTTAAATACTGATAATTAAAGGGGAACTTGGCAACTATTTCAACTTAATAAAACCGTTTAAAATAATTTGGATGGTTTAATAACCTGTTCTGGTGAGAATGGTGACTTTCCCCGCTCCCCCCAAGTTTCCAGGCGGAAACCCAACCTTGCAACATGAGGACTAACGTCCCGGTAAGTTGGAAATAGGAAGTCTAGTGAGAAGCGAGAACGAGCCAGACACACAAACTGCTTTACGGCAATTTGACATAAACACACACGCCGTCCTCAATGCGTATGATGTATTACCCACCTCGGTAGACACACTCCACGCGATAAAGTTGGGCGGCTCCGATAATAACAAATGCACATGAGCAGCGATAGAAAGAGGGAGGAGGGGCCGTAAGTGAGTTTTTTACGACAGTGTTGTGAAATATACGCCTCACAGCTGTAGGGGGAGCTCTCTGAGAAAACATGCGGCAACAAAAGTGAAAATCAGCGAAGAAATAGCTAGAGTTGCCGAGTTCCCCTTTTAGCACTCAAACCCCTTTATCTAAATCTCTCTACATAACCGCCGGACTCGCGCGTCCTCCATGTCTGTAGTTTTTTTTTTAACACTTTTCACTTGTTTGTAGTTCTAACCAAATCCTCGTCCAACGCGCGATGGGTTGTGGGCAATATTGGCCGTTATCCAGAGCCCGTCTTACGGAGAGCCTTGGCACTTCCTATTAGCCCCATTGTATATAATCTCGGTTGCAGTTCCATTAGAGTTCCACTGGGGGTGATCGCGGGCGAGTGCAGAATGAATGGGAGTCTATGGAGCTAGACGGCTAAATGTATCCCTTTCTCCTGCTTGTCATTGAATCAACGTAGATTTTATTGTTGATTCCGCAAATTCAATATAGATTATAGTCCAAAAGTCGAATGAACGAGTACTTATGTCCTTTCGATTTCTTACAGGTTAGGTCGTTGTTGGCCGGAACACGCTAGCATTCTGCGATTATGTGACGTCATCACATTTTTGAACGGATTTTTAGATCAGATAAGTGAACTTAAAAATGCAATTTTCAGCTGAGTGTAATAACTTAGTCCCCCCTTTTGAATGCAACTTTCAAATTACTTGACAAAAAATTACATCCTTAGAAAAGTGGATTTCTGGGGGTGAAACCCCATAGACTCCCATTCATTCTGCACTCGCCTGCTAGCGCCCCCGCATGGACAGAGACGTGTTACTGCAGCCAGTCCAGAAACCGGAAGTATAACCAGACAGTGCCAATTCTCTTCTATTAGACATTCTCTGGTGTGCATCGATCTGCACTTCGGATTCTGACCGGATATAGTAGACCATCCGGGTATCTTTGCAACACTCATTTCAACATACTACGATTTGGGACGTACTAATTCTATTTTCGAATACTATTTAGGACGGATAGTATGCGATTCGGGACTGGGCCGTAGCCTACTGAATGTGCATATAGGATTACTTTTTGCTCTCTATAACGTTCACAGCAGTTCTCTGTAATCACAGAACACACTTCAAGCGTGCAGTGCTAGTAAAAATAATTGTATTATCCGCGACGGATTTGTGCACCTTTCATTAGTGTGATTATTCACTTGAACAACTCTTATTTATTATTACTCAACTATTATTTCTCATACACTGAGGTGAAAGTTGTTGATAAACTAATATAACTGTTATTTTCTCTCTTTAGAGGAAGCATGAAGACTTCTGCACATCATCAGGCTCTACAGACCACTTTCTGTCCATCTCTGAAATATGAAGAACAATAATCCTCAAATAATCCATTTGTGTCTGTAAAAGGTTATTACCACCTTTTAGGTTTACTCAGACATTTTTAATATATAAACTACATAAATGTGTTTTATATTGTGAGACCAAGGCCAAATTGAGGTATTTTGTTAAGAGCATTTGTTTACAAAAAGTCACTTTGCGTTTAGTAAAAATTAAATCAGTAAACCAGAAAGAACTGAGCTGATTTTTATTTATATGGTGTGGATTTTCATCCATAGCAGTGACTCTGCTAATACTCTGCTAATATTTTTAATTCGTTAACTCGTTCAGTGGCTTTTTCTGCTAGTTACATCGTTTATGGGGCGATCACACTGCACTTCATTCCAGCCACCTTCATTCATACACATGTGAATGCTGGAGACCAGAAACACAAGCCAATGTGAAGTAGTTTTGCACTTTGCTGCATTCCAAAACACAAGCTTGGTGAACTTTGACCTGTGTATCACGTGTGACCAATAGAAGAATCATACGGCATAGATCAGGGATGGGCAACTTCAGTCCTTCGGTCCTGAGCTCTAACCCTAATCAACACACATGAACAAGTTTAGCATGATGTGGTTCATTTACAACAAAACAAAAGAAAACAATGACTTTATCTCCAAAATAAAAAAAATATATTGCATGACATTGTGAAATTGGACAAACTCTGCCTATTCTTTCTTTACAAATTGTAATGTGTGAAAAGGATTGTGGGCGATTGGATGACACGAACGATACACTTAATGTATCCTTCAAAACAGGCAGAATGAAGAATGTGAAGCGAAGTGTCCTAATAATTTACTCACCCCAATGCCATCCAAGATATCCATGTCTTTCTTTCCTCAGTGGAAGAGAAATTAAGTTTTTTGAGGAAAACATTTCTGGATTTTGCTTCGAATAATGGACTTCAACGACAACCAGCGTTTTGAAGTCCAAATCAATGCAGTTTCAAAGATCTTTGAAGTGCTTCAACGGACTGTGCACGATTGCAGCTGAGGAAGAGAGTCTTATACAGAGAAACGATAGGCCATTTTCAAAAAAACAAACAAAAAAACATATATATATATAGGCTATATACTTTTGAAGGCTCAAAGGTTATTTGAAGGTCAGGCTCGATATCGCCGGCGTCGGCGAAAGTACCGCACCACTCGACCGTGTGAAGGAGGATAGTTCAAATTGTATTGGTCGCTTTGTAAACAGTGGGGCGGTACTTCCGCCGGCGCCCGCGACATCGACAGTGACCTTTCAACGTGATGACGTAGTTCCCGGCTCGTTGCAGATCAGCTCAATCCGAACTCATCTCAATTTGGCGCGATCTCACAAAGTTCTGATATAATCAATGAAGCTGACTGCACAATGAATCTCTTATTTAGCCTACATATTATAATGTCTACACTTTGTCATAAGTTAACTTATAATGAGAGGATTCGTGAGCGTGCACTGGAAAAAAAATCCGGTGTTTTGAGCGGTGAGCGGATTAAAAACGTCTCATTTGGCCATTGCTTTCAGGAACTCAACTGATATGTTTGTTATTGGCTGCACTGCTCAACGCTGCAAAAACACATTGTAAATAGAAACCTTTGACCGAGCACAAACACCAAATCAGTCTCGCTAATATATGCTATTATTATGGAAAAAACTGATCCTAGACCAGTAGTTATGGGCAGCTTTTTTCCCCTCTAAAAGCAATCAGAAGCAGCAGCAGTCAGTGGTTTGAGTGAGAATATTCCAGGAGCGTGCAGTGGAAAAAAATTCCGGTGTTTTGAGCGGTGAGCGGATCCTAACTTAAAAACGTCTCATTTGGCCATTGCTTTCAGGAACTCAACTGATATGATATATTTTCCTGTCAACTAAGAGACAATCACACACGTGTTTCCCCACAATAACAACAAAACAGATCTACCTTTGTTCAAGAACCCTCTATCAGTGCTGCTCAGAATCTCCTTCTGGTAAATGGCATTATTAATAATATAAACCTATACCCGTGTTATTATCATTCTGTGAAGACATGAAAGCACTAGCTCGCTTTACGACGTAGTGTTCCATGAACTAAAATGTACATGCACTTCATTTATTCAGAAATGAAACGGGACACGCTGTTATTTTGCGATATGAAACAAAATTGCAAAGTTGATCATTAACACTTTACATTAAGGCCTCATTTGTTAACATTAATTAATGCATTAACTAACAATGATCAATATATCTGTACAGCATTAATTAGCCTTGTTAATGCTAGTTAATAATGTTCATGTTCGTTCACAGTGCATTAACATTAAAGGATACAACTTTGGATTTTAATAATGTATTGTTCATTGTTAGTTTGGTAACAAATGAAACCTTATTGTAAAGTGTTAATGTTAATCTATACTACAAATACTTCGATGTCCCAAAAGCCATTTCAAAAACTTTATTTAAAGTTACTACAGAAACAATTTTAGTTCAGTGCTGAACAAGCAAAAGCAGAGAGACATTCATGAAAACGGAGAGCAGAGAAGCAGATGATGTTTGTGATGTGGTAAAAGGTCAAACGAAACTGGCTTATCCAAGAGAGAGCGAAGGCCTTTCAAAGTTAAACTAGGACTTCATCCAGAGACAAAAACTAATATTGTCTATAAAACGAAGCAACAAGAAAAAGCATAAAAAGATGCACAGATCATTGCAGATTCATATCAAGGCATCTCTGAATCAGTGATTCTTAAACAGTTTTCTTAAGCCATTCATTTATAACAAAACTGTACACAAATAACGGGGCTTAAGACTGTACAACACTGATCGTGTGACGAACCAACTCTTTGGTATGAGTATGTACAAAATTTGAAATGTTCTCATTGATTTTAGATTATGCAACTCAAAAAAACCTTGATCCCAAAACTCCTCCCTGGCATTCACATATTAAATGTCATTATTACTGTTATACAATGAGTTATTCTAACCATGATAGTCCTTTATGGATTTTGTGACATAAAAATCAAAATGGAGAAATTCTAACCTTTTATTTTTGCCCTTTGTGGTAAAAATACATGGGTGTGTTTCTCCTGCACTGTACAGTAGCTCACATTCAATTTGAAGACCCTCAGAACTTCAAAAATGTCCATTCATGCTCCCTTCATTCAGACATTGATGTAAAACCCTCTGAGAAGATATGGAAAACAGTTTGAAGGAACATGTGATTAGCAATCGTTTCTTAATACAGTGAAGAAAAACTACAATCAGCTACTGAGTCCGTTTTACTCCAAACACTCTTGCTGTTAAGAAAATGGACACTAAGTTGACAAAGTCCAACCTGTTGAGAAGATAAATCAATCCTGACACGTTTCAAACCATCCTGTGATGTGACGGAAATTGATAGAAAAGTGATTGTTAGATAAATCAGCAAGAGCACGGACCACTGAAATGACGGTACACTCAATTTATACTCATTACGTAAAAAAGCAACGACGACTTGCAAACTGGATTCAGATTAGATCTGCTTGACCGGACCTTCTCATCCTTGCGGCTAATATCTGCCAGGACACCAGGAACGGCTCTTAACACAGCGTCTGTCAGTGGTGAGGATTCATGAGTTCAAAGAAGTGTGTGTGTGTGTGTGTGTGTGTTGTTTGGAGGGTTTTAGCCACTACGAGGCGATCCAGGAGTGACGGAGGCACTCGGCAGCCGTGGCTCTTTTCTCTGGGATGAGGTCTAACATCGGGATGAGGAAGTCCGCGAAATTCTGGGCTTCGTCTCGGGCCCACTCGTACTTTTCCACCAGCACGTCCTGTAAACCCCACGGTTTCAGCTTAGTAATGTGCCTTAGGTCACCTAGCACACAAATAAATAGATGGACACATGCAATTAAAAGTTAAAGTGAGAACTATCAGTTTCTACACAGCGACATTACGCACACTCAAAAAAATGTACACACTCATCCCATTAATGGCAGCGCTGACATACCTCAATCAATCTATGACATTCACACAAAGCTACTGAACACTGTGAGCAAGTTTATCAAGTAAGTGAAACGCATTAGCTGAGCAATTACTCATGACAAGTGTCTGTTGACAGATGTACCTTTCTTGGTGAAAAATTCCTTGGAATATTTGCCATTCATGATGAGTTTACGAGGAATCTTCCCCAGCAGCTCAATAATCAACGCGATGTGATCTGTTTACAAGAGAAACAGAGAAAAGATGGGTTAGATGACATTAGATGGAACTTTTAAAACTATTGACTTGAATTGTTCCGATAAAACTGTCATCTATGATCCCACCAATTTATGTTTGTCCTTGATTTTAGTGAACATATTTTATTAAGACCAGATATGCCAAGTCCTAATGTACCTGTATGTTAAAGGGTCACTCCACCTCTGGAAAGATGAATGTGTATTTAAAATGGGTAATATATGTAGAAGAAATGTGAAGTTATTTTTGAATTATTTACTTTCTAGACTGAGAAAAGACAGAAAATTTATTTTTGGCTTATGTGGATGAAAGACAACAACTCCCAGAATGCACTTGGTTCGCTGCCCTAGGAGGCCACGCCTACCGGTAACAGAGCGCAGTAGTTAAACAACAAGTCCAGGCTACTAGTGAGTCTCCGTGAGTCTGCCCGAAAATGTGTTTCGAGATCGCCCAAAATGTCCGGGATTCGGCTTTTGCGTTCTACAGTCGCCATTCATCATGTTTACTGTGGCGAGCAGGACGAGTGAAGGCCGTGTGGAGAACGACGCGAGGCCGGTGGCGTGATTACTGAGGAGCGACACCTGTGAGACGCACCGGTCTCGTATCTCTCACGGAGGAGTGGGAATTTTCTTAGCAATGTTAAAACGCACATCAACCGATCACTTGTTTAGCGTTCATGCAAACACTACATTCAGATTCACCAATCAGAATGAATTCAGTTAGATTGAAACAAAAGCTGTGAATGTAAACAATGAATGGCGACCGCAGAAAGCAAAAGCTGAATCCCGGACATGTCTGGGAAAAAGAGGACGGTAACCCCTAAAGTTACTACTCAGCTTTCTCCACAGAACAAGAGCCTGCTAGCTTACCTTCCAAAAAAGATGGCTGACACTATGTGTAATCCCAATCCTCCATAATGCATCCGTCTGCGTATTCAGTGCCTTCGTCCATATTTTTCATAAGGTTTCCGCCGGTGAAATCAAACGCACTGGCACTGATCTGTGATTGGTCTGTTAGCGCATTAGGCCCAGCCCCCTATGGGTGGGTTTGAAAGGGTGAGATCTAGTGCTTGTAGTCTTTACAGAAATCCCCCCCTTTTACACTTCCTCCTACAGTGACATAAAATGACGATTTTTGCATAATTGTAGGAGGACGAGAAAAAGGTAAATAGAGGATTTCTCTCGTCTCAGGGGAAAATGAAAGAGTGTTGCACGACCATTCAATAGTATAACTGTGTTTCGAACAATGGAAAGCTTAATGCAAATGGGTGGAGTGTCCCTTTAAAGAGGGCATAATGGGTCTTTCTGGAGTTTTGAATTTTTTAAAGAGAGCATATTAAGCTGTTTTATAAAGTCTTGATTTTGATTTGTGGGCTCTACTAGAATAGGATTCTATGCTTGAAATGTTCAAAAAACACATTATTTTCCTCATATTCTTCATTGTTGCAGCTCCTCTCTTCCCAGTCTGTCAGCAACGCTCTGTTTAGTTCCTGTCTCTATGAAGCCCCTCCTTCTGATAATCACAGTGTGCTCTGATTGGTCAGCTGGACCAGCGTGTTTGGGGAAATGTCGACCTCAGGATATTAAGTGAATCAAATTGTGGGGTTTTTTTGCCGTCCAGACTTTCAAAAACCCATCTAGATAAAATGTGGACATGCAAGAAATCGGATTTTTGCAGGCGGTCTTAACACAGCTTAGAGGCCGCAACCTCTTCAGCAATTCAACTCCCCAGTGCCACCTCCGTAATGACAGCTCAAATATTACACTGCGCTTGAGAAATGGATGCATTAGGCGTCATTAGTAAACTTGCAATGGCTCTCGTTCAAGTGCTAATTAAAAGGCATAGTGGGATTTGTTCTCCCGATGTGACTGTTTGCTCATGTGTTGGAGCTTTTTGATTCACTGCGGGTCTGGAGAAGTGTGGGCGGAATCCAAACCATGGGGTTCGTATGGTCGTAAAAAAAAAAAGGAAAAGTCATGGAATTTTAAAATAGCAATTTCTAGGACTGGAAAAGTTTTGGAAAAAATAAAGTTTGGGAAAAGTCATGGAAATTTGTTTTACAAATATCTCTCTCTCTCTCATTATGACACGAATGGCTTCACATCAGCATATAGCGTCTGCACTGCACACGGTGATGGGACAGTTGATGGAATCGTCACTTGCTCAATCGGGACAGTGTTGCATCGTCACAAAAGTTTATCATTTGCACGTCTATTTAAGTCTCGTCAATTTAAAAATTAAAAGTTTTTTTAAGCGATTCCAAGCAATATTTTTAATTCAGTGCTCAACTTTTCTGTGCGCTCTCAGTCACATTAAGTTGTGTGTAAGATATTGCGCAAAAATTACTCCAAAATAAAAACACATACAGTACATAGAGCGAGCATTTAGGATTTACCTGAGATTGTAATGTTAAAAAAATATATGCTTTTTAAATTACATTATCCAAAACAATCTTAACGCCCTGGTTTAATTGCTAATATTTTTTAAACAAATTTCAATGACGTTATGTTCTCTGTGTGGGGTAACCTCTGGCACAGTCAAAGCTTAAATTTATTAAAAATAGAAAGCAATTGAATAGTAATTAATTTAAGTTAAGATATATGATAAATTTGAATGTTTTTTTTATACTTATGTTGCATGTATACATAGACTTTCATGGATATTGCCTCAAAAGTCATGGAAATGTATTGGTAAAAATGTGTATGAATCCTGCCAACCTGTGGAAGAATAATTACCTTCATCTCTGGAATAATCCTCTCCGGAGTGAGGCTCAAACAGGTAATCCCCTGTCGCCAGCTCAAAGGCCTGGAGAGACACACATTGAGAAGATGAATGTATGTGTGCACGGACACAGTGTTCCTAGTATCCAATTCTCTAGATGCTAGGTTGCTATCTGAAAGGCCAAACCAACCTTCTCACCCCTGCCCGAACTGAAGCCACCACAACCTGACAAGAGTCTTTCGTTACGCAGCGGGCTTGAAATGCTGATACAGATGAGTTTAACCTCTTTCTGTGGGTCTGACCTTACCGTTCATTACCGTAATAAAATTTTTCATTTCATCAATTTCATTATTTTAACAACATGCTAAAGCAAAACTCTTTTGGAATAAAACTTGAGTATTGGGTCATTACTTTAACACCAAACTCAGTGAAGTCTCCACATGGAAAGCTATTTGTGTCATGGAAAGTAGAGTGCTTTGATAGGATGCTGCTTTATAAAGCAGTTCACAGCAAGGCTGCTCACTTTATTTTGCAAGAGAGACTTAAAACCTTGATGTTTTGAAACGGCACACTTTACCAGTGGAGTTTTATTCCACATATCAACATCAAAAACTGTTTCTTATCAAAAAGTCTTCAAACGCACCATGCACGCTGTGCTCCAGATGTCAGCTGGGGTCCCGTATCCTGATCCAATCAACACCTCTAGAGAGCGATACTGCCGCGTCTGAATATCGTCTGTGAAGTGCTTATGCTGACGATGACAAACGAGAGTTACTTTAGGAGGAACCAACCACTGAAAATCCATGAAGATATCAGCACCTCAATCAGTCAATTCAACTAATGTATCAATCAACAAGAATAAAGGTAAATGATTACAGAATCTTCATTTTTGGCTGGACTATCTCTTTAAATCTCTGACTGAGCTGTTTTTTATTTTGTTATACATGCAAAGAGAACTCCAGACTCACCACCCAGCAGGCGTTTCCCAGGTCAGCGATTTTCACCTGGATCTTATCAGCGTTTAGCGGCTCCAGCGGGTTGAGGAGCAGGTTTCCCGCAGCATTCTTAGCTGCAGTAAAACAGAAGCAGGAGAAAGACAATTTTAGAGTCAATAGCACACACCCCCACACACACACATTCTGGGTCGGCTCTTGTGAGCTTCAGTGTGTTTGCAGATTTATAATGCTCTGTAGGATAAGTTAAGTCTAATAGAAGCAGCTCTCTATTAATCAATATCAGCCATGAAAAATGAGAGCAGCAGAATAAAAACGCTAGAGCACCGGTAACAGGTGAACACCTGTGGTTACACACTCAGACAGACAGAGAGAATGATATATAGATTGACAGACAGACACAGACAAATAGATAGATAGAACGTTCCTAGAACTAATGGTAGAAGTACCCGTTTTATGGCGTGTTCAAACTGCAGGAACTGGGAACGATTTTAGTTCTAGGAACGCCTTTTAGGGGAACTAATTTAACTCCTGCTTCAGAGTAGGGTCTAACCCAACACTATAGGAACTACCCGTGACGTTAGTATACGCTGATTGACCAGCAGCAGCCATTTTTAAAACACAGATTATAGCCTATATGTTTACTCCACAAACTAGCTCTACAAACATGGAAAACAGTGATAGATGGGCCTTTACTCTAAGGAGAAAATCCAACACAACTTGAAACATGATTATGTATTTCTGCTCAGCAAGCGACACTGGTCATCAGGCACATGACAAAACAACAGTGTTTCCCCTACAATGTATTCAGTAGCGGCGCAGCGCCGCCGCTGGATTTTCAGCGCCGCTGCAAAATCGTTCCATGATCAGTAATATCACGACATTCTCTTCATTCACGTACACACCTAAAAACACTGAGACATGGCGACCGGCGGCGCTGCATGCGGTGGCTCTGAATCCACTTGTTAACAAGGAGGAAAGAGCCACATATGGACATATTTTCGATTAGGCTAATGTCACGTTGCCATAAGGGGCCGTTCACACAGCGCGTTTTTTGCGCGTGCAAATTCATTATTTCAAATGCGTCCGGCGCACTCGTTTTTCCAAGCGCGCCTCTGTTCATGGTTGCATAGCAACGACAGACGCCACGGGAGAGCAAGCGCTTGTGGAAAGGAGAAAGCGGTACGAACTGCGCTCTCCATGAGGACGAGGAAGTATCACCTACTGGTCATAGTCCTGATAGTTAACGTTAAATCATATTTAATTTTTCAGATGAGTCTACTAAACTTGTTGGTGTCCTTCAGAAATCATTCTAATATGATGATATGTGATGCTCTTTTCTTTTTTTTCAAAGATTCTTTGATTAATAAAAAGTTAAAAAGAACATCATTTAATAATATTTCACAATATTAGGCTACTGTTTTTTCTGTTTTTTTTTAAATTAAATAAATGCAGGCTAGATGAGCATAAGACTTCTTGCAAAAACAAAAAATACCCCCACAATCATTAAATTACCAAAGAGCCTTAGAGATCTTCTATGAAAAGCCCAGAAAAATTAAGTGCTCACAGATTGGGTGTGGCCTTTCTCATTAAGATAAAATTTTCAATAAATTGTAAATAATCTTTTTCTGGGTTGTGCCGTTTCATTTTTCCCCTAAACAAGTTTTACCAAGCTGAAAATGAACACAAAAGAAAACATGAACAATCCTGTCTAAAATTATAAAATGAAGGTTTCTGTTTGTGACTGCAGTTCAAGGTACGTGCTGCAATAATCATGCCTTGAATCAGTTGATGGTATGTCATATTTGTTTTTCTCAAAATGTCCATTTCTATCCACAAAACTTGCCAGAAGTCATGGTTTAAGGGGTTATTTTAAAAAAATATCTTCCAGGGTGCATGCCCCCGGACTCCACCACGCGCGGCTTGGTAACAACCTCGGGCACGTAACAGCACCGCTGCTGGAAACATTTCTAGGGGAAACACTGAACGATAAAACTTTTTCATATACTGTCTACTTTTTTTGTACATATACTTTATTAGACAGGACAGTTAAACGGATCATAAACAAATGAAGGCGGAGAATGTGAGCGGTGTGTGCTCAGGCTCTGGCGTTCTCAGCGCTGTCAAAATAAAAGTCACAACAACAAGCGCAGCTTGAGCCACAGTTCCTACTGGCGGTGCGAATGCAACCAGGAAAACGGCCCTAGGAGAACATTTAGTTCTCGGGGAACTTCCTATAACTGCCCGGTGCAAAAGACCCTATAGAGAGACAAAACGATAGATAGTACATTATATAAAATGAAAGATAGAATGATAGATAGATACTGTCTATCTTCCAAGAACCACAGACAAAGAGACAGAAAGATAGACAAAACAAACAAACAAATAGATAGACAGATAGAACAATAGATAGAGCAATAGAATAATAAATTAAATGATAGATAGATGGACGGATGGATGATATATATATATATATATACACACACCCATACACATACACACACACACTGTATGTCACAGTGTAATACAATTTCCATTATATATTGTTCACTTAAAACCTAAATTTTGTTTTTCAAGAAGTCGTTTTTTAGTCAAACAAACGTACATAATCTTTATGCGCATTCATGTACACTTGCTCACTGGAGTATCTGAAGTTTATCTTGCCGTGACACAATGTTTGGTGAAATAGAAATACTCTCTCGACTACGCTAGAGTTAAGAACATACACTTATGTGGCTGGGGAAAACATCACCACCTCATTAAACAGAACAAGAAATCTGTCAGAGCAGCCGACCAGCTTTAATAAACTGCTGCTGAGCTCTTGGACAGCTTGGGTCAAGCACTGTTTCTGCTGCGGTTTGCTCTGAGGCCTCTGCATTCAAACATTGGAAAATAGGCTAAATGGCACATATCCAACTAATCATTTTTTTGTGAATTTTTATTAAGGTCTAACTAATGATCTGTTCAGACTTATTCATTATTACCATGCTTGTGAATTAAAAAAAAAATTCCTGACTTGCTTGACAAGAATAAATGTATATTTAATTTACACAGTGAAGACTATGCAGTGTTTTTTTTCCCCATACATTTGATTGCTTTATACATTTTATGTTGTATTTCCTATTTATGCTTGAAAATTTTCAGTTGATCTATTTCATTTATCACTGTTTACTGGTCTTCAGTAAGCTTGAGAGTTTTTTTTTTAGGCTAGTATTAGTTTTTTAAACGATATTGAAAATGGTGATAAGAATAATAAAATTGCAATGGTGTCAAATATTTTGATATCATAAAAACCTTATTTAAATCAAAATAACTATATCATTATCGTGAAATAAAATGACTTATATCGTGATATAAGATTTTGGTCATATCGCCCACCCCTACTTCATTGAAAGTATGTTGTATGTGAACTGTCCCTTTCCTGGATTAATACTGCTATTAAACACCGCAAAATCAGGCTGTTTTAGTATGTTAGCAAAACCAGTTCAGTGTTAGGAGACTCTAGGAAAACACACAGAGGCGGAGAGAGAGGAGGGAGGGGAGTTAGTTAACAGAGAATTAAAGAGAGGGGCGTTCCTCCAGCGAGGGCTCCGCACTGACCGTCCTTCAGGCTCTCCTCCTCTGTGATCGCCTGCGCGCTGGGGTCCACCTCCATGGTGAGGCCCACCTCCGCCCTGGGGCCCTCAACAGAGCCGGAGCCGTTCAGCTCCGCCGTGAGGCTCTCTTGATCCTGCACCCTAGGGCACTGTGACTCAACCATGCCACAAATCAAAGGTCCATTACCGTCTGTGGCGGCAGGGGACGGAGGACTGGGCTCTTTCTCTTCGGTGCCGTTGCATGCTGGGTAAGGGTTAGTAGGGTCGGAGCCCTCGGTGCCGCTGTCGTAGGGGTTCACGGGGGTGTCGTCCTTCATCTGCTGCTGGAGATCGAGGCTCTGCTCGTCCTCAAGGCCCGGGCTGTGACCGTTGACACCGCCTCTGAGCTGAGACCAATCATCTGAGACACAATCTGCAGTGGAAAAAAGTTCAAAAGTTTTGATTTCAATACAATCTCTGAGTCATAATTGATGAAGACAGTAGCTGGAAGCAAGTTTTTTTCATGACGACTGGGATGTGGCTACACTCAGAGAAGAGCAGCAGAGATTCTGCAACACTACAGATATTGCACAAATATTTGCGCCTACTGAGCCGGTTAATAATGATATCATTAATTGCATTAACAACTGCTTTATATTTACAGGTATGTATGCATGTTTGCCTGTGCTTGGACATCAAAGCATTGCTAAGTGGTTGCTAAGGTGTTCTGAGTGCACTGATCTGCGGTTGCTAGGCGCTTGCTTACTGAGGCTAGGTCAAATTATGTTTTTTCTAATTAATTGCAATCTTCATTTGAACGATCTAATAGTTTCTTAAAATCTCAGCAAGTGTAATTCAATTCACAATTACTTTGAAGAACCGGTTCTGTTTAGTGAATCAAAATTATTACGTTGCATGAACGAATGACTCTTTTGAGCCACTCATTTGTATATGGTTTTAAGACAGATTCCCAAACTCAGGAGTTTGACAAATCCTTTACTGAATCTGTTATTGCGGTAACTGAATCAACATCAAGTTCTCATCACTTGCAGTGATGGGAATATTTTAATGTATTACAGGATGTATGGATGAAATAATATATTTATTTATATATATGATGTCAAAGCTGTATTCAATGTCACATGATCCTTCAGAAATCATAGTAAAATGCTGATTTTGTGCTAAATTATTAATTAATATTGGCACTATTATTTTTTAGATACAATTTTAATTTACTTTAATGTTTTTGCTATATTGATTGTATAGCAGTTTAACTGCAGTGTTGTTTTTGTTAAATAAAAAGAAACTAAAACTAGCAAAAATAATTTTTGTTAATTGAAATGCAGCTTAAATAAAATAAAATATAGTTACTACATTTAAAAGCTTAAACTAGAAATTTAGAAAATGAGAAATGATTCCTTGGCAACTAACTGAAATAATAAGTAATAAATAAAATGGTCTAATTGTCATTAGAAAACTATATATAAAACGAATAAAAATGTCGTAAGCACATAACAAAATAAAAAAAAATCTAAATGAAAACTGAAATTTAAAAATAAAAGCTAATTGAAAATATTAATAAATACTACCATAGTATACAATTATTACTAAACACTCACCTTTCATATATATTTTTAAATGAATATCTTTGTAATGTAATAAGTTGCAAGGTTCCCTGTATAATTTGGAGCATTAACTTTGAGAGAATCTTTTTAATACGCAAGCATAATACGCCCAAATGATTCAAAATCAAATAGAGAGCTTGTGAATCAGAATTGAATCAGGAAATGTGTAGCAGCTCTTTTGCTTACTGGCCCAAGTCAAGTCTCGCCTCGCTCTAACCGTACTAATAATCAAGTGTTTGAGTCCTGCATCCCTCACCCAGTGTGCCCTCGGCTGTGATGTCATGCAGTGTGTGACTGCCGGGGACTGATGGGGTGCTGTCGGGCGTCTCCGTTTCATCCTCCTCTTCCTCCTGTCCTCCCTCAGGGCCTTTCTCCAGTCCCTCGATCTCCAGAATCCTCTTCTCCAAGAGCTCAGCCTGACGCTTCTGTTTCTTCTTCATCTTTTTCTTCTTGTTCTTGGACATTTTGGCCATCTGAAGGAGAGAATCTTTTGATTTTTCTGATCTTCTGAACAATCCATTGAGACAAACAATGCAAGAAGAGTTCGAGTTTACACAAGCAGTTGTTTGTATGAGTAACAGATGTGGAAGTCGAGTAAATTAAGTCTCAGTAATTTATTTACGTGTGAATCTGCCGCTGATAAGCAATAAGGGAGACGCTACAAAACTAATCTCAGAGGAACACTCACTTGTTTTGGGGCTGGAGCTGTACTCACTGCAGAGGAGGAAGAAGATGAAAACAGAAGACAACATCAGCATCTTGTTGCGCACAATCAACGTCATGAAAGCTGGACGTTTCTCAGTAGCTACACAGAGTTCAACAGTAGTGCACATGAGCTTCTCCAGAGATTCACACTGTGGGAATGTGTCATCCTTCAGTTGTTTAGAGGAGCACATGAGTCACTGCTCTCCATTTAGAAACATCCCGCAGACTTTACGTCACTCTGAATAATGTATCAATGGAGATGTTCAATGCTGAGCTGTCAGTGGAGGTGAATGGATTTGAGATTACAGCTAAATAAAGCTGCAGACGGTACAACAACAATTTCATGTAAAAAATCAGATTAATAAGAATATACTGTACGTAACAGAACATTCATAAACTCCCTGACCCAGTTGAAATGTTAAATACAAGGTTTTCGACCAATGAATTTCCATAACATTTCCAGTTATTCCAAAACATTTCCATTTCCAGTTGATTTCAAGCTAATAAAAAGATTAAGAATAACTAGATATTCTTATTGTTTATACATTACTGTACCATTCAGTTTTGGGGCAGTATGTTGATTCTTTATTTTAAATAATTCTTAAAATGTATTTTATTCCTGTGATCAAAGCAGAATTTTTTAGCATCATTACTCCAGTCTTCACATTAAATGATAGTTGTAATATATATTTATCATATTACAAAAACATATTTTTTAAAACAGTTATGGTCTTTGCATATATCAAATACCTGTAAATAATGAAAAAGATACCACATCCCAATGAACACTCTCCTAGAATAATTGTTTTTTAAATAATTGCCCAGTTGCTATGTTATATTATACGGCTCTCTAGTGTCTACATAATCGTAAACTTTGATGAAATGACAGTTTCCTGTTTTGGAGTCGGTGGGATTGACTTTTTTTAATGCACTTTGCAAACTTAATAAACTAACTTTAAGAAACATGATATAAAAATATGAAACTGCATTTCAAGATACTTTGGGTATTTTTATATCTTTCGGCAGCATTTGTGCTTGATTACTGACCCTAGTGGGAACTCTATTAATCTAAAGGTTGTTTCTGAGAGAAGATCTTGGGGTCACCTGCGGATCCAGAAGGAGGCGGAGCTCCAGATTTCTGCCACTCTGTGGCCTCCGCGGCCAGTCTCTTGACATACGCCTCGTTCACATCCATCAGGATGTTCTCTGGCTTTATATCAGTGTGAATGATCTTACACTTGGTGTGCAGGTAGTCCAGGCCTTGCAAAACCTATGGATGGATATATATATATATATAGATATATAGATAGAGAGAGAGAGAGAGAGAGAGAGAGAGAGAGAGAGAGAGAGAGAGAGAGAGAGAGAGAGAGAGAGAGAGAGAGAGAGAGAGAGAGAGAGAGAGAGAGAGAGAGAGAGAAAACACAGTTGCATTGCATTTGACTTTCTGTACAACCAAACTAAACAATAATGAATGAAAAGTATGCACCTGTCGAATAATGCTCTTGACACACGGCAGCGGCAGGCCCTGGTAGTTGGACTTAATAATCCACTTCAGCAGATGGTGGCCGAGGACTTCAAACACCATACACACATCTGACAGAGCATGTTAAAGGGAAATAATGCTGAACGTATCTCTGAAGAACTAAATTCCAGCTCTTCCGTGAACACAAGCCAAAAGCTCCAGCAACAGCACTGTGAGCTGTTCTCCACAAATAAGAGAGCGAGCTGAACTGAATCTGGGCAAAGTGCCGAGTCTCACAGCTGTGGATCAAGAGATTGAGCGACAGCTGAAAACTGCTCCTAAAAGAAATATAGAGTACACACTAGCAACACTGTGGATGTCTCACGAAATGATTTATGCAAGTATGTAGGCTGTGTTCTCAGTTCTGTGTTTGCAGTACTGAAAGGATACGGGTCCCGTTCACGCCTGAGATCTTGAAGTCGTCCAATAACTGCACCACTTTCTCCCTGCTGGGATCATTCTGGTCTGTGTTCCTGACCTGAATCCAGCAGATGGGGATTGGAGAAAATAACTCTCAGACAGATTTACGGGCAACATTTCAAAACCATTTTCTTTGGTTTATTACGAAATAAACAGTGTTCTCATTCGATGAAACTACTTTCCTCAGGCTATGTGGCTACAACTGACTTCATCACTTTTTCCACCGCAGTGTGGCATACTCTCAAATTCATCGTAATGGTTTCTATGGCAGCGCAGGTGTCAGGGTAACTCACCGCTCGCAGGAGCTTGATCTCATCGAGTGCTGTTTCTGTGTAGTGCTCTGCGCTCTTAACCACTTTCATGGCCACAAAACGCTTCCCTCTGCAACCAAAACAATAAATTACCTCCAAGTACACATACTTCAAATACATAAATGGTATTACTGAAACCATCAGGTAAGTGAACATACTGTGTGTCCCAAGCAAGCCAAACAGTGGAAAAATGACCCCATCCCAGCTTGCGGATTACGTGGTACCGTCCATTGAACAGGTCGCCTATTTTCACATGGTGATATCCACCTAGAAAATGTTGGGGTCGTTAGAAAACATTCCTAGAAACAAAACTAGCTAAATTAACAAAACTAAAAAATGATTTGAAAATCAGGGTACAAAATGAACACTGGTTATCTATTGATTTATTAAAAACAAAATTCATACGAACAATTAATTGAATACATTTCTTCAAAGACTTCAAAAAGAAATCCTTGAGAAGTTTGGCTATTGTTTCTAAAGAAGAAAAACAGAATTCAACAAAACCGCTTTGCTGATTGCTTAATGCTTTAAAAAAAACATGTGGTGAGACCAACATGCAGAAAATACAGAAATAAAACAAGGAAATTATATCATGGAGAGGATTTGATTTCTATGATCAAGTCAAGGTTATTCAGGTTGTAAAATGTCATAGAAATTCATTTAAGAGCATCAATTAATCATTCATGATCTTTGTTCACTGATATCCTTGGTATGTCAAACTAATTTTCAGAGAAACAAAATATCACCCATTATAACCCAACCTGGGATTTGATCAAATGTTTAATCATATTGTGATTATATATTAATATGACTATAAAATAATGATTATTATTAGGATTATTATAATGATTTTTATCGCATAAAAATATTATACAAAATAAGAAATATTGCATTTGTAATAATCTAGAATGTAATAAAATAATAATAATATCAATTTTGAAATACTATTTATTAATTGTAAATAATTTTAATACGAATAATTATATTTTTCCAGTACAACTGTAAGCTTACATATTTATGTCTTAATTTCTTAATTTTCAAACGTTACACAGGTAAGCTTTTATTTTGTCTGAAAACCACAGGGAACCCTTAAAGTTTCTCATTTGCAGACAACAGATTTAGAAATGCTTCTCATTACAAATCTGGTGTAATGGGAGGCGCATGTTGTTTATAAGCGACCCAAAAGAGTCTCTGTCCTGTGCAACAGCATTTAGTGGGTATTATGCCACTCCGACTCACAGAAAACTCTGGATCATGAGTTGCTTGTGAGCAAAAAGATAAGTGCTGCGCACCAATCTATAATGTGCAGCACATATATTACTTTTATTAAATCCCAGCCTTTGTGATTTAATAATCGCACTAAACCATATGCCAAGTTTGGCAAAAAAAATCCTGTTTATAATACTAGTGTTTTCCGAATAATTACCTAGACTGTGACGGCTAAGTCTTGGTCTAATCTGACCCACAACAGTTTTATAATGAACTGAAAATATTTTAACATTTCTCATAATAACACAAAAGTCTCTAACGTTGTTTCGTGCCATTGCTTTGGCAAAGCAGTTTCCGTCAAAATAAAATCTCAAGGGTTTTTCTCCTGCAAATTTAGAAATTAGGACAAAAGTATTGCAATTTCCCTACAGTAGCGTTAGTGAAATATGTATTTTTTTTTTACAGTGCATTTATTTTACAATATATGGCTCTTACTGTTATAGGAATAATAAAATAAAATTAATAATAATAACTATATTCTAATCGTTTCGCTTTCTAAAACATCAGTGTGAATGTAACGTAGATTGAGACACTATATCATCACTTTAAAGAAGGTAAAGTGTGAAGTTAAGAAGGTACAGTACGTCAATTCACCAACTTTTTTCTTTGAGCTCCAAACCCATGTTCAGTGTGCAAATTGAACAAAGTAAACAGCATACTGATTAATTTAACTTATTAATTTAACCCCCCCCCCCTCCCCCTCCTATAGGGAACGAGGTCCACCCACCACAGTCTCACAAAATCCTGTGGGAAACACGGTATATGCATATGATATGCTTTGACTGTACACATTTCTCCCAGTACTCTGCGTACAGGACTCCTACCCTTGCAGTAATCATTAGGGTCCTCTTGCTCTTCATCATCTGAACCCAAGATCTCTTCATCTTGCTCCTGCAGTGAGTCCGGCTGCTGCGCGGCTCCCCTCGGGTGGGGATCAGGCCTGGAAGAACCAAAGCTTATCGTTAGAAAACAGATGCAACAACGGCCACCTCTGGCTCCGGCCAAACGTCTTCACACATCTCATTCTAGATGCGCTTCTAGAATGCTGTTTTTGACGATAATTGAAAATCATCTGTGGGGTTTGCTGCGTTTACAATTTAATACCACCATTATTTTGCTATCGCACCATATCATGGAGGTCCACAGGGGCTTCTCTAGTGTGAGGGTCAGACATTTATGAAACCTATAAATCAGTGCAGGTGCAAACCGAAGGGACTGTAAGGATATTGCAGTCTTCTCTGGTTCACTAAATCTTAAGAGGCGTCAAGCTAAGCGAGATCATAAAGAAGTCAGTCTTTTTGAGTCGTGCTGCTGCAGCAAACTTAAAGGGATAGTTCATACGAAAATTAAAATTATGTCATCATTTACTCACCATCATGTCATTCCAAACCTTTCTTTATCATGTGGAACACAAAATATGATATTTTAAAGAATTATATTTCGAAAATATACAATGAAAGTGTCACTCGTACACTCCACAGAAGAAAGTCATACTGCATGCATGAGGATGATTATTTGAATATTTGGGTGAACTATCTATTTAAGCATTTAACATTAGAATGAATGATACTGATCCTGCTTTACCAGACAAGTACGAATATGATTTATAACACTTTATATGTAAAAATAAATAGTTTAAACTTACAACATCAATTCCTATGCCTATTTTTTAATTGCAATAAAAAGATAAAGTGCACTTGAATGAGAGCATTTTAATCATCCATTTCCTGTCACCATGTCATGATACAGTATGTAGGTCAATCAAGGATTTTAGACAAAAAAGGGGCTTGTGCCAAGACTCAGAGCGACACTACAAGACCAGACACTGTACAACTTTGCCAATCTGATTGTTATAATCATAGACTTGTGATTCATGAATTCTACCTGCATTGTGTCTAAATATCTCGTTGACCTTTTCAATATCATTCCACTTGCTGTGTTATTTCTACTGGTTGTCTGCACCAGCGGTGGGCATTAATGCGATTAGATATGCAGCTTTGTGCCGTCCCCGCTGATGAGCTAGCCTCGCTGCGTAGTGTAATCTCTCTCAAGCAATTGGCAATTTTCTGCATCCTAAACTGGGCTCTCAACTGCGGCTTGGAAGTGCGAAAGTCCAAAATAACATAAGCCATTACAAGGACACTATCTGAATTCTCGATATGGCTCATGAACAATGCGCAAAGAGTGTCTGAAGCAGCGGATTAAATGCACTGAAGATCCCACATCAGGTTTGTTTCTGTGAGTTTTGAAGGTATACATCAATTTAATTTATTCTGGTCTAAATAAACAGGTTGAGAGGGAAATAAAAATGTGCAAGAATTATGAATAAATGAAGATAATCAGAACAGTCTGACTCCAGAGCAGAGAAAAAGCTTATTCACAAATCCCAGAAGCTTTTTCCCAGGCAACATCACATATCACAGATTGTTCTCACAAACATGAAATTGTTTAATTGAGAAACGGTTATCTCTGTCTGCTTGCCAACTGAATCAATTTTGCGCTTCACGCGTCAATGAGTATTTCAATAATGAAGGCACCACCAGCGAAAAATACACGGCAAACATCTACTTCAGATCCCAGGGATTTACAAATTCTGCTCTTGTCACTTGAGTTGATTAATTTTTGATTGATGCAAGTAAACTTTGCAGTTAGCTAAAAAAACAGCACATGTATTCTAATGAACATGTTATTAGTCCAAAACGATTGTGTAGTTGGTGCTAAGGGCAGAACATGGAGGGTGTTACATCAGAAACCAATTAATTTAGCCAGATCCCAGATAATTAGAGGCTGTGCTAGAGGGAGTTAATTAGTGGAGGTATGCATGAATGCTACGCTGGTCAGAGGGGAGAGCTGTATGTACGTACAGTACACACACACACACACACACACACACACTCCTGGCTCAGAGCAGAGCAGATGTTGAAGCACAGCAGCTCTGCCAACCCCTACCGATCTTATCTTAACTCCTATAGAGAGCTCTCACATACAGGGCAGGGTGATATAGTTAAAGTCCCCCTGTAGTCAATCAGTTTATCCCTTAAAACTCATCTTTGATCACCAAATTTGATCGTTTGCTGTCAAACGAATAAAATATTTAATTGCAATTAATCGCAAATTTTTATCTATTCTAAATGTCACTTGATTTCTTTTTGTCCCAATATTTTTTCTCATTTTAATGCTCTTATCAACATGGAAAAGTGGATCGGCAGTAAGTTTGTTCTTAGTTGTGGTATCCATGCGCTTCTGTATGAAGTCACCCATTGTCGCCTGGCTTTGACGAGGGGGCGGATAATTCGCATCAGCTGTCTGTGTGCTTGGCCATCAAGTGGTATTTCAGACTGGACATGCTGCGATGATAGCTCAGTTCACAACTACAAAACACACAGATCACTTTGGTCTTCTCAATGGAACCATCCGGTGTGGTGGTGTAGTTTTCTAACGTTACTAGTTGTTGCAACAGCATGTGAAAAAAACTACAAAGTTTGATTGGCCAAAAAGAACGTTAATCTCGCGATAAAAAATTGACGCCGTTTAAATGGGTTTGTAATAACACGTTTAACTGACATAACTAATATTTTTAAAAAAAAATCCTTTAATTTTTTTTGTCATGCCTTAAAATACCTCGAATGTAACTCATTTAGTATACCAGTACGCCGTTCTATGAATATGCAAATGAGCCCCGCCTCCACTCACACACAGCAGTTCATAGATCCACTGGTTGATGATCACACGTTGATCTGATTGGTTACAAGGTAGTTTGTGACGTCAGAAACACCAGCGATTTCAAAGCGTGTTTTTGAGACTGTCTTTGGTTCACTGCAGTTTTAAGAAGAAAATACTCAGCAATGCTGTCGACTTATGAATTTACACATGGTTTGTCTTAAAGCATATTAAAAACACCACACAGACATATAAACAACATTAAAAGCTTGATTTTCACCACAGGGGGACTTTAAAATTCAATATATTTGTTACAATTTTGGTGGCAAAATCAAATTAAGGAAACCTGTGATTTTAAATACATTAAAGTCAACATAAAAAGAAGCGTGAAACGGCTTCAAGAACAAGAAAAAAAAAAGTAGGACTTGATTTTGTCAATGAGGATTTGATTGGATATTGTAATTTGCTATTGCTGTGATCTCATGTTAGTGACGGGTTGCTGTCACACACGTCATCAGATAAGAGATGAGTTTTTGAGAAGAAATGTTTTTGATTAAAGATCACATAAGATCACATGAATTGAAAAAGATGTGCAAAGATAAGTAATTTACAATAAACACTTCAATATTCCATGAAAAATAAATAGTCCATTTTGATTTCATTGTGACTAAGTTTCCTTAAGGCTGTCATTAGTCAAGGGTAAAGACAGATGTTTCAGAATCTTAAAGAAGCTCCAATCCATCGCCCACAGATTGGTATCGGTAGAGAATCACATTCTATGACTTGTTCGGTAACCACTAAATTTGTCTGATCTCATGAACTGATAGCATGAAACACGAACAAGTTAACAGGGACTGTTGAATGTTAAAGGGGTCATCGGATGCAAAACTCACTTTTATATGGTTTTAGGGCTGGACGATATGGCCAAATTTTATATCACAATATATTTCTTAATTTCGATCGATACGATATCATTCCGATATCGATATGAACAATATAAAAGCCTCAGAAAAACTGCCAAGAACGCCCATAACAGATGTCTGTTCCTACAATCTTCTGAAAAATGAATTTGCCAAGTCTATGAATCCTGCTGGAGTCTTTCGCTACTGCACCTTAACAAACTACATGAAGCAATGAAATAACCCATCATAACAATAATATTCTCTTCTCAATACCTGCTACAAGACTATGAAAGCATATGGGTAGCAATATTCAGTTTAAAATGTAATATGGAAAATGACAATGTAATATGTAAAATGGCAATGCATTTCTGTTTTTAAATTTACATTTGCCATAACATTTGTGCAACATTTGGTGCACAAAACGGGGAATTTTTTCAGATTTAAATCCCATTTCCTGCATTTACATAAATTTAGGGACTATGGTGTTACAAAATCCAGGAAATAATTAAGTTGATTATAATGATAAATTCTGCCAAAAATAAAAGTAGGCTACTAAACTATGTATAACAAAAATATGTCTTACTTTTTTCAAGACTTGAGATATTTTATGAAGTCAAAAATGTTCGCCATTAATGTTTTGTGTGTAAATAAAACTGAAATATACAGAAATTGAATAAGTTTATCAAATAGTCTGCACTGCATAAATTATAAATTAAATATAGATTAATCCTTACTAAAGCTACACACGTTCTTTAGACAAGATCAGTGAGTAATTTGCTCTGTTCCCCTTTGTTCTTCGGTTAACTTTACTGACAGACAGAATTGGCTGCTGTCCCTTTAAGATCTGTCGCTGATGAGAGGATCTTACGCATTTCATTTTCTCATTTAGGCTACTCTTAACTTTCATTTAAGATTTTATTTAACTCATTTATTTAACTTAGACTGTTCTTGTGAGGATACAATTGACAAAACGGACATTTTGGCATAAATGTGTGTGTTATTATTCAAGCGCTAAAGAAAGAGAACTGGATTCTGCGCGTCGTGTGCGCGCGTCAGGACATTCACAGGGAGCGATACCTGCTCATTAGAACTTTCGGTGAGCTTTCTCCTCACTTGTGGAAGCTCGTTCAGTCACATTTGCATTGCGGTCCGGGGCGCTCATTCTGTGTCTGAAACTTGCCGGGTTGGAGATCCGCTGCTCTGAGCAGTGGCTGCGTGTCTGTGGTGTACGTCATCAGGAAAGTAGCCAATTGTGTTCTGCTCTTTCTGACGGCTGCGCACCTAACGTCAGTCAGTGACAAATGCTGCTATGTATATTGAAATATCGAAAATGTGTTTAAAAATCATATCACCGTTATCGAAAATTTTTTTTGCATATGAATCAGTCTTTGCAGTGTGTGGACATAACCACCATACAATG
This sequence comes from Siphateles boraxobius, assembly GCF_051911475.1. Taxonomy (NCBI): domain Eukaryota; kingdom Metazoa; phylum Chordata; class Actinopteri; order Cypriniformes; family Leuciscidae; genus Siphateles; species Siphateles boraxobius. The sequence continues at coordinate 1,207,954 of NW_027509141.1, read as the reverse complement.
AAAAAAATCCATTCACTCCTTTTTTTTAATCCTCAAAAAGTCTAAACACTCAATAATCAAGCCGTTTGCATTTTTTGAGCAATATGATGTCATATTGCTCATGCTCCGCCCATGATCGCTGACGGACTGTCCCATATTAACATATTTCCGCCCTCAGCCATTTATATACTGTCCGCCAAGGAAGCACTTTATGCGTCTTGTGTCGACAGCCCCCATGTAAGAGAGGGGTGGGGTTAGCATGCACCGAAACAGGGCGCTGTGAACAGAGCTGTTTTTGAGGAGGTAAAAAGGGTGTTGTTTTACACAACCATTGAGGAATTTTAATCAAAGTATGTTACAAACTTTACATGAAGACCCTAAAGAATCATACCAACTTGTGGAAAATGGGCATCCGATGACCCCTTTAACATTCAACAAGGACTTAATACTGCTTACCAGAAAAACATGGTAACTGCAAGTTTAAAATCCTGAAAACTTGTTTTATTCAATATACTTATTGACTGAAAATGAAGTGCATTTAACTCAGTGATAGCCTTTTGAAGTGTAATAATCACACTATGCTGAATTGCGATTCCTGTTTTTCCATCCTCAAATTAAAGACCTCATAAAATGATAATTAAAACTTTTCTTATACCATTTAAGACATGTAAGACCTTTTATGGCCTTACATTTGTTTAAATTGATTTAAGACTTTAAAGACCCGCAAGGACCCAGCAGTCAATTTTTGCAGAGTTATTATTTAATTTAAGCTTCAAATGCAATATCAGCATTAGAACTGGTACGTTCCACTCATCTCCATGAATCAGTTCAAACTGTCTTTAACAGTGAATAGATTTAAATATCTGACTGGTCTTGATCTGAATGGTTGCAAAGCGGGTTACTCCAATTGAAAAGCGGTTTTCAAAAAATATCTCTCACTAATGGTGGGCAATATGGCAAAAAATATAATATGATTTTTTCCGGCAGGATCACAATCCACGATCTCATGATTCTTTTTCATACTGGTTTCATTTTGGGTTAAGACTAGTCATTGAGTAATACAGTCAAACTAATTTCCTTTTTTTTATTTTTTTTATGTAGCCTTACAAGGTAACAAGAAAAAAGAATGAAAGAACATTTAGGGCAAAGTAGAAGTACTTCAAAGGCCTAAATGTAAAATAACAATATAGTGTTTACGGCATAAATTAAATATAGAATAGATTAATCATTGTTAGATCTGTGTTTTGTTTTTTGATTAATATTAATGAGTGTAATGAGAAAAACCTTTTCTTATATTATCGTTCAGTAAGTTCAAAGAATTCAAAGACACGCATTTATTAAAAGAATGACTGGAACGGTCTGAGAGCCGACCCGACAGTAAATTAATGCTGAGAGATCACTTCAGACATAACATCTTCCTGCGCTGCAGTTAATGAGACAAGCCACTGACATAAAACGCAAGTTAAAGAATCACAGGTTTTCAAGATGTATACTTCTGCATGGCAGAAATGCATTAACCCGTGGAGATTCTACTGTATCATTTATACCATGCTAGATATCTGTATGTGGCAATCAGTGGGCAGGACCTACATGGAGTGATGCGAAAATATAGAGCAGGGCATACAGGGCTCGAGACTAACGGCGTCCTATCGTCCTGGTGACGATAGAAAATGTGTTTAGGACGAACAGATATATTCTCCAGGACGCCAACAGGACGAAAGACATTTTTTGAAAGCATGTTCATTTATTACTAGCCTATTAGGATAACTTACTTAGAAAATGCCAAAATAAACCGACCAAGCGCTGACTACAACGGAGCGCGTCTTCTCATGCTGTTACTATAGTTACTATCACTGGCCGCTACTCACCCGGAGACGTGTTCCGCGGTACATCTATCAAATGGATTAATGACATCGCAAATATGTTGCGTTGGTTAAACAACGGTAAGGTAAAACAGATCGAGCACCAAGACGGCCTTTTTCTTAGTCAGTCTAATTTCGGGTGACCAGACTTTCACGTTTTCTGGGGACAGTCCGTGTTATTGGGTGCAGTGTTAATTTCGTTGTGACATTTGTGACATCAAACTACATTTTTTCACAGACGAAAACGAGACGATAACTAAATAAAAACTAGTTTTGAATGACAAAAACTATGACGAAAATCTATTGACATTTTCGTCAACGAATAAAAACTAGACAAAAATGTTAGATAATGACGATCTGGGAAGCGATCCAGTCAGAACTGATGTGCTGTGGTAAATGCGCACATATGTACTGTAACGTGCTGATCTACCATGCGTGCGCTGCATGTCTCATGAAACGTTAAAAAATGTAAACGTCTGGGAGAATGAGTAGAGCAGACATATAGATCTGAATAAGAGTGACTACGCAAATAAAGATCTCTGTTCGGTTCGGTTTTCTGTGCGCGCACACCCGACCCGATGCGTGCAGCCATGCACATAGACAGTGCGCGAGTACTGAATTGAGCTCTCCTTCGTGTCTGAATGGACAAATACACACAACATTATGTAGAAATGTCCGTTTTGAAGAGTATTCACTTAAACTATGTCGGTTATGTCTTAAACAGTTGTGAGAGTATCGGATGTGCATCAGTGCAATTGGATCCGGATGTCTTTGGACATGATCCGACGTCTTAAAGTGACAGTGGGTAATAAACCTAATGCGGTCTGTGTCCTTAATATTGATCAAGCAACAATGAAAGAAAAAAGTATTCACTGCTCGTTAATAGCTTTAATAAGGATTCATTATATTTAATTCATACAAATAGATATGTCTGCTGCTTGAAAGAATAAAGAATGATGTATGCAATAGATATAAAGAATGCATATATCATTCATTGAAAAGAAGACTGTTCTACTTTAGGAAAAGTAATTTTATTTAATTTTAAGATATTTTTTAAGTCACAGTAGGTAAATCTGTGTCTGTATTGCATGTTCAAACTTTAAAATCATTCATATTAACCGGTTAATAGATGTTTTCTCCAGAAGTATGTGGGTTTGGAAATTTGAGAAATTCTAAATTAATGCATTACAATTGAACTAAACCCATTATATTTTAGTCATCTGAATTGTTTTAGTTTTAGTCGACGGAATACAATAAGATTTTAGCCGACTAAATCTACAGTAGATCAACATTTTTATTTTGGGACGGTTGACATTCACTTTAGGACGGTTTAAATTGTCTTTCAGGACGGTTCCAGGACGGAGGTGAAAAAAGTTAGTCTGGAGCCCTGAGGGCATTTCTCAAACAAGGAAGGACTTGTTATTAAGTAGTTATGATGAGAACAACGTGATTCGGAGTTTAGTTATTTGCTGTTGTCAAGCAATGTCGCAACTTACTGCAGTCATATAGAATTGAAGTGATGTGCAGTCTACGGTGAATGTGCACAACGTGCCCACCCTGAAACCACACCCATTAGTGCTTGTTGAAGCACATTTGTGTTTGGAGTTCAAAGTCATGGGCATTAATATGGAGTATGTCCTCCTTAAGAGCTTCAGCTTTTCTGGAAAAGCTTCCCTCTAGTTGTTCCAACATGGATGCAGGGATTTGCTTTCATTCAGACACAAGTGCATCATTGAACAGCATTTCAAGTCATGCCATGGGAGAGCAGTCAAGTTCTTCATATAAAAATAAATTATTTAAATTACTTGATTAATTCTACTACTAATAAATGTATTTGTTTTTATATGAAGAAAGCAGAAAACAAAAATCATTCTCTAACCACTGTTTTGTTTGTGGAAACCATGAAAATGTGGTCTGTCTTCAGATAACTGATCTGTTGTAGGAGGGATGGAAAAAGACATAATAAGCCTAAGCCTAATAAGATGTGAAACCCAAACGTCTGGAGAGATTGTGGGTGGTCCTATTTTCTACTGTTGTCAGCTTACACAGCACAAAGCAGTCGAAATAACAGAATGCTTTGCTTTTCATTGGTGTCAGTCTAAATATTCGCCTGCCCTTTCAGTGCTGCGTGGATAGGACATTGGTTATTTTGATGACCTAAGGCATAATTATTAAAAGAACAAATATTCACCACAACCAAGACTAACAATCAAAATAATGCAAGCTTGATTAAATTTTGTAGGGGGATTTTTTGTCCATTTAACTTTTGCATTGGTGGAACATACAGATAATCTCACCCCAACTCACGCCATTGGTTAAGTTGCTATAGCCTAAAAAAATGGCTTACTTAAAGGCTCTGCTCCAAATGGCACCCTAAGCCCTTGCCTGAAACCTAAAATGACAAGGTCATTTTCTATGGTCTTGTGGACTCAATGGACATGACTACATGGCAGTCATTGTAAGTCCCCAAGTCCGCAAATGCACATGAAGTGTGCCATTTGGGACAGGGTCATAATTGTATATTAATAATTGTATTATTATAAATAATAGCATATTTAACTGGGCTAAGAGAAAGAATGTTTGCTTCAAAATGAATTGCACATTTCAGATTTAAAGTAGCAGTGTAACGCAAGTAGCGTTAGATCTTCCATATTGTGATGTATTAAATGTTGACTGGATGCAGGCAGATCTGAATGAGAGCTTTGTGTATTGTAAGTAAGGGAGGGGTTTAAGCGGACTAAATGATTGGAGAAGATTGGAAGATCAAGCCAAACATTTTGATTAAAAATTATGAAGACACACTAAGATCAATAACATTCATTTTTTTAATAGAAAGCATGAATTTCATTTCATGTTGACTTGTTGTATATGTAGACTCTTATGCAAATTTCTTTAGAAGCAAATCAATTACACTGCTATCAGCAAATGGAATAATCTAATCTTTTATATGTGGAATAATCACATATAAAAATAATCTGACCAGAAAACAATAACTGGGTCCAGCAATGAATCATTTCGGGAAAAGAGTGGATAAGGAGGACAGTTCGCCACTGATAAACATGGGGTGTAGTACCTTATTCACCACCGTAAGAAAGCAGTCTCTACAACACTCAACAAATTCTCATCTGACTAGCATTTGACCATTGAATACCCAGATAAAAATTGATCAAGTCAGGGATTTACTAGTCATAATACAAGATGCTCATGCAAAGTTACACACTATAAAATCTAAATGATGATGAAAATTATGAAGGCCTGACGTGACTGACCAGAACAAAATTCTTACTGGTAAAATGTCTGATTTAAAATCCCAATGGAACAGCTGTCTAAAATGCCATTAAACCGGGTTAATCACCAGCAGACCATCATTAACAGGTTAACAGTTTCTGTGAATGATGGCTGGTCACAGAGGTTGCAGAACTCTCTGCAGTGCTCTCTATAGCCTGAAGATTCAAGACGTCAAGGTGAGTTGAGGTTTGTTCGTTTTGTGGCAGCTCCTGCTTAGAGTGCAAGAGGCAAGTTCATGGATATCTACAGAGTTAAGAGGACTAGAAGAACCTTTTTGGCTGGTTTATAGAAATGCTGGAACACAAAGGGCCTGCACGTGTGACAATTGATTCTTCAGTCAAGAAATGTTATCAGAACCAGCAGACCACTGAATCCTCTAATTCAGTGGTTCTCAGTTGTAGTCCTGGAGTAACCTAGAACTGCACATTTTAGATTCTCCAGAACTCAAAACCACTGTTCTACTTAAATCCATTGATCCTTTAAAGCACAATAATAAAAATTAAAGAGAGTAATAATTAAGCTGTTTGTTTAAGCTGACAGGAAGCCATAGAGGATCTGCAGGAGGGGGATGTAATCTACTGTTAAACACGCCACTTAAATTCTGCTTAATCTCAAGTCGACAGTGAATTGTTTTTATAGCCTCGGACGGTACGCCTACGGACAGTCATGCATGCTGCACACAAAAATGACAAGAGCTTTCAAAATCATAAGAATGAATGTCTGGGTAATTTTATTTTGATTACAGAAATATGATTTTTCTTATTTTTATCCATTCAAAATAGACTTTATCAGACCACTTGAAAACAAAGTAAGGCATCAGGGTTGGTACTTTGGGGACTTCATAGGAAGAACCAGTTGCATGTGTAGAGTAAGTTTGTGAATCTTTGAAATTCGCTTGAATAGCTCCACTATAAAACTAGGATAACTACATCACAGGTGACAGGTGGTCAGAGAGGTTGCATCAAAGACGCTATTTTCTTATCGCCTCTTCCAGATCCAGCATATGAATCACATTTCCATAATTCCCTCCATTACTTTAAGTTGTTTTTCAGCGAGGGAGGATTCTATTAAAAGCCTCAAGCCTTAGCAACCAGCCTGGACGATTCATCTGAACCAAAACTTCACCTCCCTAGCCTCTTGATGCATGGCATCCTTCATAACATTCGGCAAGAGAAAAACAAGGGGGCTGTGTGTGTCTGTGCATGAGTGTTGGTCCGTGTGTGAGCGTCGTGAGTGGGAGGAGAAACGTTTGGCGCACAGAGAGTTAAATTCACTCTTAATACAGAGAACAGCCTTCAGAACTTCTCCAGCCCACACAACAAACCACAACACGTCTGACATTCTCTTGTCTTGTGTCAGAGTAACTCACGCATGCATCAAAACAATCTGCTCTTCCAGGAACAGAAATGCCCAGCTCTGAAAAGTCCTACCATTGTTTTCAGTGGTTGCGGACTGCATTGCAGTATCGGAGCCCAAAGTAAGGGAAGGTTGCTTAAATCGATTTCATTTAGTGCAAAATATGTGGCCTTTGACACCTGTGGTTTTGCTCTAGTAAAAGTCAGTGATTGCATCGATGTTGCCGTCAGTAGAGGAACTTGGCAACTTCAAACCCCAGCATCGCAGTGGCTTTCCTTTAACATGCAATCTGGGGTCCAGCTTGACCCCGTACAAATCTCAACAAAGGTGAAGGTGCACAAAACAGTGATGAGCTGTTGATGCCATTGATCGCAGGACTCCCAACCAGACGGCTCCAACACAGCAGCATTCAACACGTCTCCCTTGCTTTCATCCCCCCTTCTGCCACAATTTATCCCAGTCAGACACTTCAAGGTGGCTGGATTTAATCTGAAAAACTTCACAGATTGTTTCCACCATGCACTTTTTAAGCAGCACCTTCAAGGAAATTGACATTTTTAAGTTAAACGCAATGACCAATCAGATGTTTAGGTTAAACAGAATTCGCTCAACACCATTTGAAATGGGGGAGTTTTTGTTTAGTGAGCTGCATGTGTGCGAATCATTTCATTATAACCAACAAAGTGTAAGCATGATGTCAATAAGAGATTCATTGCATATTGTAAACAGCTTCATTGATTATAACGGGAGTTTTCGCAAGAGTGTAGCTTTGTGTACCTCATGTTACAATTGACAGATTCTGTGATTATAATGGCAGCAATCTTTGCTCGCTTTCTGTATATAATCCTATATATTTTTCATGCTGCTACATTGCAACGTTTTTGGATAGACAACCATATTTAAATACGTGATTGACAGTGATAACCATAGCAATGGACGGAACAAAACAAGTCAAAAATAAGTCAAATTATCTGTGCATTAAGTTTGTAATGTGTGAGTGTAAATGCAAAATAATGGACCTGCTATTTTTCTATGTAATGTGTACTTTGATGTTCATTTCATTACTAACTTTTTAAATCAGTCACTAAATTACTTCAGATCAGATTTTTAGAAATACATTAGTTCTTGTTTTATGATCTGTCCTGACAGTGATTATTTTTTATTTCATGAACAAGCAGAATAGGTTAATAATATTTTGAATATTGTCAATGCTGGGCTCGGAGTTCCCAGGGGTTGTACTGTGTGTGTGGATGACCCTGTTCCTCTGCCACTACTGAAGACCATTTTTGATCCAGGAAAACCCCTGAAATATTTATATTTGTTCTTCTTTGCATTATATGAATAAACTGCATGAATACGGTTTTGAATAGCAGTCACTAAATTGCCACTAAATGTTTGTATAATGATATTTATTACATTTTATTCCTTTTATTATGCAAATAAAACATTGCAAGAACAAATATGTATTTGTCATTATACAAATACTTATCGGCATAAATAGTGTTCTCATGCAGCTCTCATAATATTTCCTAATTGGTAAATATAGCCTATATATATATATTACACATACATACACAAACATTGCATATAAAAACAGGAATAAACAGTTTCCTAAACTCACCTAATTTTAAATGACTCGAAGGAAATTAACGTGACACAATTATATTAATCAAATTGTCAAATAACAAATCAAATCAAAGCTCTCAAACATATGGTAAAGCAGACACATGCTTTTGAGACAGCGCAGACACAAACAGGAGTGCAACTCTGCTTCTTACCTACAGGACGCGCGGATGCCCATGAGAGACAGTGCTAATGAAGGCAACAGGGGCTTGCAGGCCAGAGACAGAGCCATGTACCAGAGGCAGAGGAGGGCCACCTCAGCACACACTGATGCACAGTGAGGCTGAATGCTGAGGAGCGCTCTCTCTCTCTCTCTCTGCTGCCGTCAGCAACAAGAGCCCACCCTTCTCTCTGTGCCGTACACTCTGATTGGCTGGGGAAAGCCAGAACTGCATTGCAGGTAAAAACACTGCCGCCTCCTTACTTCTCCTTCACAACGCGCTGCGTTTTGCTGTCACTCCATTCCATTTGCTCTCTCTCTCATTCTTTCTCTAATTAAAGCCGGAGAAAAAATCAGCCGGTTCACAAGGCGGCGAGTTACTCTCGTGCTCATAAGATCCGTGTCTCAGCGGGTAATCAGTCCGAACAAGCCTCTTTACAGCCTTATTAGTGATGGCAGGTAAGCAGCACTGAGTCATGGCTTTGTGAGAGGGCACTCAACACAATCAATTACTCTTATATCTCGCCCCTCTGAGACACACACCACTACATGAGAGCTACTTGACTGATTATAATCTAAAATGAGTCCCAATCTATCATTTCAATGGTTGCAACTTAAAGCACAAATAGTTTTCATTAGAGCTGCACAAATCTGGATAAATTGAGGATCACAATTTTTTTGTTTACAATAGAGCTCACGATTCTGAATAAACAACTAAACTGTTACATTGAAATTTACTAAAGGTCCCTACAAAATTATAATTGCTGCAGTCAATGTAAAAACTATTTAGTTAATTTGAATTTATTTAAAAAAAACAATGTTTTAACAAATGATTAATCACTTATAAAGACATCTCTTGAATGACTGATTCAATGGCAAATGAACTTTTTAACAGTATCTTGTCGCCATCTACTGATGTAACAATGTAATCGATGCAATCTTTATTTGAAGTGTAGGGTTACACAGACATCAGTGTTTGTATCCAAACTATAAACTTTTATCGTAGTACTTCAAGTAATGAAACAGAAGTAACACAGATATAATGATACTGTGTGGTTGAGAAGCTGCTTCTTACCTAAACATGACAACGTCTCTCTCTGACTTAGCAACATCGCGACCACAGATTGTGATCGTAGCTACTTGACAAAAGTTTAATAGACATAGACTAATCAATGACATTTAGGAATATCATGTGGGTGTTTGAATTGAGATCACATTTTTTTAACAATTCATGTTCTAACAAATCATGTAAGGAAAAATGATTGAACTTGGATTGTAAAAGCCAATCATTTAAAAAAAAAAAAAAAAACTACACTAAAAGAAAATCTGCTATCCACTTCTGCAAATCTGCTAACGAAAACAATTACACTGCCAAATGAGATAATTTAGATAAATATATTTAAAAAATGCAAAAAGAATCAAGACGAGACGGTCACTCGTATTGTTTTGAAAGGGGAAAAGTGCAACACTCAATATGGCGCCAGCTGCTGTTAAAAGCTCCAGGTTCAGTCAGACACTCAATTTCACTACGCATGTGCATTAGCTTGATCCAGCCTGAAATTTTTTTTTAGTTTTTTCTGTCATGATTTGAGCGTTTAGAAACAAAATGTATGAGTTTGTCAAATTTCATTGGTGATATAATTGGTGATAGTGAGCTTGGCGAACAGTTTGAAGATTTTGATGTTTCCCCAATTGCATGCCTGAGAGGCGCTTCAAAGATGGCCGCCGAGAATGACTTGTAGGGACTTTGCACTGGTCGCACTGTATTTTTTGATTCAGTAAAAGAATCAGCTATAAGTGTCATTTGCTAAAAAAAGAATCAGTCAAACCACACCGTATATTCTTGTTTTGGATTGAGTAAAAAAAAAAAAGAAAGCTCACAAGAGTCATTTGTTCATTTAGGCTACATTGGTGCCACTGTATGTTTTTGACTCAGTCAAAAATAACTGGTTCATGTGAATGATATTCATACCATACAATTGGTTGAACTACACTGGTTCCACTATTTGTTTTTGATTCATTAAAAAGAACCGGTTCATGAGAATCATTTGGGAATCAGTCCTATATTTTCAGATTTTTCTGATCTCAACTTTAATTTAAATACTCCTAATCATATTCGTAAAAACTCCTTCTCCTTTGGATTCATCAGTCCTATAGAACTTCAGCAAGTTATAGACAGTTTAGATTCAGATAGCAGTGCAGGTCCAGATGGGTTGGAAATCAAGTTCCTGAAAATGGCCTCACATGTCCTGGCTTATCATTTGTCTGATTTATTTAATTTATCATTGACACACTTTGTACTATCCCACTATCTTGGAAATGTACTAGAGTCACTCCATTGTATAAAAATGGTGATCAACATGACATTAATAATTATAGACCAATTTCAATAATTAATAGCGTTGTGAAAATATTTGAAAAAATAATTTTCTTTCAATTATCAAAACATTTTAATGATTCCAATATTATATCTCCTTTTCAGTCCGGCTTCCGACCAAATTTCTCTACAACAAGTGCTCAGGGCCTGAATTTCGTTTAGGAAAATAGGGTGGAAATCCCCCTTTAGGTCATTCTTATGGGGGGGGGGGGGGGGGTAAATTTGTGAGGGGGGAGTTTTTTTTAGACAATTTTTAAAAAATTCCTTCAGCTAAATGTTTGCTCACTCATTGTATTTGTGTTTTTACAATGGGGTCATTTTTTTTAGTTTACACAACAAAAGGAAGCTTGATTTCAATCTTTGAATTAAATTGAAAAAAGTAGCACAAATAAATACATGAAATAAAGATAAAAGTTTAGGTCTAACAATAGTATTCAGAAATGCTAGAAACGGAAAAAAGTAATCAAATGTAAAATAACACGGAATAGTATTTTAGTCCTGTATAATTTAAATACATAGGCTATTAATCCTGATTCCTTATAATTAATGCTATCTTTTATTGTTTTATATTCAATAATGACAGACACATTTTAGGCTACTCTCACTTTAAGAGCTAGTGCACGGATCCACGTTCACATGTTGCGTGTAAAGCTCAGTCCGCGCCACTTTCTCCTCTTTTAAAAAGGGCTCCTGTTGCTGAGCAATCATGAGCCACGTTCTCCATGAAGACGAAGACGTTTCAGTAAAGGATGAACGCAAAAACACGTAACGTGAACGGCCCATACTGTTTTCATTACAGTGTCACATGCATTTTCTTTTTGTATTATTTTTTTAAGACATAACCGATTGTGTTTGAGAGGATACTCCCCAAGACTGGAATTTAGACAATGTTGTGTGCTTTTGACCGTTAAAGCGCTATAATTCACCGGCGAAAAATAACTCAGTTTTGTTACTCACGAGCTGTTTGTTATGCGTGTTAAAATCGCTTGAATGTTTAAATAGGTAAGACTTAAAAAGACGCACAAATTATAAACAATAGTGACGATGCAATGGCTCGATTGTGCAAGTGACATTTCTATCAAATATCCCGACTCCTGAACCGCGAGAGTCTAGAGTCGCCGTCTGCAGCTGCAGCGCGATTGGCTTGCCTTGTGTGACCTATTTTAAGAGACAGAGAAGACGCGGCAATGGCAGAATCACTCGCGCTGTTTGTGAAATTGCGTCTCGCAGAAAGTTTTAAAATGACTGATTTGATCTTATAATCTGTTAGGTTAAATTTACTCATAGGCCTACATGCTAGATTGAATGAATGTTTGCGGGAATTTCCCGCATTATAAACGCAAGACCTGCGGAATGATTAAAATGATGCGCAATACCCGCACCGAAATTCGAGCCCTGAGTGCTCTTTTAAAAATTACTAACGATAATACATCTTCTTTTGATTCTAATAAATTAACTGGTGCCTTAATTATTGATTTAACCAAAGCTTTTGATTTATTAGAGTAGACCATTATCTTCTTTTAGATAAATTGTATGATATTGGCCTTTCAAGATCTTCTTTACTTTGGTTTAATTCATACTTACACCATAGACAATGCGATTTGTATCCGGGAAGTTGTTCGGATTTTAAAACTATTGATAGAAGGAGTACCTCAGGGCTCATCTCTTGGACCGCTATTGTTTTCTATTTTTATAAATAATCTTCCACAAGTTTGTTCTAATTGTCAAATTCGGTTATATGCGGATGATACTGTTATTTACTTTTCTAGCTCGGATATTTCTTATATACAGCGATCAATCCAGTCTGATTTTGACGTAGTTCAAAATTGGTTCACTTCTAACAAACTTTTGCTGAATAAAAAGAAGACTTATTATATGTTGTTTAATACAAAACAAATCTCACCACCAACTAACGACTTAATTAATTTTATAGATGGAACTCCAGTGTTTAAAGTTGATGAGTTTAAATATTTAGGTCTTCTGCTTGATTCTCAATTGTCATTTAGATCACATATTGAGTCAGTTATTAAGAAAATATCATATCGACTTAGAATACTTTATTTCTCTATTATTTGCTTTACTCGTCAGGTTAGACTTAGAAAAATAATTATTACTCAGTTAATACTTCCAATCCTTGACTATGCCGAAATAATTTATCAAAACACCTTCGATACAAATCTTCGTCCTCTTAATGTTGTTTATAATACTCTTTGTAGATTTGTACTGAGGTGTCCATACAAAACGCACCATTGCCAAATGTATGAATTATTAAACTGGTTATATTTAAAGCCTAGAAGGCATTATCACTTAAATTATCCTTTGTATCTAAAACAATATCTAATTCCATTTCGCTCTTCACATAATTTAAGGCACACTGATCAATTATTTTTTTACGTTCCTAAAATTAAAAAAAGAAGTAGGTCGTCGGGCATTCAAATTTAAAGCTCCTTCAGATTGGAATAATTTACTCTCTACTTATCTCTACTTATCACGTGAACTTCATTATTCTCTATGGTACTGAACCTGCATGTTATGTGTGATAACTGTATACTCATTGTACCAATGTACTTAGAGGGCCTGTATGTGAGGAGATAGTAATGGAGAGCTAAATGTTGGTATGAACGTGAAGTATTATGTGTTATACAATGTAACCTGTTGTCTGTATTCATGTTTGTTCCTAGGACCCCCTCGAAAACGAGATGATACATCTCAAGGGGCTATCCTTCAAATACATTTCTTCTTCTTCTACACTGGTCACCCTGCATGTTTTTGATTCAGTAAAATTAATCTGGGAAATGGTTTCCAAAATAACAATTTGGCCTAGCTAGATGCAAAACCCAATGCGGGAAAGCCTTTAACAATTATTATATTTAGTAATATTCACTTCTGTTGAGATCAGAGAATGAACTCTACCCATAACAGTGCTTCAGACGAGAGCAGTCAGAAGAGTCACAGCGGCGAACTGAACAGAAGACAGGTACTAACAAACAGAATATAATACACTCATCAAGTGCTTTTCAAATAGATGGAGAGACGTAGGTGGAGGATGCTGGTGTAAACAAATACAATGTAAAAAGACATGAATTACAAAATTACCCTAGAGCCTGAGCTGTTCATTAAAATCTAGATATGTACAGACGAATACAGTCATATGCAAATGCACAAACAAAAAGCTAAAAGGATGTGTAGCATGCAGAAAAGTACAGATGCCATTGGTCCTACAGTAGGACACTTATTAGCTAAAATGCATTTAATGCTCTGCTAGTTTCTTAGCAACCGCAAAACCTTTGGCAATAGAAGGTAGGGTCTCTGTGACTGACAGGGCTATAAAACACTTTGGCACGATCATTGCATAATTTTTCATTATGCAATTAACAAGCCTTTTATGGTGTTGAGACATTTATATAAGGGTTTGTGTGTTTTGGTACTTCAAGTATGCACTTCACTGCTTTGGATTCTTGACATTTTCGTTCCTTTTACAGTCCTGAATAAATTACACAATTTGCGAAAGAAATAATTGACCCTCTCGATTGCACAATCAACACATATATGTATAAAAAAATGGTTTGCATGTTGGTCTAGTAGCATGTACTGTCACACTGAGCCAATGGTGGGCGACATTCTGACTTCATTCCCCGATCATTTCCTGTCTCTATTCATTCCTGCACAACAGCTTTTAACAAAAACTTCCAAAACATTTAATTTTCTTTTTTCCTTCATTGTTTATAAAGTAACTTAGAGTTTTCTGTCAAGTGCTATAATTTAACGTCCTGTTGGAAATTAAATCTTGTCCATAAATGCAGATCATTTGGTTTTGCTTAAAGAGGCTCTCCTCAAGGATTTGCCTGTATTTGGGCTCTATTAATGTGAGAATTGTCATTTACACACAGAAAACTCATCAACCTATCAAAATAAAGGTTCGGTTTAACTTGAAGAAACGGTGACAGAAAAAGATTATTAAAACAATAAATAAATTACAAGCATAGATAAATACAAAAGAAATTAGATTCAAATGAAATAAACAGTGCTTTACCCCATGTTTTTAGGTAAGTCTAACAGTATTCTGGTACAGAAATTGAATAATCAAATGTAAAACAACACTGCATATTCTTAACTGTATAAATTAAATATAATTATTCTCTGTTAAAGCTACAAAGATTTTGTCTTTATATTTTGTTGTTTAATTAACATTAATGTCTATCAGCGGGCATATTAGGCTGCTGTCCCTTTAAGACTGAATGCACTGATCCAATAAAATGATACGCATTTTCTTTCTCAATAGTTTACATTAGTGTAAATGCATGACATAAGTGACTGCGTTTAGGAGGATACTCGCCGAGACGGGCATTTTGACAATTTTACGAATATGTGTCTGTTCAAGCACTAAGGTCGCATTTAGGGGTGCACCGAAATTTCATCCGCCGAAAATGACATTATCGGTTTCGGGCCGAAATTAAAAAAAAACAGCCGAAAACGTAAACCGAAAATGAATGTCACCCGCCCCCCCCCCATCCGTGCGCAAGCCCTTAGGTTTCACTTACGGTCAAGCTGTTATCAGGCGTCTGCCTATCAAAGATAGGGATGTCTCCCGCATATTGATAGCGGCTCCCTGATACCCGCAAATTAGTTCAAATCTCCCTGAAGAGCGAGCGAGCAAGAGCTCGTGCTCCAAACCGTGTAGCGCGCGCACGCCAGACAGGGAGAGAGCGAGATACCTTGCGTGTGTGTGCTAGTGTGCCACATGAAGCGCATGTAAGACCCCCAGTCCAATTTTCTGTGTATAGCAGTTGCATTAAATTTGCGTAGCGCTGCACAACTGTTTCCTAAAGGTGCGTTCACACCGCTGCCGACTTGAGCTTCCAAAGTGGCCGGAAGTCATTCATTTCCAATGGAAGCTGGCTTCTCTCAGCTGCAAGGAGCGTCAAATCCCTCGGCGTTGCCTTTTGGGCGTTTTGAGCGTTTTGAGCGTCAATCAGAAAGTTGAAAGAAGCTCAACTTTATGGTAATTAGCTATGACGCGGTTCAGCGGCAAGCAGCGGCAAAACGCCAGAAACCAATCAGAATAAAGACGTCCTTCACTCTGGCTGATTCCGGAGAAACATACGATGTGAACTTTCGTTCCTACCAAAACATTAGTTCCGAGAAAATGGAGGAGAAGCTGATAATCGCTGTTGCTGGGTTTCCTAACATATATGATATGACGTTGTTTGCTTACAGGGACCAGTTACAAAAGAACGAGGCATGGGAATGCAATTCATTTGCTCACGGTGACAAAGATTTGACCAATTGCACTAATGCAAATAATAGCCTAATGCAAATAATAATAATAATAATAGCTAATTATTATTTTTTTCCCCGACCAAAAGGGACCAAAACAGTTATAAAAATGCTGTCATTATAAAAGGTTTCTTCAATGTATTGCTTGTTTTTTTCTGTTTATTACATTTCATGTTGTGACACTTCTCTTCTCCCTGCTACGTCAGAGCGTCCAAAGCGTCAACGAGCTTCCCCGTGCTTTTTGACAAGCGTCCTTGACAGAGCGGCCAGAGCTTCTTTGACGCTCAAGTCGGCGGCGGTGTGAACGTACAGTAAGACTACATAGGCTTACATGTTGTTTACAGTTTGAGTTTGGATTAAGTTCTAGTGCTGTTTTTGCACTGTTGTTTTGCACAGCAATTTAAAATGCAAGTAAAAAATTGTTTACATGCAGCAACAGAATACAGGCCCACTGCCATTCTGTGATTTTGTGTGCAGTTATTCAGATAATTGTGGATCTTTTTGAACAACTGTTAAAAAACTATTTTATTTGATGGAACATAAAACTTGTAGAATAATATTATTTGGTATTATTATTTATATTTATTGTTAAAAATATTTTAGGTTTTGTACTGTATATATATTAGTATAAGTTTTTAAAAGAAGCCATTTTCGGCTTCAGTTTCGGTTTTCGGCCAAGTGCATCCTAAATTTTCGGTTACGGTTTCGGCCCAGAATTTTCATTTCGGTGGATCACTAGTCGCATTTATATTACATGGTTCAAGTGACCCAATTCTGATTTTATCCTCCCGTGTGGCACTTCTTGCACATGCGAGCAGAGCAGAAATTAAAGTAGCAGAGTGTTTTGTTTTCCGTTCTTCTCCGTGCCAGTGAAAACGCACCGTCACGAATGCCTGTACGGCCGTGCGCATTTTACTTGCACTTTCAAATTAGCGGCAATTCGAGGGCAGCAATTGCTTGAATGGTGGGTTCATTATTATTCTTAATGAAAAAACAAACAAAAAACTGTACAATGTCAATCTCACTTATATTAAACAAGGGCCTGAATTTCGTTTTGGAAAATAGGGGGGAAATCCCCCTTTAGGTCATTCTTATGGGGGGGATTTTTTAATTTGAGGGGGGAGTTTTTTTTAGACAATTTAAAAAAAAATACGTTTAGCTAAATGTTTGCTCACTCATTGTATTTGTGTTTTTACAATGGGGTCATTTTTTTTAGTTTACACAACAAAAGGAAGCTTGATTTCAATCTTTGAATTAAATTGAAAAAAGTAGCACAAATAAATACTTGAAATAAAGAGAAAAGTTTAGGTCTAACACTAGTATTCAGAAATGCTAGAAACGGAAAAAATAACACAGAATAGTATTTTAGTCCTGTATAATTTAAATACATAGGCTATTAATCCTGATTCCTTACAATTAATGCTATCTTTTGTTGTTTTATATTCAATAATGACAGACACATTTTAGGCTACTCTCACTTTAAGAGCTAGTGCACGGATCCACGTTCACATGTTGCGTGTAAAGCGCAGTCCGCGCCACTTTCTCCTCTTTTAAAAAGGGCTCCCTGTTGCTGAGCAATCATGAGCCACGTTCTCCATGAAGACGAAGACGTTTCAGTAAAGGATGAACGCAAAAACACGTAACGTGAACGGCCCATACTGTTTTCATTATAGTGTCACATGCATTTTCTTTTTGTATTATTTTTTTAAGACATAACCGATTGTGTTTGAGAGGATACTCCCCAAGACTGGAATTTAGACAATGTTGTGTGCTTTTGACCGTTAAAGCGCTATAATTCACCGGCGAAAAATAACTCAGTTTTGTTACTCACGAGCTGTTTGTTATGCGGGTTAAAATCGCTTGAATGTTTAAATAGGTAAGACTTAAAAAGACGCACAAATTATAAACAATAGTGACGATGCAATGGCTCGATTGTGCAAGTGACATTTCCATCAAATATCCCGACTCCTGAACCGCGAGAGTCTAGAGTCGCCGTCTGCAGCTGCAGCGCGATTGGCTTGCCTTGTGTGACCTATTTTAAGAGACAGAGAAGACGCGGCAATGGCAGAATCACTCACGCTGTTTGTGAAATTGCGTCTCGCAGAAAGTTTTAAAATGACTGATTTGATCTTATAATCTGTTAGGTTAAATTCACTCATAGGCCTACATGCTAGATTGAATGAATGTGTGCGGGAATTTCCCGCATTATAAACGCAAGACCTGCGGGAATGATTAAAATTAGGCGCAATACCCGCACCGAAATTCGAGCCCTAAACGTATAACTTTTCTTAAAACGAATAAGCACGGGATACACCATGCTGATAAATTAAATCTGACTCCTGCTGCTGATCTGTGCTGTGACTCTCGTTCGGCTCGCGCTGAATTGAGCAGACGCCTTCAGTTTTTCATTGTAGTGTCTGTTCTCTAACTGATTTTTATAACTATAAAAAATAAAAACGATGGTAGGGAACACCGTGTAACGTACTATCGCAGCAAGCACAGTTAGAGATACCCACAACTCTAGTTAAAACAAGTACAAAGACATTTTATACAGTCAAAACTTCTGGAGAGATGGTGCGCAAGCACTGGGCAAAGTAGAAGTGTAGACGAATAGTTGTATATTCGGTCTGTAATAATTATTCGAAATACCATTCAAATATCACTACATTTTGTTTTGATGACCGAAATTATTAAATCCATGATAAATCATAAGCACGCGAACTAAAACTCACAGTTATAACAAAATGCATTGTGGTGTTGTGAAAAAGCAAATAAATGATAACGCCAGACTATCGATGTAAATGTCTGTTGAGAGAATAATGTTAGAAATCAAACTACCCTTTCATCGCATTGCAATAGTTATACTTTGTTCCCTGTATTTATTAGCACAGTCTACAGCAGCGGCCGAGTGATATTAAGTTACCTAGACAAACGAGACAGCCGGTCCACATGACAATCACGCAAGTGTATTTCCCTGCCGCTGACACTCATTACTTCAGAAGCAGAGTATATCACCATGTGCCAATTCCTTCGTTTACAATCAAATGTTTCAATATCGTTGTTCAAGGCTACTACTAGCTAGCTAGTAGTGCGCTTCTGTTCTGTGTTTTCTTTTCGGCGCAGTACTACTAACCGGAGCAAAGTAAACTTACACCGCTGCTGAAAAAACTAGTTCCTGTAAATGTGATGCGATCATTGAGATGCAAGAGTAGTTTGATTTCTAACATTATCCTCTCAACAGACATTTACATCGATAGTCTGATGTTATCATTTATTTTATTTTGGTGTAGTGTGGAGTGGGTAAAACTGTTTTTACTGGTAGGCTAGCACATACTGTTGACTCGCACTAGCCTAGCACCAGCGAACTATGCAACTGGAAAGACTGGATGAACGTTTTTGAAAACTGTCTCCACTGATAAATAACACCCAGGCTAACTTGGAAATGAGGTCTGATGTCCAAAACCCTGAACCAGCCCTTTAAGTCTGCCACTGACCATGTTTTTAAATCTTTGTGAGCCCTAAGTGCTCTTAACATTATCTTTGGGTAAATACATGAGAGAAATGATCTCTTATAATGCAGGATAACACTTTATACTACAGTGCAAAACTGCATACTGTTTGTACTCCATCTATGCTACTCTGCAGTATGCTAAACAAGTAACCAAGCATTCATTTTTTCAGTCAAGCTTTATTAGACAATTAAAGGGTGTCATATTAAAACTGATGGAATTAGCTTGCGGTCTGAGAGTTGCAGTTAACTGATCATCATTGGGCATGCTAGATTAAACCTGCTGTGTTATGCAATCTGTACTAAGCAGAGAGAGAGTGAGAGGTTATCATAGGACATGATGACAGCACATCAGTCTCTGCTGATTCAGTGAGTGTGTGTGTTTTACATTAACGTGTGCATTTCATAACTCTAACACTGTTTCCTAAACAGCGACACTACACACAGACGGACACTTGGTTTCCATTTCTATGGTTTTGTGCCAGATAACCCAACCCCAACTGAAAACTCTGCTCCTTGTGCATATTTCCCATGCAAAAGTTACAGACATGATGCTAAGCTGTAGCAGGAGCAGGACAAAATATCGATAGGGCGATATATCGTTGTCCTTCTCCGTGCGATACGAGAATCAATACGCTGGCGCCAAGAATCGATATTTTAATTAATAAAATAAGGCGCTTTAAATAGATTTCCCTGCTCGCGGCGTCTGTACTTCATCGCTCCTTGGGCAACACATGAATGAGGGAAACATGAACATAAGTTAACTAGCCAAAGAAAATAGGTTTTTAACGGGATGGCGGACAGGCAGTGTGAGTAAAATAATAGATGTTTAAGTTCAGAGTCTGGACACACTTTCGGCTTTTATACCATTGATGGGACAAACATGTTGTAAATAGACATCTTTGGCACTCAGAGCACTTACTTAGATACACATGGGAGCGTTTGAAAGCAGGCGCCTATCAGCGGATCCATCTATCAGTGGATATATTAGGGATCGGCTGATAGACGCCTGCTTTCAAACGCTCCCGTGCGTATCTGTGTATAAGGACATAAGGATGAGTAGCCTAAACAACCCTCTACAATGCAAGAAAATCACTCAAATATGCAAACAAATTTCAGGCAAGCGACTGAAAATGGCCAATGGCCTCTGACCTCAAGCACCGAGGCTAAAATCAAGTTGCGTTTCCAACGCCTCCTTAGAACAACGTCACACAACTCCACCATTTCACCAGCTGACTGAAAACCAGCTAGATTACAAATTGAGCATGAAAGAAGCGAAAGTTTTACAATAAAAATTTTACAGTGACAGTAATGTTAATTTGTGTTAGGAGTGCATATCAATCATGCTGAATCAAACTGGTTTTTACCCTTTCACATAAAAAGAGACCACATAACTATTCAGTTGCACCTGCTTCTATTTATTTGTGATCACAAGAACGTCCGAGTCCGTGATGCTTTCACATTCACGCGAGCCGCGGCACGGTTCGAGTGCAACCGAACTCAGCGCACCTCCTCCAGGCAGTCTCGGGTTTGGTACCCCAGTGCGCACCCGGGTCCGCATGACAGACAGCGTTTACATAATTAGCGATTTTTCATGCGAACCGTGCCCGTTCCGTTCCGAGTTGGTGTGAAAGCACCCTAGACTTTTCAAGTAAGCTGTTGAAGTAGCCTTTTGTACACGTTAGCGCCTGTTTGTTTACGTTAGTAACTGCTAGCTTGGAATTCGCGACTAAGTGACTGAGGGTGCATTCACACTGGCAGTTTAGTTCGGTGACTAACTAACGTTAGCCCAGTGCATAACAACAATCGTTTGTACACATATGAGCGGATGCTGTAAATAGACAGGCGGCAAAACAAACACATTAATCGATAGATAGATAGCTATAGTCGCTCTGGAGAAAACAGTGATGTCATTGTCCAGCTCAGTTCAGTTCTCATATAATGGTGTGAATGCAGGTAGATCAATAATATTGTTGAATATTAAGTAAGTGTCTCTGTTATCCTTTTAGCCAGAGCAACAGAGGAAGCTCACGAGAAGAAAACAGGAGTTATGAGTTATACAGATTAACCAGTTTTTTATGACATATGCGGATGCATTAGTCCAGTATCAACAAAGGCGCAGGGGGTGATGAGGCCGATAAAACATGAAACCAAATAAATACACTATTATTATC
This sequence comes from Siphateles boraxobius, assembly GCF_051911475.1. Classification (NCBI taxonomy): domain Eukaryota; kingdom Metazoa; phylum Chordata; class Actinopteri; order Cypriniformes; family Leuciscidae; genus Siphateles; species Siphateles boraxobius. The sequence continues at coordinate 1,186,350 of NW_027509141.1, read as the reverse complement.
ATATATGATTTGTCTATATTCTTTAAGCAGTCTCTGGCATTTTTCACAAAAATATATACAGTATGTATTTATTATCGCAATGGTTAGCATAAGTAGCCTTTAGCATCACATATAAATATATTTCTTCCTCATACAGTGATCAGAATCCCCTTCGGATATTTCAATGCCTGAAAGTGAGTTTTGAGCTGAAAACTGTTAGCCTGATATAATCATCCATTGGCTGATTGGTGATCAATCATCATTGATGGTGGTCGAGGAGATTCGGTCCGTGCACTTCGGTTGGTTCATTCGTTTTTTTTTATTTAATATTGAAAGTAGAAAACGAGAAGAGTTCGTTTTTCGTTTTTAAATTTAAAAAAAGAAAAACAAGTATTCAGCTTGATTTTTCATTTTTCGTTCTCAGGTCGATTTTTTTTTCAAACAGCTTGAATATTCGATTTCTACTCGTAGGCGGGAATGAAACGAATCCGTGTATCATTCGTTCTGTCGTGTTTTGATTTAATATTGAGAGTAGAAAAATGAGAAAACAGTTCCTTATTTGTTTTTCATTTTTTCCAAAGAAACGAAAAACAAGAATTCAGCTTGATTTTCGTTTTTCCTTCTGAGGTAGAAAAATGAATAAACAGCTTGAATATTCAGTTTCTACACGTGGGCGGGAATGAAACGCCCCTTTCCTCTGATTTGTCAGCCGAAGATCAAACTGTGTCGTCATCAGTCCTTCCTCGGTAGCGCACAGCAGAATAAGAGTCCTCCGCTGCTGATGATCTGCGGATTCTTAACTCGTTTATTGCAACTACATTTCATCTTTTTTTCATCAAACAACCAGACTAACGAATGGCTCGACAAAACCCGTACCGGGGAAGAGCCTACAGGGCTTTCTTCTGTGTAGATATAGCCTAAATTCACCTTCGCTGGTATGGCAGGGTAAATGACGGCTGCTAGCATGGTCGCACTCGCCCAGTAAGTTTACAAAATATATATAATTAATTGTAAATTAAATATTTGAAACACTAATATTAAAAGGAAAGAATAATGAATTGCCTATAATAGGCCTAACGTCGTTCACGCATGAACTGTCATCAGCCTGACTATCTAACAACTAGAGAACAGAGAACAACATAGATATTAAAATGCATACTCTTCTGAGTTTTATGATGTAGGCCTTGTGTTTCATTAAAATGTATTAGCCTATAATCGGATGTGCGTTTGTGCGTGGTGCACCGGGTCATGTTAAGAGTAAAACACGCGCGCGTCACGCTGTAAAAAACGCATTTTATTATTAGCTTATTCAGAAATAGTGTAAAAGAAAGGTAAATAAAATACAAAATGAACATTATAAACACTATTAATAACATTTTATGCCTATTTTACTTCCCCTTACTGTAGCCTATGTCAAATCTTTAAATGAATGGTATCCTATTCAGAAAACAAGAATACAAAAAAATGTAGCCAAGTATAATAAAAAATATACATAGTAGCCTATCAAAATAGCCTATTGTGCCCTTTATTACAAAAAACATTTAGCCTATTTTAAACACGAAGCCTAAACAAATTTATTTGAATCAAAACTGAAACTGTACCGACGTTGGGTTCGCACATCTCTCATTCGGCCCAACGTTTCCATATTTGCAATGTAACATTTGGATGCTAACTATTAATGTAATGAAGGCTTCATACTTCAGTCGAATCCTAATATAGACGAAGGCTAAATCCGCATCTTCAAGAGAAATGAGTTTGGAAGAACAGCAAATTATGACTGACCGGCACAGTCTTTATATTGTACAAAAGCACATAAAATTAGGCAGAATAACTTTTTATATGTTTGGTTGACTGTTTTATTTTAATAATGAACAGGCTGCGTGTCAAGTTTGTAATGCCAGAAGTGAACTGATAATATGTTGTGTAAGCGCGATGCGCTGGCGCCATCACTTGGATTTGTTCCTCGGCTGGGGAAATAACTTAATACTCTGTCGTTTAATACTTTGTCATTCCAAACAGTAAAATGTATATATTAATTTGTGTGCATTCAAAATGACTACAAAATGTCATGCCTTTGAAAAATAAAGAAAACAACACGATGCGCTGCTTAAGCGCATCTCTGTCTCATTGAACATCTTTCTGGCGCACACCATAAAATAAACCAAAATACAGCGATCAGCCTTTTTGGCGCGCCTACTTTTGAAAGTCAACATTTAGATTATCTGAAGTAAAATGCATTATATAAGCCTAAATCACTTAGGAATAAATCACAGCGTGCTTATGATAAAAAACGTGACTTTACAGTCCGGAAAATAGGAAAATAGCTAATTATTTATCACTGCTGTTGTACACAGAAGAAAGCCCTGTAGGCTCTTCCCCGGTACGGGTTTTGTCGAGCCATTCGTTAGTCTGGTTGTTTGATGAGAAAAAGATGAAATGTAGTTGCAATAAACGAGTTAAGAATCCGCAGATCATCAGCAGCGGAGGACTCTTATTCTGCTGTGCGCTACCGAGGAAGGACTGATGACGACACAGTTTGATCTTCGGCAGACAAATCAGAGGAAAGGGGCGTTTCATTCCCGCTCACGTGTAGAAATCGGAATATTCAAGCTGTTTATTCATTTTTCTACCTCAGAACGAAAATCCAGCTGAATTCTTGTTTTTCGTTTCTTTGGAAAAAATGAAAAAACAAAAAAGAAACTGTTTTCTCATTTTTCTACTCTCAATATTAAATCAAAAAACGACTGAACGAACGATACACGGACTGAAACGCCCCTCTAAATAAATTCCTCCAATTTGTCAGCCAAAGATCAAACTGTTCCTTCATCAGTTACACAGAAGAAATCCCTGTCTAGGAGAAATGAAAATTCAAGCTGAATACTTGTTTTTCATTAAAAAAAAAAATAAAAAAAATAAAAAGGAACCGTTTTCTCTTTTTTCTACTTTCAAAATTAAATCAAAAAACGAATAAACGCAACATACACGGACCAGATTCTTCTATGTAAGCGTCATTTTAAAGCTTAGAAGCTTGGCTCCACAGTGAATATAGGGAACATGACCATAACTTAAGTGTTTGCCATAACTTAAATTTGCTGACATATTAGAAGTGCTCTTTTTTCATAGCATGAGCCCATGCACCTCAACACTATGCACTCTAATGTTGACCTTGCTTTATCGACCATTGAAAAGTTATCGATTAAACTATTATCGACAATTAATTGATCATCGATTAAACGTTAGCATCCCTAGTCTTAAATTAACAGACAGTCGAGAAAGCCAATGCATTTGTGAAAGAAAATGCATTCATAACAGTATCAGTATATCGGATCCGTGCATTATCTTAAAGTGATAACAGCCTAATATTCCTGCAGCTGTATTTTTACTTTTAATCAAACGGCAAAATAACAGCTCTTGACTGAATAACTTTTGTAACTTTGATAAGGATTCATTTATATTTAAATTATAAAGTGAAGACTATGCAGTGTCATTTTACATTTGATTACTTTATTTAATGTCACTACCTTATCTGTATCTAACTGTCGATTACTGAAAAGCACTATTTCATTTGTATCTTTGTTCTTTTGTATTTGTTTGTGCCATTGCTTGTAGTTTTGACTGTTTATTCTTATTTTGTTGCAGACTTTACTTGTTGTCTTTAATAATGTTATAAGAAATGTATTATATATTAGAATTTTTTCATTTACATTCCATGTAAAAAGTCTGGTGAGTAAAAAAAAAAGAAAAAGTACCATCTAATGGCGATTCAAGCTTCAGTGTGTCCGTAGAGGGTTGGTAACTTATGACAATTTGATGAATTTTAATTTTTGAACTATCCCTTAAAATCTATGACCAGGTTCAATGCTGTTCCCGGAGGGTCAACAACCTGCAGAGCGTAGCTCCAAACCTAATTAGACACACATCAACCAGTTAATCAAGGCCTTCAGGATCAGTTGAATGTTCCAGGCAGGTCTACTGGACTTATCTGAAGTTAAACTCTGCAGGAGGGTGGCCCTCCAAGAGCACAACACTGATTTTCTAAGATGTTCTGGTCCTCCCTTCAATTTTTTACCCATTTATTGTCTCCTGGACAAAACTATAAGTCTATACTATATGGATTCATGTCTGTTGTACACATGTGCAAGTCAATTTACACACCTTGGTTTAATACTTAAGGTTAGCAATTACTTAAAATCCCTGACCCTAAGCAAAAGTAAGAAAGGCCCACTAAGTACCCTGGCATCTTCAAAAACAGATATGACAAATCTCAAGACTTTATAGAATTGATCGTTGAAGTAACTCGAAACAGGAACCGCCCTGCTGCTAAAGAGGCCAGTGCAGCATCTGCATGGCACTCAACTCCCCAAAACTGTGACCTGATTTGGTTTCAAGCAGCCCATGCTGAGAGCCACATTCTCTGTCATCCGCAGTCTTCCAGACCCCCAATGCTGCAGTTGTGGAGGATACAGCTTACATAATGAGCATCCACACTGCTAAGCAAATCCCAGTGCAGTTGACTGCAGACAGAACTGTGATACCAGCCCTTTAAGTTTTTCAGCACTGCACCACAACTTGCGCACAGTGACAGACAGGGTGTATACACCTGGAGAGACAACTTCAAGGGGACAAAAGGCTGCAAAATACAAAAGTTACAAGATCAAAATACAAGATCTGTCACACCAACAAGGAGGATGTAACACCCATATTAGTCCTGCAAACCCGTCCCACTTCCTCGGTGCAAACATGTCACAAAAGACTAATCCAACCCGTACCTTGCCTGAGCACATCAGCTGTCTGATTAAAAATGAATCCAACATCAATAAGTCAGCAGTGCCACCTCAGCTTACACTCTTTGCTGTCCACACACACACATACAGTTGCACTCACTTGCACCTCAGACCGCTGGCTAGTTTCACCACAGCTGTGTTGAGCGAAAAGATCCAATCCAGGAGCCACATGGCAGAGGACAGCGTGGGGCAGGACGGTATTGTGTGAGCCAGAGTTAAACCACAGATGTGACTTTCTATCTCCCAGATTGTGCCTGCCTGCTCTCCGCTCGCTGGCCGCCTCAACACTACCGATCCGACTGGAAACAAGGCAGCACAAGAGGGAGGGCAAGAGAAACCGGAGCAGAGGAGGAGGGTGATAGATAAGTGAGTGAAAACTCACTCTCGCCAAACACGGTGTGGCATAAACGCAGCGCAGGAGGAGAGGGGACGCCGATGACAGATTTTGTAGAGGCTCATGAAGAAAAGTCATATACTCCGCCTCTCTCCTGCAGAAGGGCCTGACCGAAGGATCTGTCCATCTGACATATTACGTTTTTTGATATATCTTTGGTATTTCAAGGACACAAGCAGACCCCAGAGGGCATGTTCCCTTCTACTCGTGCTTCACCTGAGCATTCAGTTGATGAAAGTGTGTGTGTGTGTGTGTGTGTGTGTGTGTGTGTGTGTGTGTGTGTGTGTGTGTGTGTGTGTGTGAGAGAATAAAACGCATCAGGCTTGATGGCTGTCACAAAGCACTGTTATGTAACAGCTCTCTTCAAGGCAGCCAAGCGGTCGTCCAGTATTTAACAGAGGAACACACACACACACACACACACACACACACACACACACACACACACAGTATTTCTTTCCGTTTGCATGATCATCATCTGGCCCCAGAATTTTAGAATGTATTTTTGTTACTCCTCTCCATTACGTTTGGTTCTCTGATTCTTAAGCGTTTTAGCATTATTTTTATTATTTTACTTGTTTTAAGAGACAAGATATTGTGACTTTTTTTTTTTGAGACAGACAGGGAAGAGGTGACAGGAAAAAATGGGCATGAGTAGAGAGAACGGGATCCACATATGTAGAAGGCCAGACTCAAACCTGGTCACCCATATGAGCACCAACTGGAGCATATTATGTAGCCACAAGACCATGGCTCATACAAGACCAAGACTCCATCACATTCTTACATGTAATACAATACAATCATCGAGCACAGACACACAGATGAACACTGACTGGGTTGAAGTTGGACACAATGGAGAGACTCTAAGGCCAGACTTGTTTGGAGCGTTGGTTTTGGAACCTGGTGCGTTTTCTGCCTTTATTTGGTTCTTTCATGTATTTTATGAACAGAGCAATTGTGCTCAGATCCGCACTAAAAAACGGTGAGGAAAGCAATCTGACCCAACGTAACAGGCTGTATCACAATGTATAATGAGTCATTCTGTACGTTGCATGAAAAGCAGCAGTGCTTTTCTGCTGACGCCTCTCAAAATAAATCGTGGGGTAACCTGGAGCAAAGACAACGTGAAATGCCTACCTCATGCCACCCTGTTTAAATACCCGTTGCCCAGTCTGCTGTTGCTTGTTTGCGCACTCACTATTGGCACTGTTTTGTTGGTATTACTGTTATTAGAGTCATTGTATACTGTGTGTTTAATATTTGCCTGAAACGTTGTTTGTTAGTATTGTGGTTTTAAGGGTATAGTTGCATTTGTTCTGTTCTGTCTCCTCAAGTCATCACGTTGTGCAGTGGCGTGCACAGACCTCCTCAGGGGCAGGGGCCGAAGGACCAAAAAGCGCAAAAAAAAAAAAAAACTGTTTTGATGTTGTTTTGTTTTTTAATCCTTTATTTCCTTGGCATTCTATGAAAAGATGTTGATGCAATTAGAATGCATAACACATCAAACGAAAATAGGGAAATTATTATAATATTACTAAATATTATTTAGAACACAACTTTTATGAATTTTGAAGCGTATGAACAACCCCACGGTTGCATGACTTCAACGTCACCATCACTAAGCTTCCGGCAACTCTTTCAGGGTATGTTTACATGACAACAATGTAGGCTACTAACAACAGAAGTTTTCGCAAACAGACAAAAACATAAAAATGTTTAAAAAATCCCCTTTCACAAGGATTTGAGAAAATGACTAAAATGACCAGTAGTTGGCGATGTCACTTTGTGAAGAAACACTACACGCTAGGGGTGGGCGATATAGCCTCAAAATTATATCACGATATTTCAAGAATATTTGCGATAATGATATTTCTAACGATATAGACTTTTTTGTTGTTGAAAATTTTCTTATTATGTTTATCTCGCCTAAATGTTTGCTCACTCATTGCGTTTTTACAATGTGGTAATTTTGTTGTTAAGAGTTTACACAACACAAGGAAGCTTGATTTCAATCTTTGAATTAAATGTTAAATGTGTGTATTCAGAAATACTACAGAAACATAATAAAGTAATCAAATGTAAAATAACACATAGTCTTTTAGTTCTGTTTCCTGATTAAATTAAATACATAGGCTAATAATTCTCATTCATTACAATTAAAGCTATCTTTTGTTGTTTTGACGACAACATTAATGACATACGCATAGCCTATGGCTGCTGTCACTTTTACAGCTAGTGCACGGATCCATTGCTGTTTTCATTATACTGTCTGTCACACTGTCACATGTGTTTTATACATAACCGACTGTGTTTATGAGTATACTTACCAAGACCGGAAGTTTTACACAATTTTGCGTTTTTCCCCCCATTAAAGCGATATAATCCGCGAAAAATAACTTTAGTTTCTCGTGAGCTGTAGGCTACTCTATGTATGCACGCAGTGCAACTCTCTCAGAGAGTGCGCGAGTAGCTTACTGGATAGTTTAAAACCGCTTGAATGTTTAAACTGATAAGAATTAAGAAGACTTGAAAATTATAAACTTGAGTTACGATGCACTGATGGCCCGATTGTGGAAGAGACCATTCAGTCATGTCCCGACTCCTAAACGCGCGCGAGAGAAGACGCGCATCGCAGCCCCGCTGAACACTCAAGCTGTTTGTGAAATTGCTAAATCATCATCGGAGGCTGATAGGCTGCTCTCGCGCTCAGACAGGTGTTGTTGTTGTGTGTGCTAGGGAACTTAAATGCGCCATACGTCATTGCGTTGCTATATTATTGATATCGCGATATGACACTTTTTTATCATGTAAAAATGTATACCGGTATTATCGCGGACGGTATGATATGGCATATCCCTACTACACGCGTTAAGACTGAACACGTAATGACTGATTGTCACCGTTTCCACAATCGTGCACTTTGAAACCCGTTTTCATAAGTTTGCATTTTCAGGGCCCCAAAATGCCATTGTCATGTAAATGAACGGGCAAAACGTTTTAGTTGAAAACGGTGTCATGTAAACGGCCCTCAGTCTTTGTTTAAAAACATTTTCCCTGAAAGTTAAAGTTAGAAAAGTTTTCAAGAGCACGATTATAAACACAACGAGGCTGTGAAAACCAGTTATTGAGTAGATGAGTTTACCAGTTCGGCTAATGGCATTTAATGTCCACGACAACCTCTGTAGCCAATTGAAAGCTTTAAAAAAATCACAAGAGAGTATTACTGATGTATTTTATAAGAAAAGTGAAAATATCTTGAGCTTGTGCTCGCGGCAGCTCGCCACAGACCTAATTTCAAGCATTTAACCAAAAACCCATTCAAAAAACCCGTTGCCTTCAAGACAGTAGAACCAAAAGTGCTAAAATGCTAACTCTTCTGTTTCTGGGTTTTAGCCAACGAAATTTTGCATCCCTGCCCCACTCTATAGATTTTAGTGAATATCCTCAACAAGATTCTCTACAAATTGTTGCATCATCATGTACTTTACCAAACAAAACAGTGAGAATCAAGAAGGCAATTATGAGGAATTCACGTTTAGTTTAGTTGATGTTGTAAATTTTATGTATGTATTATATACATAGTGTTAGCCATCATGAAATCAGTACCACTTTACAATACGGTTTCATTAGTTAAATTTGTTAACATGAACTGCACTTCTACAGCATTTGTTAATCTTAGTTAATATTAATTTCAGCATTTACTAAAACATTATTAAAATTAAAAGTTGTATGTGTTAACATTAGTTAATGCACTGACTGTGACATAAAATGAACAAACAATTAACAGGTGTATTAACTACGATTAACCATGATGAGCAACACATTTGTTAGTGTAATTGTTAGTTCATGTTAGTTAATACATGAATAAGAAACAAATGAGCCTTATTGTAAAGTGTTACTATGAAATCAAAGATATAAATTCCTCACAATTTAGAATTGGATATGGACTTAAGATTTAATTTCACTAGATGTATTTCCCCACGCTAATAACACTTGCCTTGGATAAAAACGAATGACATTGTTAGACTCGGCAGTTATGCGGCTGAAATCGAGTTTTTATTTTAGTTAAGCATTACTCGCCTGCTGCCGCAACTTTTACAGTAGCAAGGTAGGATCAATGTAACTTTTCCATATTAGCTTAACGTTACCTGCTGCTCCAGTCGTTTGAAGGCTCGCGGCGAACTGCTGCGTACGACGCGCTGCACAGGAAACTATTTTTTTGTATTATTACTGTAAGTGGGAATAGTGTATCAGTGTACTGTTATTTATTATACTATTTATAATTATTATTATTATTATTTACAATTATCAGAGAGGGGCACAATACATTTTGAGACCAAAGGGGCTTGAGCCCCCCCGGCCCCCCTCCTGTGCACGCCACTGACGTTGTGTGTGAGTGTGTGTGTGTGTGTGTGTGTGTGTGAGTGTGTGTGTGTGTGTGAGTGTGTGTGTGTGTGTGTGTGTGTGTGTGTGTGAGGCTGGGAAGGAGGAAGCAGGTAAGTAAGTCATGCCACATACATTGTGCACCACATAGGAATTCCTGTTGTATTAGAGACTAGTTTTAGGAGAGAGTGTTTTGATTATCTGGTTAATCAGCATAGTTTAGTTAGGGCGTTTTTAAACTGAATCAAATTATTTTTACATTTTATTTTTTTGATAGTTATTTTAGCTGATATAACCTAGTTAGCTGTGTTTTGCTTTATTTATTTATTTTATTCGGCACCTCTCATGCTCGCCTTCCCACCTTGTTATTGTATTATTATATTATTATGTGTTCCTTTGTAAATATTGTAAATATTAATTTCTTTTCAACTTTTTGCATGGAGTTTCACCTATATCCTTTTATTTTATTGCGCTACCCTCTTTTGTGTTACACACACTCTTCTGTTAATGTTATACTCCCATTTACCCCTAGACAGATATCCAATAACATCGAAGGCACGTTACAATTATTCAATTCCTGTATTCTTACTGCTCGTTTCTTTTTAATATTGTATTTGTTCTACTGTTTGTTATTTGCATCTCTGTTACTTTTAATAACAAAGATAAAATAACAAAAAACTATATTAGAATTATTATTATAGTAACTAACTATTATTAATAAAAGAACTGGAGCAAAACATGCATAGAGAATAATTTTATAATCAAATTGTTGCCGCTACAGTGATCCGTCACACCAAAGTCAAACTACATTAAATGCTTCGCATCGAATTATTTCGCATCAACAAAAAACAGCATGAGCTAAAGACTGATTCTTTGGATTTAAGACTCACTAATCTAAAATGAATAAATGATACTTTTAATTTATCAAAAAATTGACCTGTTAACCCTCGAATGGCTAATAGAGTTGTTGTTTCAGAAACTGGGGTGGGCACGATTTCCAAGATATTGAAATTCAACTCAAAAGCAGTTTATTCAGCACACAGAAGCATCTTCCCTATTGACTTCAAACAGAATGCCTTTGAAACTTTTGTTATTAACTTGATGCATTAAGCTTTTCTTTTGTTTTGTTTTTTGCTGACTTGGAGTGCACATTTTGAACCTCTTAATAAATGTAAATTCATTCATTATTATAACTTTCCATGAGCTTTCCATATAGTCTTTTCATGACTTTATATTGAGCAATATACCCAGTAGCAAACTCAATGTACTCACTTTTTGCAGGGTTTCTTGGTTTTGGTCCTTTTCTTCCTCGCCTGAAGTGCAAGTACTGTCAGAGAACAGAAGAATTAATTTCAGCACGCAAATGCTAATCTGTAAGCAAGCATGATAGTCTTCTATGTAACGTTATGTTACAGCTGAAATTAGCATCGTTCATGTTATGAGACCAGTATTAGGACATTATTTATATGCCGCCACAAAACCATTACCAAAACATGGTAGCCTAGTCATAGTTTTCAGGTTAGACATAGACATTCTAACGTTACTAACTATGAGTAACTTTACAAATAACGTTACATGTAAACTAACTCTCATTAATTCGCAACTAAAGTTACTCCAATTATTACTACAATGGTAGTTTATGGTTCGGGTTAGTATAATAAGCAGACATACTTGCAAAGTGACTTAGCCTAGTAGTTTTAAGTAAAACGTGGACCATTCAAAAATAAAGTGTTAAGGCCCGTTCACACCAAGCACGATAACTATAAAGATAACGATAAAGATAACTATATATGCGTCCACACCAACGACCGATAACGGTCTTATTATTCTAAGCACACGCGCGCCCGCGCTGCGGTTTCAAAGTAGCGAAAATGGATGACCTAGTGCTGCTTTACGTTACAAAAAAATATAAAGAAAAACAGGCGCTTTTGGGTACACGATATCCTTAAAAGACGAGAGGAGTTGGGAGAATCCGAATTTTATTATAATTGTTGTTTACAACATGTCATTGAATATGTTTTTGCTGTTCTTATTGCCTTTACACGTACAGCAGATGTCCTCAGCGAATCTAGCAAGTCTAGTGTAATCATTCTAATCTAACAGTGAATTTAGCTGACGAAGTCAATGATGGGATTGATGGGATAAAAACATCGCCTAGTCAACACCTTTATGTATACAACGCCTTTTTCACTGCAACTTCAGCGATGTTGTCAAAACTAGCGCTGGATAGCCTACCTGAGGTAATTTTGTTACACTATGCTAAACTGCATAATAACTCATCGTTAATACTTCTCACCATTTATTCCCAGGATACGACCGATTGTTTTCCATATATCCATCTTTTTTAACGTATCCTTGAAAAGGGGGTTTGACTTGTCCAGACACCAGACACACGTCAGCATCGTCACTGAACGCGGATCCACAACAGAACCGGAAGACAATACAATGCTGAATAAAATCCTAGTTTTTGTTGTTTTTGGACCAAAATGTATTTCCGATGCTTCAAAACATTCTAACTAACCCACTGATGTCACATGGACTACTTTGATGATGTCTTTATTTCCTTTCTGGACAAGGACAGTATACCGTTCATACATTTTCAATGGAGGGACAGAAAGCTCTCGGACTAAATCTAAAATATCTTAAACTGTGTTCTGAAGATGAACGGAGGACTTACCGACATGAGGGTGAGTCATTAATGACATCATTTTCATTTTTGGGTGAACTAACCCTTTAAATTAGAATGGATTCTGATTGGCTGTCAGTGTTTTATCGTTCGACAGCTGAAAAAAAATCGTTCTGAAAGTGATCCCAACGATATCGTTCCTCATATCTTTATCGTTATAGTTGTGGTGTGAACTATGTTATTCTTTAATATGGAGAACGATTTTTAGAATTATATCTTTATAGTTATCGTGCTTGGTGTGAACGGGCCTTTAACGTAACGTTACCTAGTTTTCAGGATAACACACTACAGATAATACAGTGGTGATTTCATTTGAACCCAAACTGTCATCAACAATATACACAGTAACTTATATGAAACAAAACGACGGAAAAATATTTGAAAAGCTTATTATATTGTTCCCATATTCTCTAATATTTTATTACAGTTTAACAATAGTCAAAGATTTGGCGGTAACCACGATCAGTAAAATATTTTAATTGATTAATTTGTAAGTTTTGGCGGCTTTATCAGTTTGTGCTGTTAGCATTTTGACGACACCAACAACATCAAACATACCGTTTTCGATAACCACAGCACTGATTTACTTTCATTCAAATTAACATATTTACGATAAACATATCTTCTTTTTTTCAAACGAGCCAAAACAATAGAAAGTTCAGCTAGCAGAAGCTCACACGAACGAGGCTACAAGATTATATCAACAACAAACAGCAACTACAATCAGAACCGCGCAACAGATATCCATAAATAAGCAACAAATGTCTAGATGTTCCTGATATTCCGTGTAATATGAGCAGATGTTGATGTACGTTAAAGCTGGAGTACTGTTTTTATAACTTATTAGCAGCAGCTAAACACACATGGGCTTTGTCTCTGTCAAACACACTAGCACCTCTCATAGCGCGCCTGTTCACAACACGGATGTGATTCAGGCTGGGTGCGATGTTTATATATATATTTATATGTGTGCTGTTGATACAAACTATTTTGGAGGACAGTAAATAAGTCGTTTTGATGCTCACCTTTCCTTTCCATGCTGCACCGGCGGCTAAGAGCTCAGATTCACGCGCATGTAACGGTTCGCGCATGCGCACAAAACTTGCCAAACAACAGAAGTACAGTATCATCACACCCACATGTACACACGACACGAGTCGCGCGCATACAGAAGATGCCACAAGTTTTGGAGTCAAAAAGTCGAGTTAGGTTTGTAATAGCTGTTGGGTAAACAAGGGACCATTTAAACCACACTAGTAGTATACATTCAGTCAACAATATAAAATATATATTACATCAGCAGAAAAGGTATTACATAGTCAATAATACAATAGTTTTAAAAACAGATATGTTGTGGTAGATGTATAAGAATTGCATCACTCAGACAAATAACATTAATCTCAAATCAGCATCAGTGCAGTTTGCTATTGTGACAACTTGCCCCATATGCATGCGGTGCTATTGGGGCACGTTGTCACACACGTGGTCAGGTAATTGCATTTCTTTTTTCTACTCAGGGCTACAATAGCGAGAAAATGCTCCAGGACTTTAAACACGTATTGTATTCTGCATGCATTTTACTCTCATCACCTTATCTGACTAATTTCTTTGAGTTTACCTTTGGTGTCACGAGAGGTTAAAAAATGTCTTATAATTGCAATGGTTTGTGGTAATCTTCAATACATATTTTTATGTAACTGTATTCCACATCTTGTACTACGAGAAATTACCACTTGGTGACAGTCTTTTCAAAGAACAGTTTGTACTGATGCAACTCTACATTTATTCCTCTTTAAAATTGGGTGTATAAATATTGTTTTAAAATATAAAACTGTTATGTGCAAAAGAAATACCAAAGAATGAGTGTTGTGAAAAATAATTGCCTTTATTTCTGTATAGCAGTGGTTGTTCACAGGCCACATAACTTATGGGTGACTAAAGAAAAACTTGTTAAATGCACAAAAAAGTGATACAATGATCTCTTTTCCATGTGAAATGGTTCCATGCGACAAACTGAAATATTTTGCTGCTCGATGCACCACTGATTGACACGTTTAGTGATTCTCCACTCCTCAGAAAACTGTCAAATGCGCATAAATACACACCCCTCACATATAACAATACATGCTCAACACAGAAAATATTGCTGAATAAAATTAAGTGATAATATACAGTGAAAAAGAAAACAATAACAAAATAATCTTAAACAACGGATACAATAAGTTAGATGCCGGCTGCGCTTGAGAAAACACATTCGTGATCTTCTAGTCTGGGCTGTTAAATCAAGATCAGTGGAATAGCAGAGTATTGGCTCAGGTTCTTTCATTTTTGCAAACATGAACTTCCAGGCTATGTCTTTCCCAGGGCAAACAATAATAAAGGGGAATCATTTTATTGTGGGCCGTAATGCAACCGTCTCTCGCTCGTAGAGTTGTTCTGTTGACATACACTTACTGTTAAAAACCTAATCCCCTTTTCTCTTAATTTACATAAATAATAAATGAAGGAAAATGGCCGGGAGAGAAACTACGCTCTAGTCTAGCTAGAGGATCAGCTGCCATTTAACACGGAGTTATCTCTGGGAAAAAGCAGGCAGATAAAAAGGATGGATCGCACAAAAGCAGTCAAAAACATGTCCAAATCACATTTAACCCAAAAATAAAATAAAACACATTTTTATATATATATAAAAAGGAAGCTTATCTTTAAAACCTTTTGCATTTTGACATGACTTACATGATTTAAAAAAAAAAAAAAATCCATTATTCTCAATGCCGAGTCTCATTACCGCAACACAGTATCAGAGGATTTTTTTTATTTAAAATTGAAATCTGTATTAAATAAAAACAAATATTATCATGATGGACAAAATAATGTACCATTGAAATAATAAATTAATTTTTATCCACTGCATTACAGCAATGAGATTTTGTTGCATTACGATAATGAGCACCCTGTCGTGAGGTAAAATGAATGAATCATTAATACATTTTAATAATATAATAACATTATTATTGGTTCTCAAAACAGCCGTTGTTTTCTTATATTGAACTTTTTTCTTCTGATTTGGGGTTTGTATATTCCAAAGAGGATTCATGAGATTTGCCCATAACATTGTAATGTATAAAATCGTGAGAATTTTCGCACTGAGCACCAATATCTAAATATTTTGCCATATATATTTCAGAACAAGCATGTCTTCTGTGTGTGTTGATATTTCATTACTGATCCTGCCATCTGTTATTGATGCAGTTGGCAGAAGAACACTGCGTCTGTTTACATTCTACACACAGCACTAAATAGTAATTACAATCTCTGTACGTGTTCGTATTCACCCTTTAGTTCGGTCACTTGCTATTTATAATGCAGGTCGCATTCTGCGATGTGTGCTTCGCTGCAAATACTAAAGAAAACTGTCGGTGCAAATTATTTCCATGTATATACAGCTGTGCCATTTTATTTACATATCTAAAACTTAGTATTCGGACAGTACAGATTTTTTCTGGCCTTTATTTATTGTGTAGGCTGCGTGCGGAGTTTGGAGGTAAACGTTTCACTTCCCCAGAGAAAGAATATTAAATGTTTAAGAGTTTAAAATGCTGATATGAATCTGTTTGTTTTTCATGAGAATGCACATTTTTCTCCATTTTTAAAAAAAGCTGTTCATTTTACTGGGGCACAGGGCACAAAACATTACATTCTCTGTGTCCCTTTGGAAAGTTTGCATGTTTTGTTTTCCCTCTTATTGTGACCGAGCGCTTATGAAGGCATGGATAAGAAGACGGGGAAGCCAGCACTTGATGATGGCAGGCACTTGAATGTCATTTTCCTGTACGGTTGAAGGTCCTCCGTGATTCTCCTCACGACTCCATCTCGTCTCCGTCGAACATTGGCGGTTCGAAGCTCACCACCGCCTCGTACGTGAGCCCTGTGGGCAAAGACACCGACTGTTGAAAGCACTAGCAACAAGAGGAAGCGCTACATCACGGAGAGGCCATTCAATAAAATGTGGAATGCGCAGCCTTACGTTTCCACTCTTCGATCTCCAGATCGCGACTCTCGAAGCTCTGGTCGTACGGGTCTGCCTCGGGCTCGTCGTCTGGGTCGTGATACTGGGAGAAGTACGGGTGCGCCAGAGAATCTGACGCAGTGATCCGTTTATCCGTGTCCAGAACCAGCATCTTCTCCAGCAGGTCCACAGCTGAAACACAAGATACAAGCAGCATTTATAATCACAGAAGGGTTTATGATTGCACGACATTAATATTGCTTCCATTAGAACCAATGTGGTCATTTAAAAATAATCTTTCCAAATGTTATATGTGTGAGTTTGTTTGAAGTATATTTTAAAGTTAATCCTAAATGCAGCATCAAAAGCATGTTAAGATGCGTTCATACCTAGAATGATAACTAGAAAGATAAATATAGCGATAACTGTATTAGCATTCACACCAGGAGACGACAACACAAGCACGCAGCAGTTTTTTGTCGTCTGATGCTTTCAATGCTCAAGCTCTTTAAAGCAGGATGGATTCTGATTGGCTGCCAAAGTTTTTATCGTTCTTCAGCTGGAAAAAAAAAAAGTTCTGAAAGGGATTCCATCTAAATATGATCGTGCATAAAATACCGTGCGAGATATTAATTGTGAAATTATAAAGACAACATGTGTCTAAAATACATGTTTTAGTTACACTTTATTTTAAGGTATCCGTGTTACAGTGTTCTACATTTAAGTGCTGAGTAATATTAATTAGCTACAAGTACTTACTACAGGGTTAGGATTAGGTGCATGTAATTATGTACATTTTATATTTGTGAGTACAAATGAACAGCATTATTTGAAATTGAAACTCATTGGTCACATTTGATTAATTTAATGCATCCTTGCTGAATAAAACTATTAGTATCCTTAAAAAAAATCTTATTCACCTCAAAGTTATAAGTGCATATTATTCAGAATATATTGACTTTATTTTTTATATTTCTAATAGTTACAAATTGGGTGGTCGGTAAAATAAAACAAATGTGATTGATGACTTTTGACTGAAAAGAATGGTAATGACTTTGTAAATGCGTTAATTACTCTTAACTGCACACATAGCCATGAAAATACATTTCTCGAGTCATGTGGGCCGGTTGTGAAAGATGTCTGGATTTCAGCCGAATGAGTTTCAGTGGAACAGGGGTTTTCATCAGGACATGGGTTGTGTAAAAAGGCAGAATTGTTACCTAATGGATTTGCACCAATAAACACATCTGCAAAGCTCCTTTTGGGCATGTAAGGAAGAGAATTGATGTAGTTCCTTGCCTGTTGATTAAAACATAACATTAAAAGGATTACACAGAATTATTAAGGAGTCAAAATAAGGACAAAATTGCGGGCGAAGTGAAGCAAACAAAGATGGCTAAGAAAAAAGCATGACAGCAGTAGAACGCTGCGGGGATGACGTCTTTTTGAAGGCTAAAACCCGGAAACAAGTTAGCATTTTAACTAGTCCAGTCCCTTTGACCCGAAGTCAATGAGTTTTTGGTTAAATGCATGAAATAAGGTCTGTGGTGAACTAGATCAAAGATATTTTCATGTTTTATTCTACAACATAAACACATCACTAAAACCCCGCTTGGGATTTTTTGAAAGCTAACTTGCTTTGGAAAAGGCGATTGTTAGTAACAAGTGTCTAAATGGGACTACAAAGTAGAGTAAAAGTTTGTCCACTTTTTAAACTATTATAACTTGAACTTTCAGGGAAAATAAAGAGTTGTCGGAAGCGTAGTGATGGTGCCGTTGAAGTCATGTGACTGTGGTGTAGTTCCTTTATAGCCTATGTTTAGCTTTTTACTTCTACTAATTGCATTCAAGTTGTGTTCATTTGTAAAGATTATCAAGGTAAACAAAACATGTAAGAATTATGAATTTTTGTTTTTGCAAAAATCCAATAGAAAAAAAACCTACCCTTTATTTGTGAGGGAACCGGGGGGGATGCGAACTTATGGGATGGCCTACAAAAATACATAATCACTGCAGCGCTCCATTGAGATTAAGAGTTATCTTAATATACAGTTCCTCAAAAATATTTGCACACTAAAAACACATAAAAGTGCAATGACAGTCAGATGTTTTTAAAGTGGGTCTAAATATTTTTCGGTGCCGTTTTCTGTTGTTCACAAACATAATATTTCGTTGAAATCTCGATCAGGACTTGGTGTTTTCCAGTGGACCTCAGACAATACAGACCAGCGCTACTGCATGTTAAACAAACACTGCGTCTATTGTTTACTACATAGAACATTCGACATTGTATGTTAGAGCTTAAGCGGTCTAAAACTCACTGCATGCCTGGGTTTAAAACGAGTGGCGGCATTCGCCTATTAGGTCAGGTATAAACCACAAGCAGGCAGTAGTTGGGAAAGGAGAAGGTTGGGAGTGGTTTGGAAAATTAAAAATGACCCAGGGCAAACAGAAAAGAGTCACATGGGGGAAACTGAGTCACTCATTCCAGAGCGGCCGGTCGGGAGGATTTTCTGCTGGTTTCACCGGTTCGGAGAGGGTCCGTGCGTGCGCTCACCTCGTGGCTCGGCATCCGGCTTATTAGAGAGGCCGGCGGGGTTCCCGTCAGTCGCATTATCTGCTGAAGCTGGTTTATATCTTGGGGAACCCAGGTCAAGGGGTGTACGGTTAAAATACACTCACAAATATGAGTGGACAAACAGGAGAACAGTGCAGCTGCTGCTATGTTTGGTTGCTTTACGTTGCGGCTCAATGCTGAGATCATTTAAGAAGGGAAAAACTGGAGATACATGCACTTGAAAAGCAAAATGACTACTAAAATCTAAATTTCTATATAATATTGTAGTATGTTATTGCATAAAATATTGCATTTATTATACAGGGTTTTCCGCACACTTTTTAAAGTAAAATTTAAGGCTTTTTAAGACCTTTTTAAGATTCGAAGAAATCAAAATGAATACTGTACATTAGGGGTGTGCAATATTGACAAAAAAGTTTTGTTGATGATAATTAGATGATATTTTACTGATTGTGTTTTTGTGCTGGTGCCATAGCTGGTTTAGGTCTGTTGTTGACAGCAGACTCACGAAGATATTCATATTTTTCATATTCTATGCAGTGGTCCGTACACAGCAGTGACAGAAATTAACATTTTTTATTAAGGGGTAATATTTGCCACCTTAAATTGATTTCCAAGGGAAATGTCACCTGTATATGGACATAGTAGATGTTTAGATGCATTGTAGATGTATGCATCACCTTTTATGTCAAATTCTAACATTCAAATTAAATTCTATTAGAATAATAACACAATACCACTGTTACCAGTCAAGTTACTTTGCAGTGCAGAGGAGACACAGAAGCGGCATCAGAACTGACATTAATATATTTACACTGCATTTACAATTGCATAAATAAAGCTATGAGATTGTTTTTTTGTTTTATTCAATATTTAAATATGAACTGATTTCTAATTTTAACGTTCAAATTAAAGGGTACTTTAAATGTGAAACTAAAACCACCAGTAGGTGTCGGACAAGTCTTAATAAGCGAGTTGAGGGAGTCATTCATTCAACCGATTTGTTCAAATGGCTGATTCATTCAGGAAAGAAGCAAGTGATCGTTCCTTGAATCATTAAATTTATTCGTTCAAAACGTGGATTTCAATCAAAAAAGCGACGTCAGCTCACAGTGCCCTCGTACATCGTTAAAACAATTACAATATCATAATAGACCTTTTTAAAAATAGCCAATAGCGTTTTGTTTATACCGCAGCTCGTCCAGAGACGTTGAGCTCAGTAAAGCCACATTTGAGAGCTTATGACAGACACAGTCTAATAGTCTAATCCCCTTAAGGAATCTATTAGACCTTGGGTTCTTAAAAGGCGCTATAAAAAATAAACATATTATTATTATTAGTTTGAAAAGTTTCATGGCTCTACTCGTCAGTGAGGTTTATAATGCCGAGTCAGTCTACTAGTTTTTCCTGCTAATCTCCTCCATATTGCTTTAAAATACAGCATTCTGTGTAGAATTCAAATGGGTCCTAAAAGGGTCCTGTGCTATCGTGTATCTAGGACCGGAGCTGTGGCGGTTCACGTGACAATGGAAAGCATATTTACACTGTCTGAATCATTCCCTATCCCCTATATAGGGCACTATGTGCCATGCACCATGTAGAAAATAATAAATGCGTGAACTAATCACTAATTTCAGCTGCAGCGTCTATTTATAATGTAGGACTTCAGATTCTAGAGAGCATTCGATTGGACGGAAAATCTGATGAGAAGCTGAAGGGCAGAGTGATGTCATCAAAATCGTTGATCCATACTGGCGGAAGTGAGAGACTGTACGTTTTGAATGCTTATATCTTCTAAATGCGAATTTTGTCTGTTTCGGAGCACATTAGCTTATAGAACTCTTAAGGCTAACATATTCATACTAAAACCCCAAAAACTTACTAAATTTAGATACATTTTTCCAAAAACAATACCTATTATCTTATGTCATTTTGCTTTCCAAGTAACTGTATCATGATTAAAGAATGTTTAGACATCTGTACTGGAAAACAAGAGAAAAAACTGAGTAAGATTTTTTTTTTTTGCAGTGCATGCACCCCATGTTAATCAATCCAGGGTTAAGAAAGACACAGGAAATACAACAGGAAGTGCAGGACGCAGGAGAGAAAGCCATTTGTACACACTCGTAATCATGGGTTGATTTTGCAAACTCATCTGCCAGCTGTCTGACTACTACTGACTATTTTAAGCTGATTGCATAACTAGTAGTTCATGCCAGTGAAAAAGAAAGGGAAAATATGATGCGACATGCATGAAGTGTGATCGGGGTGAGTGAAGAAAGCAGAACAGATCGTCAGGCCGTCATTGCGACACAGAGGGAGTCAAACTCAGGCAGAACAGAAAAACTCACAGACTCCGAAGAGACTTTCATCAAGAACTCTGGCCCTGGGGTCCCGACGAGCATCATGATAAGCTTCAACTGATCAATATCTTTAAGAGCAAAATAAAGGAAAATGCAGGGAATGGGGTGACTATGAAAGCAGGGACTGGGGGGGGGGGGGGGGGTGACAAAATTATTTTTTAAACTAAAGAATAAAAACAGCACAGGAAAATGGGATAAAGCTAGAAATAAAACTGAGCAATGATTGGTTCAAAGCCAACATGCATTCTGCAATAATTATGTATGAAGCTTACAATACTTCTCAGATTCTTCAAATGCTTCATCGAGCGAGTTAGCATAGCAGAACTAAGCTAGCACACTTACCTGACTGAATTAGTGTTGGGGTAACACATTACAAGTAATGCGAGTTATGTAATCAGATTACTTTTTTCAATTAACTAAAGCAATGCATTACTCCGAAATTTTGTTGTAAATTTAAAAGTTACTTTTTCAAACAAGTAACGCAAGTTACTTTGTTTTTTCCGATTTCCTGGCTCACGCCTCTCCTGTCGCGGTGTTCAGAGAGAAATAGAGATGTAGCCCAGAGGCATTGTGTGCGCTGTGTGTAAACATGATGGTTTAAATGTGAACATACATTTACTCATCCCACTTGGACAAAAACAGATACAGTATTATTAAAAACAGTGAAATGCAAATTCAGAATATTACGCAAACCTGCACGTTAAATAACCTAAAAATACTGATCCAATTTGACCATACAAATAACCAAATATGACTTTAGTTTAACATAACATCTGTTTCTTTTTTAATTTTTACTGCTAAAGAAAGGGTGTTGAATTTCCATTCCCTGTGTCGTATTCTCCTGCGATCCGGAAAGACAGAGAACATCTGAAAGGTTTGAGCTGCGCCCTCTACTGTACACACGTGAATTTGCATTTCCTTCATCCTGAAAGCTTATTCATTTCACTTTTGGCGTGAAACGCACTTTACATTTGTTAAAAACAGAACTTCTGTTTTTTTGTTATTAAAAAACAGAGAGGCAAGCCCAGAAAAAGTTACGCAAAAGTAACAATGCATTACATTCCATAAAAAGTAACGCAATTAGTTACTTTTTAGGGTGTAACGGAATATTGTAACGCATTCCTTTTAAAAGTAACTTTCCCCAACACTGCTGAATTACACTTGCATGAAGCTGCACACAAAATAGGAGTTACGCAACAGCATGACAGGCTTTATGCTTTGTGATGGGATGCAATGACCTTGAATGTACAACAAAATCAAAGCCGTCTAAAGCACCATTAAAGGGTTAGTTCACCCAAAAATGGAAATTCTGTCAGTATTTACTCTCCCTCATGTTGTTCAACCCCGTAAGACCTTCGTTCATCTTCGGGACACGAATTAAGATATTTTTGATGAAATCTGAGAGCTGGATCACTCCTTCATAGGCTTCTTCAGGGATTGAACATGCCGGCCTCGAAAAGTTATTAAAGACATCGTTAAAATAGTCCAAGTGACTACAGTGACTCAATCTTAAGTTTATCAAACGACAAGAATACTTTTTGTGCGCAAAAGAATAAATAAATAACTTTATTTCAACTATTCATTTCCTTCTCTGTGGGCCTCGAGTCAGTTCACTATTGTAACAGCGTAAGCTTCTGTGTTGTACGTCAAATGCATCACACACATGACCAGCGTCGGCCAATAGTGAGCCTACGTGTGACGTAGCTCTACGCTATCACACTACGCTAACTGACTCGAGGCCCAGAGAGAAGGAAATGAATAGTTGAAATAAAGTCGTTATTTTTGGGTTTTTTGCGCACAAAAAGTATTCTCGTCGCTTGATAAACTTAAGATTGAGTCACTGTAGTCACTTGGACTATTTTAACGATGTTTTTAATGACTTTTCGGGGAACAAGTTTCAATCCCTGAAGAAGGCTATGGAGGAGTGATCCAACTCTCAGATTTAATCAAAAATATCTTAATTCGTGTCCCGAAGATGAACGAAGGTCTTACGGGGTTGAACAACATGAGGGAGAGTAATTACTGACTGAATTTTCATTTTTGGGTGAACTATCCCTTTAAGGAGATCACCGCGGTAAATGACCCTACGCATGACACAGCCTGCGTTTACATGCACATCCTTTTCTAATTAAGCTCCATATTCTAATTAACAGTGGTGGACAGTAGCAAAGTATTTTTACTTTGTTACAGTACTAAAGTAAATTTTTCAAGTTTGTGTACTTTTTGTATTTTTATTTTGGGAAACTTTTACTTGACTATATTCCAAAGCATAATAATGTATTTTTTACTCCACGTGTTTTTCATAAAAACAAGTCGTTCCTCATTATTTTGAGCTGAAGAAGTCCTCACCTGCTCAAGAGACGCGATAGTGAAGTCCGTAAACGAACTGATTCTTTTTAATGAACCTGAATCGGCACGCAAATCACACTGAACGACTGTCAACAACTCACTGATTCAGTCAGAGTGAGTCTTCAGTTAACGATTCACTGAATTCACAATTCTGACTCAAAATGAGCCAAGAACCGGGAGATCCTCAGAGCTCGAGTGAACTCGCGGCTGACGGCGTGACAATTTATTAATGCAGAATTTAAGGATTTATTTTCGTAAATGAACTTTATATTTAGAATATTTGACTGTTTGTTAAATAAATCTGCTGTTAAAGGGTAAGCTGTTTATGGCCACTGCATAATGCTTGAGTGTGGACATGTCCACATTTGTGGTTAGTTTTAGGTAGGCCTAAAAACTAAACATTTATATTGCATGTTATTTGTCAACATATATTTACATACATTTTGTTATTTTCCCACCTGAATTATCAGTAGGCAAGTGTATGACAAGTGTTGTTAATAAAATAAAATGTTCTCAGTTCTTCCACCTGAGGGGCGGTTCATACGACATGTTTTTGCATTTCTCCGAGCTGCTTTTCCTTCGTTTTCCTATGCAAACTTTCATTATCGCTTCAGGTCTTTTCCAGCATCACACGGCGAACATCATAAATACACGTTTTGAGTGAATACGTGTTTTAATTTGAGTAACTTTTCTGTTCTCCGCTTTGAGTACCCAGAAAAGCGCTATATAAATGTAACGAATTATTATTATTAATAATTATAAGTAACTACATATTATTATTAGCCCTATTATATAGTAATTTATAATATATTAAATGATTTATCATTCAAATCCTTAATAACAAACAAGCTTGATGGTCATTAAGTTTTAACGTCTATTCTGCTCACCAAAGGCTGCATTTATTTGATCAAATACAGTAAAAACAGTAATACTGTGAATTATTATTACAATTTAAAATAACTGATTTCTATTTGAATATATTATTTATTCCTGTGATCAAAGCTGAATTTTCAGCATCATTACTCCATTGTCTTCAGTGTCACATGATCCTTCAGAAATCACTATAATATGATGATTTGATGCTCAAGAAACATTTATGATTATTATCAATGTTGAAAAAATTGATACATTTTTTAATTTACATTTTTTTGTAACTTTATAAATGTCTTTACTGCCACTTTTGATCAATTTAATGCATCCTTGCTGAATAAAAGTGTTAATTTAAAATAAAAAAACATTATTATTATTTATATATATATATATATATATATATATATATATATATATATATATATATATATATATATATATAGTTCTAATCCCAAACTTTTGAGTGGAAGTAGTTTAAGCAAAGGTTATTTATTATTTCTAACTGCCTGCTTTTATGGCAATACCACTCAGAATTAAACATTTTTGAGATATAAGACATAACTGATATATAACAGTGAATTTTATGGTGGATTTTCAAATAAAGTTTACATGACCCAAAATTCTGATTAATACAGGTATTTGCCAGCTGCCCAATTCAGATTTCTAGAAACCAGTATAATGACTTATTTTGTTATGGTTAATGGGTTTAAATCTGAATGTTCTTACATAATCAAAACATGGTCGCTTACATTGGAATATGACCAAATTCTGATTGATATAAGAATATTCTTATGCATGTGAACGCAGTTACTGAAAGCATGCAAATATGTTTAACAGTTGAATGGGACAAACATGTGTGAGCTACAGTAAAGTGGGCTAGTTCTGCACTGTTCCAGATCCACACTGACTTCTATTCGAATCTGGCACAGGTGGATGTTACTGAACAGCACAAAAGGTAAGTGAAAAGTTGAGGAAGAAAGAGAGGTATCATTGTTCAAAGACTAAACAGTGTTTGCAAGCGATTGCGGTGGTTCATTAATGCAGTTCAGTCAGAAACAAGCACAAATGCAGCGAGTCAACATGCAGCTCATACACGCAAGCTTTAGTGCATCAAACCATATGTGTGTGTTGTGTGGTTTAAAATCTGTTGTTGTTTGTGTGGATTAAAAGTAGTTTAGCAAAAAATGTAAATGTTCACCTCTGTGACCTTCTTTCGTGCAACACAAAAGGAGATATTTTTTGAGAATGCAGCATTTTCTAACAATGAAAGTAAATGGGGCTTTATTTTTTTGGCATCTCCATGATGTCCTGTTCAGTATCGCAACTCGACATGTCTAAAACATAAACTACTCTAAAAACTGTACGCTGATTTCTGAAAAGTTCTGTTCGGTAATGTTTTGGGGTTTTTTCGTGTGGGCTTTGATGTGTATGAATTATATGGACTCCTTGTATCATTTGGTTATTAGGTGTACTTTTGAGGTCTCCAAGTGTCTTTTTTTTGGAAAGACAACCTGAATTTACCTTGAAAAAAAGCTTGCAGAAAATAGCTTTGTCAGAACCGTCCTTTGATCTGATTTTTGGATTAGCAAATGATGACAAAATAAATACGTTAATGATGTATACTTCATTTCACGATTAAGCATACATATGCATGCAAAAAAGGGTGGGATTAATCACCATAAAAAATGTTAATCTATTGACAGCCCTAATATATACATTTATTTATTTAAATTAATTAGTACGGTTTTGAATGTCACGGGGTAAGTAAATGAGAGAATTTTATTCCTGCCCAAACTATTTCTGTAATATATCTGTTGTAGGAACACACTGTACATTTGTGAAAGTCACCTGACACTCAAATTGAGTTAACTAATATTAATTAATGCTATTTTACACATCTAAAGTGTAAAGTTGAGTTGTATTATTATGCACACACAAAAAGCAGATTTATCTGGCAACCAAATATTATTTTGGCAACCAAATAACTACTTCTTTATCCAAATCTATTCTTTCGCAGACTTCCTTGAAATGCAGATCACACTTCCTTTCTTGAAAGGCCAAAACCCCATTTAATGTGGGAGTGTGTGTGAGTGTGTTGTATTCCTCACAGGGCGTTTGATTCGACGACCTCGTGAAGCAGAACAGAAGCAGCACCGCATTAGGATTCCCCACGCTGTGCTAGAATCTTTGTCCTTTAAGACTGAGCAAAGTTCATGTTTTTTGTCAACAGGAGCGTCAGGCAGTGTGACTCACTGGGAGACAGCAGGCCCGACACTAGCTGATTCATTTCCCTCAGGATCACTGCCTCGCTCTATGAATTAGGACCGGCTGACACGCGTAGCTGCCTTTTTTTCAACACTTACAGATAGGGAGGGGAGGGGGGGCTTAAAAAATGCCACATCGCTAAAGGGCTATTTCCAGGAAGAGAGGTTTTGTGCAGGCGATGAATGATGGGGAAAGGATACGATCAGTGCCGGGAAACAGGGTCCGTCCTGTGAGGAGCTCAGCCATTATGCAGCCCACCGACCAGATGTCCACTACAACACAAAACAAAAACCCTCTTCTCATTCGTGGAAACAATATGCAGTCTGTTAAAGATAATGCAATACTAACTTTCTTAATAAATGTGTGTTAGAAATCAGGAATGATGAGAGAACATTGTGCTTGGTACGTTTTCATGTTCAAACCTAACTTGGATCTTCAGCCGACCAAGTTTAAATCCCGTCTGGCTATATAGCGCTCTTCCCATAATGTTCACTCATTAGGTCAGTAGACGGTCTTTTGTGGCTGTTCGAACACATGAACGTCGTTTACACTGCGAAATCAATCCGTTCGAATGCGTTTGACGACCTCTGGAAGTGGACGAAAGCTGCAAACCTTTTAGACCCCGTTTACACCCGTATTTAGCATCGCCCATGTGATCCGATCCACCTAAACGGATATAATAAACAGGGCCTACAATTCCTCAGTGCACGTTATTTCAAAAAAGAAATTATGGTGAGAAAGCAGCAATGCGCATTCATTTTCAACAATTATTAATACTATTGATTATTAATACTTTCAATATAATTACAAAAATTAAAACTATTATAGTATTTATTATAATTTATTATTAATTAGCTTTTATTGTCATTTTCATTTAAATGTAAGTTTTAATAATAAAGTATATCATTTTTATAATCTGTTTTGATACAGCTTTAATTTTTTACTTCAGTTTTTGTTAAAGCAACATTTCTAATATTTCACAAAGTCATCACAAAGAATTTTAGGTTAAGTTTTTCTATCTAATATATTTCTGTTCTATTTCAATTACTAAAAAACTATTTTAATAGTTTTAGTTTACAATAGCAACACTCATTCATTATTTCGCTTGTATTTCTATACGGTTACCTCAAATGTTATTTTAGGAAATATTTTAGGTTTTCATCCCAAACAAAACCCATTAACCCAAACGTTAACTTTTAACTTGTCAGAAGGAAGGAAACCAGGTGATTTGCACCTGTAATACGATCAACCAACGTGGAAACACTTCACAAACGTAATAAATCTGTGTTTTTAACCAATACGAATTTAATCAATTGAAACAAAAACTAAAATACCATTGGATAAAAAATAAGCATTTTTGCTAATTAAGGCCGTGTGGGAGGGGACAAATTATATTAACCGATAACATTACCCACAAATCCCATCACCATTATTTCCAGCTGAATTCTGTTTCAGCCAGAAATAATACACAATATGAAAGTTAGATGACTTGTGGATGTCTTTTCATGTTGTCTTGAACACAAACACAAAAGCTATCCATACATAAGTGAGGATTCTGGGTAATCCTGACCTGTCATGTTGTAGTGCATCCAGTTGAGCATGATCTCT
The DNA here is from genome assembly GCF_051911475.1 of Siphateles boraxobius. NCBI lineage: Eukaryota > Metazoa > Chordata > Actinopteri > Cypriniformes > Leuciscidae > Siphateles > Siphateles boraxobius. The sequence continues at coordinate 1,158,079 of NW_027509141.1, read as the reverse complement.
GGTGCACGGTACCATCGGGTGGCAACGTATCCCGTCATCTCATCGTCAGTCAGCCGGGCCAGACCAAAGTCCAAAATCTGAGTAAGCATATCAGAAGAAGCATTAGTCATAAACCAGACCGCTCATATTACCCAGTGTGCCTCAGTGTTTGCCTGACTATAAACCCACTGTTGGTCAACAGAGGATAATAATAACAGATGTGACTGTGGAAAAAGCATCAGATGATGATGATGATGATGATGAAGATCTTGGCAAACAGTGCACGCTCTCACCTTCAGTTCACAGTCTTCATTTACAGCCAAGTTACCGGGTTTAAGATCCTGTACGATAGAAAAAGGTGAGAAAATTGAGAAGTGAGAATCACTTTCACTACACTTTCATGCACTGATAAACATCATCCTGGGAGCTAAAATCAGGCCACGACAGAAAAAATAAACCATAAAGGTGTTTACACAAGCAGTGGTCCAGATGAAGCCCTAAAACCAGATCTGTGTACCTCAGCAATAAAACTAGCGCTCCGCACTAATGAGAAAAAGCTCATATCCGTACAGACAGAAATACGTTTGAATCAAATCAGTAGTTCTTTCAGATATTTTATTAAATGTGATCTTATTAAAAAAAAATGTATCTCTGTGTATATATATTTCGAATGCATTTAACGCACCTGTCCCGCCTGTTAGAAGAATGGCCCTAAACTTCAAGATATCAGCGCAAAAATGCCCTTGTATGAGTTTGTGTCTAATATTTACTATATGTCCTGATGTAAAAGTCTAAAAGTTTATATGAAATCTAAAAGTTTGTGCAATAAATTCTTTGTTGAATCAAATAAAATATACTTTATAAAGCTAATTTTTGTAATGTCTATTTGATGCTTTTCTCATTTAACACAATAATGACTTTAAATGATCTTTTTGTGGGTAATTTTTCTCAGCCAAATTTGATTTGCGATTAATTAATCTCCATGTGTAATTAAATTTAAAAATGTAATCGCTTGACAGAGCTAATATATGCACAATATATATACACACACAGGCATTCCCGTTTGAAGGTTTAGGGCCAGTAAGTAATACTTTAAGTTTACAATCTCTTCTGCTCACCAAGGCTGCATTTATTTGATCAAAAAAACAGTAATATTGTGAAATATTATTACAATTTGAAAACAAAAACAGTTTTCTAACTGAATATATTTTAAAATGCCATTTATTTCTCTGATCAAAGCTGAATTTCCAGCATCATTACTCCAGTCTTAAGTGTCACATGATCCTTCAGAAATCATTCTAATATGATGATTGGCTGCTCAAGAAATATTTACTATTATTATCATCAATGTTGAAAAAAGTTATGCAGCTTAATATTTTTGTGGAAAATTTCAGGATCTATGATGAATAAAAAGTTAATAGAAAGAACAGCATTAATTTGTAGCATTATGAATGTCTTTACTGTATAAAAGTTCATTTCTTTCACAAACTTGTATATATATCATGTTATATATACATACACACAGACCCATGAATAATTAAATGTAGTTATGGACAGAAAGTGTGGTCTACTCACTCTGTGGATGATGTCTGCTGAGTGAATGTACTGTGTGGAGAAAAGACAGATGAACTCACTTTAACCAAATACAGAGATCAATCAGAAGCCACTGTTAAACGTCTGACATGATACAAGAACAGTCCATCATACTACATAAGTATTATAAACCTTACACAGTTATCTTTTAAAACAACTTTAGAGAGAATAAATTATAGTAATTGTCCCATTGGATATTCAACAGTAGAGTTAATGGAAAACTTATAGCCGCGATGTACCGGAAGTAGAGACGGATATTTTCTTCCGTGTTCTGACATGCATCTGAGTGAAAGGGATTATTGAAAGAGTGAAGGAAAAAAGTATGGGATGGACGCGGGTCTGGATGCGAGTTCGCAGTCGATGGTAAGAAAGGAGAAGTCCAGCAAACGTCACCAGAGGGAAGTCGTTTCAATAAAAGATTAAGTTGTGATATTTTGACTAAGAAACAAGGTCAAAAGAAATCAAAAAAGAAACGCATACATAGATGAATTTTTCACGACAAGATCAATAAGCTGCATTTAAAAAATAGATAGGGTGAAATCCATTTCCTGCTAGCTTTAATATTGATGAACTCTATTTGTGGTGTTAGTACTTTCTGTTGATTGACCAAAGAAAATAACTGACATATATCTCAGTTTGTACAAGTGAAACTGACCAGCTTTCAGCTTTTGCAAGTGCATTACAGTAAACACTTTTTATGTTCTTTTAGATAAACTGAGGGATTAGTCAAAATCATATGATGAGCAAAATCTAATATTACAATATGAGTGATATATACAGTACAGGTACTTTTGCTGAAAACTAACCCCCTAAATGTAATCAAGTAATAATAATGTCTACTTTTGAATAATCTAGCGCCTTTTATTTAAACTTATTTAATTTAGCACCTATATGTGATTCATTAAAAAAAAATTAAACTTTTGCATTCTTAACAATTAAGTCTTGCATCAGTACAAAAAAGTTTCAAACTATTTAACACTAATCAAAGTAAAAATAAAAAAGTTAAAAGCAAGATTTAGAACAGTAATAGATTATAAGACTGGATATATAGACAAATGTGAACTGTGTATAGTATGTGTGAATACTGAATATATAAGAATATTATATGTGAAGTTGCAATGTTTGGTAACTGTAAACAACAAATCAAAACATCAGTCCCATTATAGTCAATACAGCTGTCTACACTTTAAGTGTCTGTCTGCCACATTATAGATTTATTTTTATTTTTAAATTATGCCATGGATATATATACCCCAGTATAAACCGTACAGCCTACTCAACGGTTTGCCACAGATGTGGTCAGTAACCCAGAATATTCCTTTAAGCTCCCATTACATTGAGCAATTACAGCAAAGTGACAGTGAAAACAGCGGGCAGGGCCAAACCTTCAATCCTCGTAGGATCTGATAAATGAGGAACTGGACGTGATCGTCTGTCAGCTTCTGGCACTTGACAATATTGTTGAGGTCTGCTCCCATCAGGTGAGTCACCAGATACCTGTTAAACAAAGTCATCATCATGACACAGCTACATCACAGATCATGACACTGAAGAGTGAAGACTATAGAGGAGTGTGAATAAGGGCTGCTCAATAATAGTTTTTCTGTGATACAAATTGCAAAATGAAAAGAGGAATTTTCACAAGATGACATGGGGTGATTTTTGGGCAGTAGTGCATCTGAATACATCAAAAAGCAGAAATATTATTTTTACTCTGAGGACTTTGAGAGCGAAATGTGAGTGTACATACTTGGGTGTGCTTGTTTCAAGAATAAACTCAAACCTCTTTCAGTAACTATTCAGTGGAAATAGTTTACAATTGAGTTGAGATTTCATAGGCCACATTCCTACTGTTTTTGACTACTTCAGTTGATAATTGCAGTGAGCCATATCATGATCAATTTTACTTTGATAATCATGCATCATATATCAACGCTGTTTACAATGTAAATACAGTGCTTCCAGGTTCTACAGCAGAACGCCGCCTCATTATTGGCCCACACTGCTCACGTGAGCGTTTACAAAACAAAAAAAACAGAGACTGACATGGAAAAGTAGGAATAGTTACTTTTTTTTTTTTTTGCTCACAAAAAAACTCATTGCTTCATAACCAGGGTTTGAAATTAACTTTTTCACTAACCGCCCAATTTGGCTACTCAATTTTAGTTACCACTTGTTTTTTATCTCCTTTTTTCTTATATATATATATATATATGTGTGTGTGTATGTATATATGTATATATATATATGTATATATGTTATATTCAATTCAAAATTGCTTTATTGGCATGACTGTAAATAATACAATATTGCCAAAGCTTGGAATACATATAATAATAATAAAACATCAAAATAATAGAAGAAATAATTGGATTTTGCAGGATGTTGGAAAATAATGTCTTTTCTGTTAACCAAATGCTTTTTAATATTTGCTATTGCTTGACTCACGAGTTGAGTGTTTGCGCTAAATTTGCGCAGATTTGGTTTACACGAACTTCCGAAGTGAGTAAACATAATAAGTAACATGCCAAATTGGCTAGTGATTTGACAGCGTTACCCGTCACAGACAATTTTTACCCGCATTTGGCGGGTATTAATTTCAAACCCTAACATTAAGGTTAAACTACTGTAGTCGCATGGACTATTTTAACGCTGTCTTACTGCGTTAATAGTGGTAGTTGCGTTGCAGTCTATGGAGGGACAGAAAGCTCTCGGATTTCATCAAAACAGATCTTCACTTGTGTTACGAAGATGAACGAAGGTCTTACGGGTTTGGAACGACACGAGGATGAGTAATTAATGACAGAATTGTTGGGTGAACTATCACTTTAACCTAGAACACATACAGTACAACCAATCCGCTTGTGAAACGTGTCCGGTGCGCAGCCGAGCACACGCTTGCCCGCTGAAAGCCCTGCTGAACTGTGGAAGGAATCCAAGAGCCACTCATTTGACCCGGCCATGAGCCCTATTATTAACCTTAAGCATGAGCACTCTCGTAAGCACAACCTGACTAGTGAAAATGTCTTCCATTAATGGTGAGCACTTCTGCAGAGTCGTTTGCATAGCAGATACTCAAGTATATGGATACATATACGGTTCAGAAATATCTCTTGCCAAATGTTCTCCTCCCTCTTGCCCCCGAGCTCTGCTCTCACACTCATTCTCCAAGAGATTTTCGGGGACGAGGTATTTATAGGAGTATTATAGTATTCTTAGCTCTTGTTTCCATGCATCTTGCAGTGCTTGTGCAAGCGCTCGATGCAGAATAAGAGCACGAGACCCTTCCTCCAGTGTAGGCTCTCTTCACAACCAAACACAACTCACACTGGTGCTCTTGTTCCAGGGAAACTCACGGTGCGCTTCTTCCTCTTCTCCTGCAGTCGTGACCTCAGACGGCTCGTACCAGACCGAAATCAACTATACTGAGACTGAGCTCAACAGTTGGACAGGAACAGTCCTTAAAGGGTCACTCCACCCATTTGCATTAAGATTTCCATTGTTAGAAATCCAGTCATACTATTGAATGGTCGTGCAACACTCTTTCATTTTCCCCTGAGACGAGAGAAATCCTCTATTTACCTTTTTCACTTCCTCCTACAATGACGCAAAAATCGTAATTTTACGTCATTGTAGGAGGAAGTGTAAAAGGGGGGGATTTCTGTGAAGACTACAAGCACTAGTTCCCACCCTTTCAAACCCGCCCATAGGGGGCTGGGCCTAATGCGCTAACAGACCTATCAGATCAGTGCCAGTGCGTTTGATTTCACCGGGAGAAACTTTTTGAAAATATGGACGAAGGTACTGAATACACAGGCGGATGCATTATGGAGGATCTGGATTTTGACGAAGTTATGGTAGAATCGGATGTTCTTGGCTACCTTTATGAGCCACAGTATAGCGACGAGCAGCTGAGGGCTATGGAGGAACCGGAGGCGACTGAAGCCGATGCAGACGATCTGCAGACATCTGTTTATTATATCCGTTTTGGTGGATCGGATCTCATTGTGTGTGCCAATGGACACAGAACAAGAGTGTGTCTGCTGCAGAGAGTTCCAGCGGTGCTACGGAATCGGAGGATGACATGGACGTGTGTGTTGTTGCTCACCCGAGTTTCGCACCCAATATGGATAGCGGCGTCCTGGAGACCTACTTTAGAATACCTAAGGTCAACTGGCAACGTCAGCCAAAGCCTACAGGGTCAAATAGTCGTCTTTCTGTAGAGTAAGTTTATTTTCATTTTGTTAACACGCTAACGTGGCAGGTTCATTGCACAAATATCTTGCAGTTAAGCTAGCTACTGTAGTGGGAGTGGTCTGCGGAGCTGAGCATTGCAATGCACTATGGGGATTGTTGTCTACAATCCACAAGCACTAAAAAGTCATTTTCTGCCTTTTATTGGCCAAGCAGGTCACAAATTAGAAATTTATGATACTATTCTACTACATATATGACCCACTTTCAATACATATTCATGTCTCCACAAAGGTCTGGAATGACCTTTTAAAGAACCCCTGAGATCAAAATGGGACCTTTATGACGATTAGCTTCGATGCATTATGTTCTAGTGGCTTTGCATCAATGACCCAGATTTTACATTGGACATGCAATGTTTTCTATACAAGCCAAGTCACGGGTGTCACGCATCCAGGGTCATCTTGTTCCAGGTTTCACACTGTTCGTCCCTGACTGTGTGGTTAGTAATCAAGGGTAACCAGGTTTCAAGATTTCACTTTGCTTTTGTAAACCGTTGAAACACAGAAGTGCTTCTGAAGTGGCATTTACACAGTGTTTCATGCTGCTCAGAGGTGGCACACATGCATTTACACAGTGTTTCATGCTGCTCAGAGGTGGCACACATGCATTTACACAGTGTTTAACGCTGCTCAGAGGTGGCACACATGCATTTACACAGTGTTTAATGCTGCTCAGAGGTGGCACACATGCATTTACACAGTGTTTAACGCTGCTCAGAGGTGGCACACATGCATTTACACAGTGTTTAATGCTGCTCAGAGGTGGCACACATGCATTTACACAGTGTTTAATGCTGCTCAGAGGTGGCACACATGCATTTACACAGTGTTTAATGCTACTCAGAGGTGGCACACATGCATTTACACAGTGTTTAATGCTGCTCAGAGGTGGCAAACATGCATTTACACAGTGTTTAATGCTGCTCAGAGGTGGCACACTTGCATTTACACAGTGTTTAATGCTGCTCAGAGGTGGCACACATGCATTTACACAGTGTTTAATGCTGCTCAGATGTGGCACACATGCATTTACACAGTGTTTAATGCTGCTCAGAGGTGGCAAACATGCATTTACACAGTGTTTAATGCTGCTCAGAGGTGGCACACATGCATTTACACAGTGTTTAATGCTGCTCAGAGGTGGCACACATGCATTTACACAGTGTTTAATGCTGCTCAGATGTGGCACACATGCATTTACACAGTGTTTAATGCTGCTCAGAGGTGGCAAACATGCATTTACACAGTGTTTAATGCTGCTCAGAGGTGGCACACTTGCATTTACACAGTGTTTAATGCTGCTCAGAGGTGGCACACATGCATTTAGACAGTGTTTAATGCTGCTCAGAGGTGGCACACATGCATTTACACAGTGTTTAATGCTGCTCAGAGGTGGCACACATGCATTTAAACAGTGTTTAATGCTGCTCAGAGGTGGCACACATGCATTTACACAGTGTTTAATGCTGCTCAGATGTGGGACACATGCATTTAGACAGTGTTTAATGCTGCTCAGAGGTGGCACACATGCATTTACACAGTGTTTAATGCTGCTCAGAGGTGGGACACATGCATTTAGACAGTGTTTAATGCTGCTCAGAGGTGGCACACATGCATTTACACAGTGTTTAATGTTGCTCAGAGGTGGGACACATGCATTTAGACAGTGTTTAATGCTGCTCAGAGGTGGCACACTTGCATTTACACAGTGTTTAATGCTGCTCAGAGGTGGGACACATGCATTTAGACAGTGTTTAATGCTGCTCAGAGGTGGCACACATGCATTTAGACAGTGTTTAATGCTGCTCAGAGGTGGCACACTTGCATTTACACAGTGTTTAATGCTGCTCAGAGGTGGCACACATGCATTTAGACAGTGTTTAATGCTGCTCAGAGGTGGCACACATGCATTTAGACAGTGTTTAATGCTGCTCAGAGGTGGCACACATGCATTTACACAGTGTTTAATGCTGCTCAGAGGTGGCACACATGCATTTAGACAGTGTTTAATGCTGCTCAGAGGTGGCACACATGCATTTACACAGTGTTTAATGCTGCTCAGAGGTGGGACACATGCATTTAGACAGTGTTTAATGCTGCTCAGAGGTGGCACACATGCATTTACACAGTGTTTAATGCTGCTCAGAGGTGGCACACTTGCATTTACACAGTGTTTAATGCTGCTCAGAGGTGGCACACTTGCATTTACACAGTGTTTAATGCTGCTCAGAGGTGGGACACATGCATTTAGACAGTGTTTAATGCTGCTCAGAGGTGGGACACATGCATTTAGACAGTGTTTAATGCTGCTCAGAGGTGGCACACATGCATTTACACAGTGTTTAATGCTGCTCAGAGGTGGCACACTTGCATTTACACAGTGTTTAATGCTGCTCAGAGGTGGCACACTTGCATTTACACAGTGTTTAATGCTGCTCAGAGGTGGGACACATGCATTTAGACAGTGTTTAATGCTGCTCAGAGGTGGCACACATGCATTTAGACAGTGTTTAATGCTGCTCAGAGGTGGCACACTTGCATTTACACAGTGTTTAATGCTGCTCAGAGGTGGCACACATGCATTTAGACAGTGTTTAATGCTGCTCAGAGGTGGCACACATGCATTTACACAGTGTTTAATGTTGCTCAGAGGTGGCACACATGCATTTACACAGTGTTTAATGCTGCTCAGAGGTGGCACACATACATTTACACAGTGTTTAACGCTGCTCAGAGGTGGCACACATGCATTTACACAGTGTTTAATGCTGCTCAGAGGTGGCACACATGCATTTACACAGTGTTTAATGCTGCTCAGAGGTGGCACACATGCATTTACACAGATTATAAAACTGGCAGTCTTTCAATCTGGCTTTTATGCTGCATTATGTCTTTACACAATTTTGTGCAAGCACAGAGCAGCCTTAAAGGAACGGTTTACCCAAAAATGAAAATTATACCATAATTCACTCACCCTCAAGCCATTCTAAGTGTATACAACTTTCTTCTTTCAGTCGAACACAATCGGAGTTATATTAAATAATATCCTGGCTCTTCCCAGCTTTGTAATGGCATTGAGTTTTTGAAGCTCCAAAAAGCGCATTCATCCATCATAAAAGTAACCCATACGACTCCAGAGGGTTAATAAAGCTTCTGCGATGGGTTTATGTAAGAAAAATATCCATATTTAAAACTTTATAAACTATAATCACTGGCTTGCGGCAGGCGGGTGATTAATTGTTGGTTAATCTTCTTATCAGTATCTTATTAATAACCTCTTATTATGAGGTTTATAACAATAATTGGGCAAATACAAGTGTGCAACTTTGCAATTAATATTAATGTGAACTTCAAATTTCAGTCACATATTTCACAATAATGGAATTTAACAATAATATAGAAATGCAGAAGTGAGTGGTTTAGCTCCAGAAAATATCAGCATGAGTGACAAATGAACTAAAGTCAATCAAATGAAAACCATTTTAAAAATGTACTATAATATTTACAATAATAATAATTATTCATAATCTTTTTTTATTAATAACTAATGATAATTATATTCTACACCAAGATTATACATATTTCCAAAATACTTTGTGCATTAAGCTTACAAAGCAAGTGACACACAATAATTATTAGTATGACAATTAATTGGCCAAAATTTCATAATTACGACATCTCATATGCCAAGGCAATCAATTTTTATCTTTAATTCCCTGGATGAGCGATTATTCCATTGTTTGTGTTATGATTATGTTGAGAGGCAGCTATATGAGGCAATAACAGTTTCCAGGTTATTGCCTGTGTGCCACGAGGAAATTATGCTGAGCAAATGAAGCCCGTTGCCATGGTAACTGCGGATATTCCCAACACGTGCACAGCCACGATGTTCTCTCCCTCTCCCGGAGCAGAACTCGACGGGAAGTAAACGCTGCTGCTTTCCGATTATCACTTTGACAACTGGACACAAGGTGCTTGAACGCTTCCAGATTAAACAGGCCCTTCGACACACACCGCATCATCAGGGCTACATCTAATTAAGCTTTTATTGAGCAATGCAGGGTTGTGAAGGAGACACCTACACATCCAATAATTAGATGAGACCGCACACAAAACTACGCCTGAATAATTACTGAGGTGTGCCACTTCATATTCTTGTTATTCTTTTTCTCAGAATCCACAGACCTGCAACCCATAATGCCACGCAGAACATGCCCTATCAACGTTTCACAACAACATGGAACAAGCAAAGAGTCGATAAACTGAGCGTTCTGGATGCAGGGATGAAGTAGATTAAGTTGACAACTATATCGTTAAGAGCCTGCTATGAACATGTTTCATGAACATAAAACATGTTTTGCATGTTTCAGAAGTGGTGTGATGGCATGTGCAAGGTGGCCGGAAATGTGCCCGATAGGACGAAAAAGGTTCACATTAACTCATTAACCGTCTAGAAATGAACCAAATACTCACACGTCATTGAATTCCTCTAGACTGGTAGCGGGCGAGAAAACATCTAGAAGACCAATTACCTGCAACAAAGACAAGAGGCAATCAGTCTGAATCACAGCAACATTAGAAGATTAAGGTCAAATCATTTAAAGAAGTGTTTTTGCTCCATTCCATGAGTGTACACTTCAACTGAGTACACATACTGAACAAATTGCACTGTAAACACATTAAACAAGAAAATAAGCTGCACTTCATCATCTGTCATGACTGAAGTTGTTTTCTGCTGTTGGTAAGCATGCGGCCCATTGCGGTTCCCCTCAGAGGAAACAGCACACAGAGTGAGAGGTGTTGCTTCCACTTGTGAACATCCTCTGTTAGACTCATTTATATTTTGTGTGGGCATCACCTTTATCTCTCTCTCTCTCTCTCTCTCTCTCTCTCTCTCGGAGGAGGAGGAGGAGGAAGAGAAGGCACATTTTATACTGGTTACACTGTTGATGCACTTCTTGGCTATCGTTGGCTGTCAGTGTTTCAGGCAAAATGATGACTATTAATTACATATATATTGTTAAAAAGTTTGAGGTAGGTATAACGTTTTTTGAAACATCTCTTCTGCTCACCAAGGCTGCATTTATTTGATCAAAAATACGTAGTAGGTAGTACATATGGCGTTATTTTTTAGTCAAAAGTTATGAGCGTGTAAGACATGCTCACGGGCACATTATATTATTTCACACGCGCAAAAATGAACCTTCAGCTGGCATGATAAAAGTACTCGCGCACAAATTCAACAACCGAGAGGTGTACAGGTAGCTGCGAGCGAGCGCCTGGCATACTCTCATAGGTTAACTCTGCTTGTACAGTGGATTTCTGCTCGCTCAGCTGATTTCTGCTCCCTAGAGTCTACATGACTTTTGACAATTTGGGGGCGGAAACCAAGGAGGGCACTGACCCTCTTATGATTGGTCACTTTCATCGTAATCACAACCACAGGGACATCTTTGTACTTTGATTGACAGCTCTCATTACAGTAAGTCAGAGTCAAAGGATCTCACGGAGTTTTTTTTTTGTTTGTTTGTTTTTTTTAAATGAATTTAAACTGTTCATAAAATCCTTAAAAACTTTGAAAGGTCCTAAAGCACAAAAAATATATGATACCCTAAAACACTTCCCAACTAAGATAAATGGATGAACAAAGACTGAATTCTCCCCTTATGTCATGTTATATTATAATTCCTTACCGTTTATTTATTAAAATGTTTATTTTGCTTACAAATATCTTTATTTTTATACTAAGACTACATTTATATTCTTGTTGTATTAAGAGCTGCTCCCTCTGACTATATTGTCCTTGTATCCAATTCTAAAGAAAAGGAAGTTATGCAGCCATGTTTGTCTGTAAATCTTGATATTTCAATAAAAATAAAAAAAACTCCGTCAGATACTTTGACTCCGTGCTTCCTGTAATGAGAGCTGTCAATCAAAGTACAAAGATGTCCCTGTGGTTGTGATTACGATTAAAGTGACCAATCATAAGAGGGTCAGTGCCCTCCTTGGTTTCCGCCCCCAAATTGTCAAAAGTCATGTAGACTCTAGGGAGCAGAAATCAGCTGAGCGAGCAGAAATCCACTGCGCGAGCAGAATTCCACTGTACAAGCAGAGTTAACCTATGAGAGTATGCCAGGCGCTCGCTCGCAGCTACCTGTACACCTCTCGGTTGTTGAATTTGTGCGCGAGTACTTTTATCATGCCAGCTGAAGGTTCATTTTTGCGCGTGTGAAATAACATAATGTGCTCGTGAGCATGTCTTACACGCTCATAACTTTTGACTAAAAAATAACGCCATAAGTACAGAGTGCCGGATATATTCGGTACCCGCAGACAGACGGCTGCTTTCAGTCGTTTCCGTGTTTATCTAAGCGCAGGGCTCCAGACTAACTGACCACAAAAAATACTATTTAAATATGAATCCTGGGTGTTCTGCGCATCTCTGTGTGAATTTCAATTTTCAATTACCACACACACAGACACTGACACACACACACAGACACACACACACACAGACACACACACAGACACACACACACACACACACAGACACACACAGACACACACAGACACACACAGACACACACACACAGACACACACAGACACACACAGACACACACACACAGACACACACAGACACACACAGACACACACAGACACACACAGACACACACAGACACACACAGACACACACACACAGACACACACACACACAGACACACACACACACACACAAAGACACACTGAAGCACGCGTGACGTTCGCGGTGTTATCAGCCTCTTCCACCTCACTATATGAGGACATGAATGCATGAACTAACTTCACCTCCAGAGCCACTCTGGGTCTGATTCACTTCATGAGCATTTTACCGTTTCATTTGAGAGAGAAAAAAACTATCATATCATAAACCCACAGAAACTCAAAAGGTCTTCACGGCAAACCGTAAAAATAAAGGTTTGGTTTAACTTGAAGAAATTGACAGAAATTTATAGGCTACTGTTGTACAGTAGATTTAGCCATGTCTCAATGTAATAATAATAATAATAATACTAACACTAATAATAATAATAATAATAATAATTATTATTATTATTATTATAATTATCAGATTTAATGTGAATATGTTGATAGTGTGTAATAAGTGGGCAGATGGTTCGCTCCAGTACAGTATTTTATGGTACTTAGCCTATATTGCGAAAGATAGTGTCAATAAATAGATTTACAGATCATATTTCGCTGCACACAAAGAAAATAGAGCAAGAACAAAAACTCGCAGCTCATGTGCCAGTTGTTGCCACTGGTTTCCATATGAAAAAGGGTGATTGATGTTTGAAGAGCCGATGTGTTCAGGGATTTGAGGGTTATTAAACATTAACATCTGTGAGACAGAGAGACAGACCCGAAAGTGCGTGCATGAAGGAAAGTTGAGGGAGAGAGAGAGAGGAATAGAGAGCGAGTAGGTGGCTGTGATCCAGCATAGAGTTTCACCCACGCTCAAACAGAGGCAGCACAGATTCGTGGACTCTGGCCAGAAGGCAAAAAAAAAACAAGTGCTGAAAAACAGCACTTTTGACCTAGGCATTACAGAGATCTGTCACAAAACGGTTTTAAAAAGCAAATATTTCACATTATGCATTTATGATCTTGCAGTGAACGCAGCACACTATGCAGTAATCGTGCATAATCTCTCCCCACGCCCTCATTAGCTCGCAGACAATAATCAATAGAGTTTCATAAGGCACAGAAGAATCCCCCACTGGGATCTGTGCTGGCAAAGGATGTGAGGTTGCTTAATAGATATTAAAGTGGAAGGAGAGGAAATCACAGATCATGAGAGTAAAGTTCTGTGAGAAATACAGTCAGCACAATCCTGTCAAAAGAGGATTCGAACTGTATATGAAGGTGGAAAAACAAGAGCAGTTAAAACATCTTTCTTACATTCTCGTGCTTCATGTGTTTCAGCAGCCGCAGTTCTCTGTATGTGCGCTTGGCGTGGATGATGGACTGGAAGGGCCGGGACAGCTTCTTGACTGCGACCCTCAGGCCTGTCTTAGCGTCCAACGCGGAGCTGTGGAAAAAAAGATTCGATCAACATCGCCGGCCACAAGATTACAGGAAACTCCTAGTTTCACAAGCAGAGATATAGTAGGAAAGAAACAAGAACATCCCTAAAAAGCTGGAATAACTGGTTTGGAGAGGATAAAATGCTCCTTTACCATAATAAAAGTGGCGTGTTTCATACAGCAAGAGTAAGAACAAGAATTATCATATGCAAATCAGATTATCATATACCTCCCTCCTCCAAAAACGCCACTTTTTACAACCATCTAGATTTAATAGCGCAGAATGTGCTTTGTTTGGAAAGCCTTAAACATCAGCATCTTCTCCTCTCAGATACTGCAGTGGTGGGAAACGATGGTGGAAACACTGATCCTTGCTTTGAGCAATTTCACAGTTTTATATGATTTGCCTCTGCCCACGGCACGTACAGGGACATATTTAAGATAAATGATATCATCCGTGAATGTCATTCATAAACGTTACCAGGCAACCAGTGGTGGGATATCCCGCTAGCCACCTAAACCTTAAGAGGCAATGATGAAGAAGTAGGCGTTGATCTTCTGCGGAGACGGCCTTGCGTCACACTATGGCGTAATAACGTGACAAAATCTGAAACAAGTCTTTTTCTGAGCTTGGTTTAAATAAAAGCTGTTTTTGGACTAGTGAGAAAGCTTTGAGCTCTAAACAGTGGTGTAGTCTAGTTTTTTGTAGTGAGTATACTGTGATATACCAGCCCAAGCCCCCCGTACCCCCTCGCCCGCTCTCCATCCCCCTCCACCCCCAACCCAATGATACGAATGAATGACGATAGTTTTATCAAATGAAATGGAAAAATTCTTGTGAAGTGACTCTCATAAAAGCTCTGCAATGAAGTTCAAATGTGTGCATGTCCTCCTCATAGACGCTGAAAACACCACGAGTGTCGCGCGCGCGTCAGTGTGTAGTAGAGCACACATTGAGCGCTCATTCACAGAAACACGCAGAACATTCAGAGTTTATTTCAATAGCAGTCTTTTTGAGCTTTAATATTCATGGACACTTAGTACATATCGAGATTTGATTCATTGTATCATTACTTTTGATTTATTCATTCAAAAATGGCCAAATTGCGTGATGTTCCGCTTTATAGTAGGCTAAGTTACATTTGTTGCTGGATTCCACGATTCGATCTGTGTCGCTGCGCAAATACAGACGTCACGGCGGGGAGATTAATGAATGAAAGTTCTTTCACAAAAAGATGTTGTTACGTTTACGAATCCTCCTCACGCTTTGTAAAGTGGGTATACGGAGATCTTTGACATTACCTAGTGGGTGTACGGCGTATACCTGCGTATCACGTAGACTACACCACTCGCTCTAAAACCTACAAGATACTTTTATAGTACAATGACCTGTAATATGACAAAAGAGGACCCGTTTAAGTGAATGTAAACAGTTGAGAGAGGAAGTACATATGTATCAGTATATTAGATCAGTGTATTCAGTCTTACAGTTAATTTACACAGTGCTTTTTTGTATTAAATTACTTATACAATTTATGTAATGTTTCTTAGGCATGTCTTTGTTCTATTGCTTGTAAATATTTTCTTTGTTCTTTTTTAATCACTTGTCTTCAGTTCAGGTTGTTTTTTTTTTACTTACTTTCAATGGTATCAAACATTTTGATATAAAAAACGTATTTAAAGCAAAATTGCCTACTGCGATATATATCGTTATGTAATAAAACTACTCATATTGTGATATAAGATTTTGGTCATATCACCCACCCCCATGTTTAATGTCATTATAGTTTATAGAAGATTTTATTTTTAAATAAATCTGAAAGGATAATTAAATCTTCATTACTAGAGTCCCCCAGTTTATCTCACCCTTTTCCATCCGGCTCTCGAAGATTATTGTCATTCGTCATCAAGAAACCTATACTGGGGAACCACTATCTAAAAAACTGATTAATACAGGCCATATGCCAACTGTAATTGTTAGATTTCTACAAATCATAATATAAGCATAATCTGGTAATGGTTATGCATATTTTGTTAAATATCTATCTATATATTTTTTTGATTAATATAAGAATATTCATGCATATGTAATTCTTATTTACAATTTCAACTAATCATCTACATTACAAAACATCTGCTCAATTCACAAAGCATGGCTAAGAAAACGGTCATCATACCAAACATCCTCCGGCCCCAGTGCCGTTTTCCACACAAGCGTTGGAACAATGGAAGAGCAGTGACCATGGCGGCTCCGGCTTCTGCGGTCAGGAGAGCCCGCAGGCTTTCCAGGAAGTGCAAGTCGGCCAGTTTCACAGATGGAAGGAGCCTGAGTCTCTTACACTATTATCATTCTCCAAAGAACACACCTCGCCAAAGCGTCTGCCCGCCCAGACCAATAATAACACACGGTCACATACAAACCCGCAACACACCATAATGGAAAGAATAGCCATTTACAGTACAACAAACATGCACTCTAAAATTAAAAATTAAACCATTTATTTCTGTGATGCAAAGCTGAATTTTCAGCATGATTACTCCAGTCTTCAGTGTCACATGATCCTTCAGAAATCATTCTAGTACAAAACTGTGGGTAAAACGTTTGTATCCATATACACACAAGGTTTATTATGGTTAACTAAAAACGAAAACTATTGAAAACACTCCGGTTAATTGAAATAAAATATTAGTTGAAAAAATGAAAAAATGAAATGGCAATAAAGGGAAATATGTTTAAGTTGGAGCACTGAAATTATTGACTGGGGGGAAAAAATTAAAACTGAAATAAAAATAAACTAAACCTTATTAATACTAATAAAATGACAAAAGCACATAATTATCAAGAAAACTAAAAAATATATAAAAATAAAAGCTGAATTTAAAATATTACAAAAACTAAATAACACTAATACACAAATATATATACAGGCTATAAATATGTATATATATATAAAAAAATGTTTTTTTATGTTTTTTCACTAAGGCTGCAGTTATTTGATCAAAAAATACATTGAAACATATTGTAAACTAGTATAACAATTTTAAAAATATATTTTTTATGCATGGACACATTGTACCATCAGATCACACCCTTGGAAAAATGTGTGGCCACACGAAACACATGCACATCTTTGTGACGTATATACTTTTCACAAGTATTGAAAAGTATTGACTTACTAAGATAAATCACGCTCAGACATGCTATAGTTTTGACAGACACACAATGCCAACAGTGAGGTCAAAATCCGTACAGCTTTATACTTAAGTGTTGTGCTGATGTTTCTCTTCTCTTACATAACGACCAGTGCGTGACTCAAACTAGCAGGACGAGGGATCTGGCCGGCATAGCTCAAGTCTCTCCACTGCAGACGCTAATGGGTGTGGTGTTTATGGGAGATATCTACTTACTTACACACGCATTGTGAACAGACGGCTACAGACTGAACATTAGGTGCAGTTAGCCAGTGATATCTGCTGAAACAGAAGACCGCACACCGGTACAGGACTGCTGTTCTACATGCATGCTGGGTCTAATCCAAAAGAAAGATCTAGAAGAGAGAGAGTCGAGCCAATGACTCAGTGCTGATTGTGAAACATGGGAAACCACCAGAGCACAGGAAAAGTCCCATTTCTCTATCGAACCAGGACACGCTGGTGTAGCTCGTACTGGACACAGATTAGCATTTAGAGCCGCAGGTTTTCCTCTGTATTAACTCAAAAACCATGAGCAGCCTGTAAACGTTCATCGATAATCAGAGGTTTTCTTGGCTTTTATCGATAATGCTTATGTTCACAGTAGGGCTGCACGATGTACCGTTCTAGCATTGATATCGCCATGTGCGCATCCACGATGGTCTCATCTCAGGGTGTGCGATGTCAAGTATAGGGATCGTAGTTGATCCGTGATTCGTGATCCGTACGGGCCAGCGGCTCTCCGTCCCGTAACACATGTGATTTGCGGATTACTTGCAAAGTTTAACTGTGAAAGTTTATCATTTGCATGTGTTTTTAAGTCCTGTCAGTTTAAACATAAAGTGCGAGAAGACTGGAACTTGCGCGCTGTTTTCTGTGTGCGCGCACAGAGCCGGGCAGACACAAAGCTCAGCGCTCTTTCTGTTATTTCTGAGCCTGAACGGACACGGCAACTCAAAATTAAGTCAAAATATTCACCGAGACGGTGAATATCCTCATAAACACAGTCGGTGAGGTGTTGTAAACAATTGAGAAAGAAAATGGATGCTTATCATTCATTATATTGGATCCGTCTTAATATACACCATAATATAATCACAGCTGTTTGTCACCAATGTTAAACAAACAACGAAAGAGAAAGAGAAAATGAATTTTGCTGTTTTAACAAAGATAATTAATAAATACAATTAATTATATTTCATTTATACAGTGAAAACGATGCAGTGTTATTTTACATTTGATTATTCAATGTCTGACTCTGTACCTGAATACAGTTAGATTTACCTGAAAAAATCTTTGTTCTACTGTATTTATCTATGCTCGTAATTTGTTTATTACTTTCTATGCAGATTTACTCCATGACAAAATCACCCCAGTCATTCTAGAATGATTCATTCTTTCCAAATAGAGCTATTCACGTCATCTGGTGAAATTGTTTTCATATCGCAGAAAAATAAAATATCGCAATGTCATTTTTTCCCAATATCGTGCAGCCCTAGTTCACAGACATGAACCGAGTTCATGTGAACGTTTTTCAATACTCACGGGACGCGCCGTCTGACATTCAGCTTTCTGTGCGCATGCGTCTCAGAAAACCATATATCAGCAGTTCAGACTGGTATGGCTTTTATTGTTTTAGTTTTTGGCAAAGTGTCTGAGGCAGGAGTTGTACAGGCTCCGCCCTCTTCTGGAAAACAGCAGCTCATTTGCATTTAAAGATACATGCACGTAAAAAGTACGTTTTTCCTTACACTCAAAAATCATTCACAACATGGTATAATAAATGATCTGTGTGGTATTTTGAGTTATAATAGGTATAATAGGTCTCCTTTAAAATGAACTTCTTGTTTATTAAACTCTTGCATAAAATCAAAATCACATTAATCATGCTGATATTTGGAAAAAGAACGGCACTCTTCATGGGATATTGATTAACTATATTAAATGATATAAATATAAGAGACATACAGGGGTATTTTTGCCCCGTTATCTTGAATATTGGGGGGGGGGGGGTGTTAAAATGTATTTAGAACATCACGTAGTGCATGCGTGCGCTCTCTAGGTGTGTTTTAGTGAAGTGAGGGACACACTCAATATAATTACACATTGTTTAAACAACAATTACAATATTACTTAGACGATATATAATCGCACACCCCATAGTCACAATAAAGAAGAAAAGATTATAGCAATTTCGGTTTCATTCCGACTTTAAATCTAACTCAGTTTCATATATTGATTCAAAAAATCAATCACCAAAAAACCCTTATTATACTTATTTTATGGAATGAAGTTTATATCCTGAAACTTTACACTATATATGTGGCCATATCAATGTTCATTTTGAATACCACCAAATAATAACTTTGACTCATCCATTCCAAAAAAAAGAAGAAAAAACATTTAAAAAGCATTTCAATGGGAGTCTGACTCTGTAAACTCTATTTTTGTTATTTTCATGAATTAAGAAAAACTATTTTACATATTAAACCCCTAATGTGCCTTTAACACAGTCGCAAGGGAGACGGTTGTGTCTTCAGTTCGACCTTGTTTAGATCATGAAGAAATAGTGCCAGGGCAAGAAAAACAAACCCCAGAAAAACAGGATGGAAGTACAGCAAAGGAGTTTCCAATGAAGAGCGCAGTGCCTCAACCGCTGCACTCCTGTCCTTCTGCCCTGCACCAGATCACACACTGTGAACGACTGAAGAACAAACACACTGACAATGTGCTAATGTGCTTTTGCTCAGCTGTCGTACTTCATGTTCTCCACAGATGCACTGGGATGATAAACAACACTGTTCTTCACTCAATTTTTGATTCAGCCACTCCAAGAGAAACTCCCAATCTTCCAGAGTTCTGCCGTCAGAATCCAGATATTCATTTAGCTGACGCTTTTATCCAAAGCGACTTACAATTGCTATATTTCAGAGGTCGCACTTCTCTGGAGCAACTAGGGGTTAAATGTCTTGCTATTCCAGATTCTTTCAGATATTCCAGATTCTTTCATACAACAAGACTTGTGTGACCTCAACCATGTGGGACGCTTGCAAACGTTCACAGTCTGGACTTGCATGAAATCACAGATTAGAAATTCCACTGGTGCTCCAACAAAACACACCTTTTACAGTAAAAACAAAAAAAGGCAGAAATGTCCACTGAACAACATTACATCAGTAACCTGTATATCCCGTTCTCAAATTTGATGGGCAGGTGGCATGATATTTAGTACAGTGAGCAACAGTTGGGATCCGGAAGGAAAAATACACATTCATATTCTCTATATGTTAATAGGCTTACCTATGAATCGGAAATCTCACACATTCACAGAAAATAGCTCACTTCTGCGTTGCAAAATACACCTACTGTAAACTACAAGGTTGTCAATCCATGGTATAGGTAATATGCTTCTGTTGAAGATATCAGAACGATATTAAGATATACATTTTTAGTAACACTTTACAATAAGGTTCATTAGTTAACTACCTTAGTTAACATGAACTAAGAATGAACAATACTACTACAACATTAATCTTAGTTAATTTCAACATTTACTAATACACTATTCAAATCAAAGGTTGTATTTGTTAACATTAGTTAATGCACTGTGAACTAACATGAACAAATAATGAATAGCTATATTTTTAATAACTAACATTAACAAAGATGAACTAATAATACAGTAACAAATGTATTGCTCATTGTTAGCCCCTTAACTGTCACGATCCTGTATACGGGATATCTAACTTTACTTCGCTATATTACTATTAAATCCTAATCTAATTATGACAAACTATATATCGTTGGAAAGGTCTAAGACTCCTAAATAGATATTTTAGCGCTGTTTTTTTCTTACAAATTATGTTTGAACAGAAATATATGAATTTATGACAAGAGTGCGCCTCAAAAAATTGACGTCATTACAGGAGTTTCTGACCTTTGTCACAAAAAGTCGACACACACTTTTAATAATTGAAACTTTGTTTTTTAATGCTAAAAGTTCATAATAAAACATAATCTAGTATTTGTCAATAAAAAAAAGATAAAATTATATTTTAAAAAGTAAAGTAAGAAGTCCTCTAAAAAGTATAATATATATTATATATAAATAATTTTTTTATTATTATTATATCACATATTTAGTAGTTATCATAAATTAGGTATCATTTGAAAGCTTACGAACTCAGAATTCATCCTGTGAAAACCGTTTTGAAATTGGATGTTGCGTTACCATAGAAACGGTATTTTTTTATTAGGCCCCTCCCCTTTTGGGCATCATCTTTCATAATTTATTATCAAAACCTTTTCTAATATTGAAAACACATATTGTCAGAAAGGTCTGAGTCTCAAGGTTCCATATTTAGTGACAGAAGTGATATTTGGATAGAAATTTATGAATTTTCTACAGCAGAATGCATACAATTAAATTCAATGGAATGCAATGGTACCCGGTGGCTATATTTGGTACTACGCCTAAACAAAATCTCATGGGAACTTCAATTTTTGTGATATCAACTTGAAATTTGGAACACAACTTGGTTAGATATATAGCTTTCATTTTATAGTAAAAAATATTTTGTAAAATATTTATTTTATATTAAAAAAATATATTAATAAAGTATATTTGTTTTACTGTAAATTATAACTTCCATAACTTTTTCATACTTTAATTTATTGAAGTGCTTTCACTTCAGTAATAATCTGCTTATTGTTTTCTCTAAAACAAGACCAAACTTAGGTCTGTATTCCAAAGCATTCTTGAATTACAACCATTTAAGTTTGTATAGTACATTTTAATGTCAATAATCAAAAGGGGGGGTGACAGTTAAGGGGTTAATACATTAACTAATGTTAACTAATGAACCTTATTGTAAAGTGTCACCCAGTTTTTTAATGAATCGTGTTTAACAACAGTCCCGAATTAAAATCTTTCTTGTTCGAGAAGCAGTTTCACTCTTACACGTCACAATGGAGAAGAAACGACTATGTCTCATGCTGACTTTAAGCGGTTCTCGTGACGGGGTTATAAAGTGTCTTTATATTGAGCCTGACAGACAGAGAGCTTCCTGTATGCCCAGAAACACGTGGCAGGAGTGTTGCAGCTTCGAGCAGGAGCAGGAATGATTGACGTTGAACAGACCTGAACTGCTTGATTTACAAGACTGAAACGTCCTGGGAACACACACAATGGAGCGCTATTTATATTCCTGACAGAGGACACGCTAGGACAGGATACGCCCACATTATTAGGGACTGTCCACGAAAAAGAAAGAGCAGAATGGACCGTCCTCCAGACCTGTGGCTCGAGCAATGCTGGCTTTTCCTTCCCGAAACCCTCCCAAAGTCACATGGCAAACGGTTTTCTCTTATTCATTAGCCCGACACACACGCCGATACGAGCACATTCAATGCATTTCCTGCAGAGGTTTCATACCATTTCTGAGTCACTTAATGTCTAATGTAAAATCTGGGCCCTGGAAGAAAAACCACTAATCTAGACTCGCTCTAGAGTCGCTCATGTAAATGATGTAATATTTAGCACAGGTTTCTAACAGGAGTCCTCACAAGCATGACTAACCCAGATCAGTGTTGAGGAGACCACCTAATCCTGGAATTATGAGTCAGAGCCGAGAGTGACATCATGCTGTCCTCATGCTCAGACTCCTTCACTGAAACATGCACTCATGCACCGTTTTTTGGCTACATCTAAATTTCTCTCACAAAGGTATATATATATATATACATATATATTAGGGATGCACCGATATGAACATTTTGGCCGATACACGCTAATTCTTTGAAAGCCGATAACCGATATATTGGCCAATAAATCTAAATCCAGATTTTTATATTATTTTTGAGAGCCTGATTACAAAAACAAAAGTCTCACCATTAAAAGCCATGTCCCAAAGCACACAATTATAATCATTGTCATTTTATGTACCTTATATGACTTGTGCTGCACATGTTGCCCTTAACAGTATTTTTTTTTTTTGAAGTGATTCCAATCATATTTCAAGTCATTTAAAACCATCACGTTGAACAGTGTGCACCTGAAGGAAATAATCTATTATTTATCGAATATATCGGACAAATTTTCTTAACAATAACAGTAGAAACGAAAATATATCGACCGATACCGATATGGTGGACGATATATTGTGCATCCCTAATATATATATTTAATTATATTAGATTTAATTTACGTTATTTATTAAAATAATAATACTTTTATTATAGATTATTTTAATGTATGATTTACTTTTTATATTAAATGTGCGATAACTTATATAACCAACTGAGTTTTCATTGTGCTTTTAACCTTTTATTTTATTGCTTTTTTACTCAATAATAAACTATTTTAACTTTATTATTTATATTTAGTATAGATTATTTTTGTGCAAAATAGACTTTTTACATCAAATGGTCAAAAACATTTACAACTGAGTTTTAATTACGTTTTTACCACAATAGTAAAAGATAATTTGTTATTTAGATTATAATATGTATGTATACGGCATTATGTTCAATACCGTATAAATACACTGAACATACGCCATTTGCCACTCGACAGTGACTTCTGCAAAGCTAAGCAAAAACAAAACAAAACAAAAAAACAATGCACTCGTATTAAGACTAGAGTGCAAGCCCGTTCACGTTCTCAGTTTGCAAAGAGTGTTTTCTGGCTCAACTTGCAGTGCTGCAACATGACTCTCCACAAACAGACCTAGAAAACACACTGTGGATCAAACGAGAGACGCCCGAGCGGCCAGATCTGGTTATGCAAGAGCTTTACGCACGATATTATTCTCCAGTATAGATATTTACCATACGGATCCATAAGCTCCAGAACCCACGGGCGATAAACTCTGGTACCGCTCCGGCACCTCCCATATGGTCTTATTGAGCTCCTGTCGATAGAAATTCGGTCTCTCCTTCTGGGACATTCCTGTAGAGGAGTGGAAACTTCGGCTGCTCTCCTAATCTCAGTGCGTTGATATAAACAAAAAAAACCTAACTAAACAAAAGCGCGAGCTCCGCGTTCACAGAGCTGTCCTCGTGCATCAGAGGACATCAGTCAAATGCACTTGCGCTGAAGATCGTGCACAAACTCCAACTCTGATCCTTGAGGAGTCGCTGTGTGGCAAAGCGTGAGATTTCTGGTGCGGACTTGGATTTCTTTCCCTTTTTTCTGTTACAGGTTCTCCTCTGACGGACACGCTTGACGTCACGACATAAGGGAAACTCTCGGGACTTCGCCCCAAACCTCGCGAGAACGAGAACCCAAGCGACAGCAAACTGTTTATTTTAGGTAATAATAAAATGTGAAGATATAAAAGGGAAAAATATATAAGTATATTAAAAGAAAGTGTAAAGGCTTACCTTAAACATCAGTCGATTTAATAGGATTGGAGCCAGTTTATGGAACTTCCCTAGCAATAATATTAATAAATATAAAATATATGTTTTAATCTTTTTCTTTCCTAGTGGACATTGAAATATATTGTGTTTTCAGATACCAGTTTAAAACAGCAGTTAACGATTAAATGCGTTGTTTTGATACTTGAGATATTTGATAGCCGTTGAGACATATATTTATTTGAGATCGTGTCGTCATTAAAACTAAATATTTATTGGTAATACAAATATTTTGTAAGACAATGTTTACAATAGTAGCTATTCTAATAATAATAGTAAATAAAAATATAGTAATAGTAAAGTTGCAGTGCTAGTAAAACTGGAGTACCGAGATCATCACAAACGCAGATCGCTATGATTGGGTCATCCTTTAAAATCGGTGAGAAAAGTAACAATTACAACATGATGTTGCTTTTGGCTCTTTAAAGTTACCTGAGGTAAACTTTTACAGTCACTGAAATCAAAGTGATCAGTGAAAAAAAATATAGAATTGTTATTTGAATTATCTTTACGGCACAAACAGTCTGCTTAAAACATTTGGTGAATCACATTCTCGCCCACACCATAGATTTATTAATAATTTAGGCTATCACATTTAAAATACGAAACAACAATTAAACGATTAAAATTTTAAAAAACAAAACAAAAAAAACTTAACGATCACCATTCTCCGACTTTATTTTAATCACTAGGTAAGTGAATGGAGAAACGACCATATCTTAATCTTTGAATCAATCCAATCAATTGTAAAAATGATTCAGTGAACAAAAATGATTCAAATCACTGAACGCTGAGGACATCTGCTGGTCAAAAACGTGTGAATGCACACGAAAGCCTCGAAATCGCGAGCGTTAATCTATAAATACACAGCTTATAATATAACATTTATGTTTTAATTGTAGATATATGGCCTATATCTTATTGCATCTATGAAAAAAATGTTTGGCTATCATTACAGAAATTTGAATTTACCTAATGTAACCCATTACATTATAGCCTATAAGGACTTTGACCTCTGGACCTCTAGACTTGACATGTCATTAAGAACAAGAAGAAGAGTTATATAGGCCTACTTTAATTAGCAATCATTCAAACAAAATCATTACAATATCAGACATATCTTTGAGAGTAACTATGGCGGACGAAACCTGCAAAAACAATAGATAGATAGATAGATAGATAGATAGATAGATAGATAGATAGATAGATAGATAGATAGATAGATAGATAGATAGATAGATAAATCCACAAAAGAGGCTAATATACTGTTGGCCAATTAAAAGGTTCAGATTTGTCATACCGGTTCAAATTGAGTCTGTGCTTTTGTAATTATTTATTTTTTAATTTTGTGAAAATGCTGCTTTATAAAGCTTTTTTTAAAGATTGTAATGTTCTAATAACCATAAAAATGTACTACACCTGCCAAACAAAACCAGAGAGAAATGTATTCATAAATCTTTAAAACAATGTAATTCAATCTTGGGCACAAAACATTCAGCCAGTAAGAAAAGAAAACCTGTAGGATATATATTGTGTGTGTGTGTGTGTGTGTGTGTGTGTGTGTGTGTGTGTGTGTGTTTGTGTGTGTGTGTGTGTGTGTGTGTGTGTGTGTGTGTGTGTGTGTGTGTGTGTGTGTGTGTGTGTGTGTGTGTGTGTGTGTGTGTGTGTGTGTGTGTGTGTGTGTGTATACAGTGCTTAGCATAAGTGACTAAAAAGAGAAATAAAAAAATCATCTTTTAGAAATTCATCTTAATGCCTTAATTAAAAAAATGAGGAACAATCCAACCAGGAGATTGGCGTTATTTCAGGCTAATAGCTGGTTTGATTTGCATTGAGAGATGATCTTATGGAAAGTGCCCCATGCCAATCTCTAGGTATGGTGAAGAGTATGTGATGATGTGGGATATTTTAATTCCAAAGACCAAGAGAACTTTATCAGGATGCATATTATCCTGGATCCATGAAATAACTGGCCTTTAAAAATAAAAATCTGCCTGACTCTATGGGAATTTAACATAGGGGTTCCTGACTTACGCAACCTTTACTTTAAGGAAGAACATTTATTTATTTACGATACATTATTCATTCACAAAGAAAATTGGTGTCCTTAAAGGTTGGATTTTTCCTCATTTTTTAAATTAAGGCATTAAGATCAATTTCCAAAAGATGATTTTTTTATTCCTCTTTTTAGTCAACTTTAGCATGGGTGTGTTCACTTATACTAAGCACTGTAGACTACAATGATAATACTGTAAGGGGATTTACAGTCAGACCCAGAACCTGATGCATTAAGACAAGAGTCAGAATTACAATAAATTAAAGAATTTTTTTTTTTTTGTGAAGATAGTTTGCAGTTTCATCAGGCAGAAGTCAGCTTCAAGACTCCCACAGTGTTCGAGAGACTCAATAGGCCGCCCCGCTTACAGTTACAAAGATCACAGCAGGGATACCCTTCACCAAGGTCTACGTCATTGCTTCAGGTTCAATGATTCTCATTGGCTAAGAAATAGATAAGCATAGTCATAGTCCACACATATACATATAGACAGAGGCATATCTCCATCTATTATGCAGCTGAATTTAGGCACGTCGTGACCTTCCAGGCCGCAGATTTGGGTTGTTGGGCGCCAGCCTGTCCAGAACCAGTGGCGCAAAAAGTGGGTATGCGCCGCATCATGGGGGCGCCAAAGCGATGGTTAAAAAAAAACTTTTTATGTAAGTTTATAAATTTATATAAAAGTTATATAATTTAAATATAAAAAAGTTATATAAATTTTAGAGGACTAACAGGCTAGAGTAGGCGCCGGCGCCCTCATAAGATTCCATCATAGAATTTATTTTGACATAGAAGAAGGGTATCGCGAGCGCTGAGTGAGCAGTACAGCAGTGAGTTGTCGTTGAAACTCGAAAAAGAGATGGATAAAGCAAGCTGTCGGGGGCAAAAACTAGAAAAATAAACAGGGAAAAGGAGATGGCATGTCAGGGGATGCGACAGCAGCTAAATAAGTGGATGGTGAAAGGCAACAGGTAGGATTTAAAGTGTGACGTCTGTGCTTGGAGGAGGCTTGCAAATATTGCTAACACTGGGAATGTAGCAGCCAGAATATGTACTGTAGCTAGCTAGAATATGCAAAACCGAGGTTGCTGAGCTGAAAACTGAAAAATATAAGGTAGCATGTACAATAAATGACAAGAATCTGGAAAACAACTAATGCAATATCTCTGGTTTACCATGGAATCATGAATATATTTGCTACCAAACTTTGAGGCTTGCAAATATTAATGTTAACAAACTGGCAAGTGTTTGCTACCTTAATGCAAAATAACATTGCTGATATCTACATTTAGATTACGGTTAAACCCTATGGTACCAATCCCATGCATGACATATCTCAATTTTATTAAAGTAAAATAACAACTGTTAAATATAAGGTAGCATGCACAATAAATGACTAGAAGCTGGAAAAAATTACTTATGCCATAAGGCTGGTTTATCATGAAAACAAATAGATTTTGTTTTACCATTAGTTGTTCATGTTAGCTGTGCTGTCCCTGTTTGGGGCAGTCATGGCCTAATGGTAACAGAGTTGGACTGGTGACCCAAAGGTTGCTGGTTCGATTCCAGTACCGGCAGGAATATGATTGAGGTGTCCTTGAGCAAGGCACCTAACCCCCAATCGCTCCCCGGGCGCCACTCAAGGCTGCCCGCTGCTCCGGGTCTGTGTATCCACGTTTGCAGTGTGTGTGTGTACACTACTCACTACTCTGCTCCTGATGTGTGTGCACTTACTTGGATGGGTTAAATGCAGAGGTCAAATTCCAAGTATGGGTTACCATACTTGGCCATCACGTGTCACTTTCACTTTCACTTTACAGGCTATAGTTACTACATCTGCTGGGTGACATGGAAGCTGTAAGTAGGGGCACATCTCTCTCCAGATCTTTAAAGATCTGTGCTATACATGTATGTGTGTGTGTGTGTGTATATATATATAATTTTCGGGGCGCCAAAATTGTTGCTGCATACCCCTCTAACACTGGGTAGTTGCGCCCCTGTCCAGAACAACAACTCAGTCAATGTCCAATAATGCAGTTGTTCCTTAACCTGTAACCAAGAAGACTAACACACACACCGACACACAGCTTTTCCAAGGTTGGATTTGGCCAGGCTCTCACTATAAACAGGAGAGTCCTCTCAAAACATCAAGATAATGCGTTCTTTCTCTCAAGGAGAGGACACTTTAATATAACTGGAAAATAAGACTTTAACAAAGAAATGATCCCTTAAACTATAGACTTCAATGACTACAGTTGTCAGGGTACCCTAGAAAAACAGATGTATACTGACACATGCTGAAGACCTTTCTCAAAAAAATCATTTATCAATGATTTATGGAATATTCTTTGATTTTAGAGTTGCACGTATCTTTTTCAAAATGTATACTTTTGCTCT
Source organism: Siphateles boraxobius (assembly GCF_051911475.1). Classification (NCBI taxonomy): domain Eukaryota; kingdom Metazoa; phylum Chordata; class Actinopteri; order Cypriniformes; family Leuciscidae; genus Siphateles; species Siphateles boraxobius. The sequence goes on along the minus strand of NW_027509141.1, from coordinate 1,129,123 downwards.
TAATTTGTTATCCTCTAAATCTAAAACTAAATCTAACCAATCATTTAAAACTGGGGATTCTTGCTTTCTCCAAAAAAGATTTATTGCATTAAAATCTGTAATTTTCAGCATTCTAAGTTATATTTATTAAGTAGCATAGGTCCTATACCCAAAACTAAATTTTGTATCTTATTTATATCTGGTTTCTTAATAAAAATATTCCCTGAATTAGGCTACTTCTGTTTTGTTTTGTTTTTTTAAGTATAAAATATATGAGTGTAATGAGCTATACGTTCACTGCAACTTATCCAACATCCTAAAGATAAATTATTATAATTACAAGATATTTCTGGTGTTATAAAATATCGCATATTAATTGTCCAAGCAAAATGTATACATTTAGCGCTCGTTCAATGTGAAGTTTAGCAGCAAAATGGAAATATTTGCACGACTTTCTAACATTTACAGATGGAGAACATACCTGTGGAAAGTAAGTTTTGCACTGAGGGGGAAAAAACATGTCTCAAACGTATAAATCGGCACAAAATATCTACGCTGTTTTATGGTGGATCGATTTGATCCATGCACGCGTGAAATTATCTAGACTAGAACCTGGATCAAATTAGTGGGATTGTGTGAACTTCAGGCTATGTTTAGGCCCTACACGGAAACGATCTGAAGAGAAAACGCAAAAGTGGCGTTGCTTATCACTTTTTATTCTGCGTTTAGACTAGCGTTATCGGGGGAAATCTATGGAGCTAGAAATGTGTCTTTATTACATGCGAGAAAATAAATGATCTGAGAGAAGAAAAAAAAAGTTTGAGAGAAAAAGTTATCACACTGATAGCAAAAAAGCATTTCATGAGAGAAAAAAGAATATTTGAGAAAAAAAGTTTTCATACCAATAGCAAAAAATAATATTTTAGACTAAAAAAGTTTTGAGAGAAAGTATTTTCTCATAGAACATAAAAAAATATAAATTTGAAATTTTTAAAATTATTTCTGAGAAAAAAAATCTCTCTCAAAATACTTTGAAAAAAATCTCGAATATATATTTTTTGCTATCAGTGTGAAAACATTTTCTCTAAAAATAAAAAGTGTTTCTCTCAAAACGCTTTTCTTTGCTCTCGATGCAATTTTTTGCTCTCGTGTCAGGATTTTGCTTTAGCTGTGAAAATTGTGTCATGGGCGGGGCCACGTTCTTTTTTTTTTCCTATTGGAACGTTCCTATTGGCCAGTCGGGTGAGCATCGTCTTGTCTTAGGAGTCGAACTGAATCATTACACCATTGTTCGCGTTCGGTTCACCTAGATAGATGCAGTCTCTGCAGATGATGACACACACACAACTCGATGGGTAGCTGGCTGAGCAAGTTCAGCATCACTGAAGATTACACATTAAACAATAGCACTCATGCAAGTTTACCTAGCATGATGGCTAATTAATAATTAGCTTTACTAGCGATTAGCAAGCTAATAATATAATACACATTCATTCATGAATATGAGTGCTATTTTTAATGTTTAATCTTCAGTGATGCTGAACTTGCTCAGCCAGCTAACATCCAGTTGTGTGTGTCATCATCTTACCCAAACATTGGAGTGTCCGTGCTCAACTTAGAGCTTAGATCAGGCCCAAAAAATCAAGCCCGATCCTACCCGAGCCCGTGCACGTTGTGTCCGAGCCCAGCCCGACGCATTAACAATAATTATGAGCCCGAGCCCGATTTAAACCCGAGTCCCGACCATTTTAATACGTGGGTCGTTATAACTGACGTTCTCAACTACTTTCTATGTTTCTTTCTCCTCCTCCTCTGTTCTGCACCTCCAAATACTTTCAAGTTAGCCTACGTGTCGCCATCATACACATCAGCATAAATGCTCCTGATAAATTATGTGTTATTAAAGCATTAACACACAAACCACTGTTATAACATAAAATCAAGCAGCTACTGAGTGCATGGTTTGGCATTACTGAATGCGCGCAAAGTGCGCTCCCTTAAAAATTCCTAAAGCTGACATCAGTTCATCGCGATCTCACACATCTCTGTTATTATCAATGAAGCTGACTGCACAATGAATCTTTCATAATATATACACTTTGTTTGTTATAATTAGAGGATTTGCCAGCATACAGAATTCAGCTCTGAACAAAAAGTCCGTTTTGAGCAGTGAGGGGAGACTATCTTAAATGCTTCTGATTGGCCATTGCGTTCAAGAAATCAACACATATGTCTGTGATTGGCTACATCGCTCAACGCTGCAAACATGTTATAAAACAAAACTCTGGCCTGTAAATCATTTGTATTTTGTTTTAGTTGTTCTTGTTGTTTTTCTGCAACAGATGAATAAAAATGTATTAGTTTTTATGTTTTATTCATAGATATTTCTAGTTTGCGGGAGTCCCACAAATCGTTTTATTCTCCCGGAACCCACACACACAGAGTGAGTGCATTACAGCCCGCGGCCGCGCTCGCACTCGGCCATCAAACGTAGTCCCGCGCCACACTCTCTTGCGTTGGGAGTGCACGTCTCTAGATCAAAAGCCCGGCCTGGCCCGAGGATGGTGACGGGAAATATCGGCCCGAGGTCGGGCCTGGGCTCGGGCAGAGAATCTAAACTCTAAGGCAGAGACTGCATCTATCTAGGTGAACCGAACGCGAACAATGGTGTAATGATTCAGTTCGACTCCTAAGACAAGAGGCTTGTTCGACTTGAACCGGCGCTGCACAGACCGATCGGTTGATGACATCAAAGTACCGCGAGAGCGATTAGAGAGCAGACGGCTCCTTATGCTTTTGAATCGCTCTCGCGGTACTTTGATGTCATCAACCGATCGGTCTGTGCAGCGCCAGTTCAAGTCGAACAAGCCTAAGACGATGCTCACCCGACTGGCCAATAGGAACGTTCCAATAGGAAAAAAAAAAGAACGTGGCCCCGCCCATGACACAATTTTCACAGCTAAAGCAAAATCCTGACACGAGAGCAAAAAATTGCATCGAGAGCAAAGAAAAGCGTTTTGAGAGAAACACTTTTTATTTTTAGAGAAAATGTTTTCACACTGATAGCAAAAAATATATATTTGAGATTTTTTTTTCCAAGTATTTTAAGAGAGATTTTTTTTCTCAGAAATAATTTTAAAAAATTCAAATTTATATTTTTTTATGTTCTATGAGAAAATACTTTATCTCAAAACTTTTTTTAGTCTCAAATATTATTTTTTGCTATTGGTATGAAAACTTTTTCTCTCAAATATTCTTTTTTCTCTCATGAAATGCTTTTTTGCTATCAGTGTGATAACTTTTTCTCTCAAACTTTTTTTTTTCTCTCAGATCATTTATTTTCTCACATGTAATAAAGACACATTTCTAGCTCCATAGAAATCCGCGTGCATATGGTGACGCAAAAGTGTGTGAAATTCGATGTAGTATGCACTCCAGGCGGCTAGGTGGCAATGTGAAGCACTGCGACACAACAACACCAATATCTGAGAATATTTTGTACAACTGCTGAAAAGACTGTTGTACGTTTATCAGAGCTGCTATGGCAACTTGAAGGTCCGACGTCTGGAAATAATCCGACATATTGGGGTTATTTTCCTGTAATGGCGCATGCCTGTGACGTAAACGCGTACGCGACGAGAGGCACAGATTTGCGTTTTTACTGTTTAGATGGGAACGCGACGGTGGATCGTTTTTAAGATTTCCACTCTGGAGGGTGGTTTCACTTTTTTGCGTTTTTAAGCCTCCAAAACGCCGTCGCCGTGTAAACGAAAGGCACATCCGATAAAATATTTTTACGTTTTCACCCAGAATCGTTCTCGTGTAAACAGGGCCTCAATTTCATTTTATGAAACCGCTTTAGCCCCAACTTATTTGTTAGGTTCATTCAAGTCAGGTGTTGGAGTTTAAAGTAGCACCAGAGAATGTCTAATATGGGAGCACCAAGTGATTTTTCCTCTGCGGTCGCCCTACAGGTTGGAAGTGGAATTGTCCATTACCGCTGTGGTAAATAATTTAGGGCCCTTTCACACCTACCTGGTTTGGTTCGGACTTTCGGACTTTTCAGTTTGGTCCGAATCAAAATTACAGGTGTGAAACCTCCCCCGGACCACAGATGAAATTTGGTCCGGCGAAAAGAGGTAGTCTCGGTCCGGATCAAACTGAACAAAGGTTTGGTTCGTTTCTAGTGTGAAAGCATTTCTGTATGGTTCGGACTTTCAGACGTTTTACAGGAAGTTCCGGTGGTTCCCGCATAGCCGAAAAAACAGAAGGTGGCAGGAAAAATGAGCCGTACGCACATGGGGAGAGGAGGAGACGAGGTTTTTAATTGAAGTATGGTCTGATGACATAATTAGAAGTCAACTGGAAAACATGCACAAAAAAAAGAGCTCGCATGATTGCTTGCAGTCTTCTCCTCCTTTCCTGCCGGCGACCATAAAATGTTCGCACGACGAGGACGTTCATTTGGCGAATTTGAACTAGCCTTGTGTATAGTTGGAGCTGCAGGTAATTATGCCATAAAAATAACAATACAGTTGCAACGATATGCGTCTGTTCATTCATGTTGTCAAAGTTACCCGCCGCATTGACAACACGCTGACGTCAGACGCACGTCCATTTACAAACCAATCAGTGTCGAGATGCAGCCCACATAGATGATGACGACAGGACGCAAGTATGTCACGTAAAGTTCTTTAGTGCGCTCGCATAATTGCAGTGTGAAACCAAACCAAAACTTTCTGAAAGTATAAAATGTATCAAAATGTGAACTTTGGTTCGGACCTTGGTGCGGACTTTCAGGTGTGAAAACGCCCTTAGCCTACCGCAGCCGACTGTCGCGCGCGCACGCTCGCTGTTTATCCAGCACCGGCTTGGGAATCAACAATGGCCACAGACAAGGTAGAGTATGATGCATGATTTTATGAAAGTATGATGTATTGCGACATCACAAACGAGAAATTTTAGCAATTGTAACGCTTGCCGTAAAGCAAGTCATATTAGTAGTTTTCTTATGTCTCATTAGAACTACAGAAACGCGACCCGATCTGGCAATAGCGTGGATATATCAGATAAAGTACCGCAAAACTGTGGCATAAGTGCATTTTACCATGTCACGACTTGATGAACCACTGAAACAATCTTGGAAACATTATTTTAAGGTAAAAAATCTTACTTGGTGCTCCTTTAATCCCCGCTTTTCTCAGCGTCTTTTATGGACCAGGTTAGTTTCCCAGCATAATTTGCCAGAGTAACTGAGTTTGAACTGTTTTAAATTTGCTTTATGAAACAGAATCAAACGACAATAAGTCTTTCACTAACCAAAATAAGCCTGGCTTGTATTCTAATCTTGTTTTAACCCTCAGTCGGTAAACAGAAGCTCAAGCATGTTAGCGTGTGAGAACCAATGAGATTTGTTCTTGTGCGTCAAGCAGGTTCGGTTGAGCTCATTGATGAATGTTTATATGTAAATATAAGCCTAAATTCAATCTGGTCATCATATAAAGCAATTGATTTTCTTCAGAAATGTTGGAATAAAACGCTCAATTCATATGGATTAGTTTTACAATCTCTCTATGAACTTTTTAAAGCGTCAAAGTGGTAGTTGCGTAGCTGTTAAACAGAGGGACTGAAATCTCTCAGATGTTCTGAAGATGAATGAAACTCTTGCGGGTCTGGAACGACATGAGGCTGAGAAATGAATGACAGAATTTGTATTTTTGGGTGAACTATCCCTTTAAGATGATCAAACTATTGGTATTGGCAGATATCGTTCTGAATAATCGGCTATCACTATGTCATAGGCTACGAACAAGAAAAACCTCTTCACACATATTAGTATTGTGTTGCATAGGGTTTTATATCAATTATTTATTATGTTCCACATGTTTACAAATATGAACACCCAACAACTATAATTTTGTATAGAGCAGTTTTAGAGGATGGCTATGTACATTTACAGGCTGAAAGAGGCTAGTTCAATTGATGACTTTTGTACATGAAGAAATGATGATCGGATTGGATTTAGGAAACACAACTGCACGCATAAATACAAACGAGCATCTTGCGCTGCGTAATAGACAAAATTGCACCAACACGACAAAAGAGGGTTTATATATTTAGCATTCTAAGGCTATATTACAGAATCTTAATTCGTAACATAATATTTGAAAAAGTTCTATTTTCTAAATGATATGGTCATTAAACAGGAAGGATAAGACTGAAACCTTTATGAATGCTAAAGATTTAAAATTGTAGTGTATTTTATTTTGCCATTGCATGTCCCCTCAGAATAATTCTGTTCTGTGTTTATTGTGGTTTATCTTTATATAAGTCCATTTAGCTGTGCATTTATCAAACCGAACCAAACACATCCTCAGAATGTAATCACATGGTGTGGGTCATTCCAAAGCGTTAACTTCCTCGTAGAGCTCATAACAACATCTTGCAAGATGGGACTTTTCTAAGAGCTCCTACATGTACCATGTGACCGCTGTAGATTCATTTAGGAGTTGACATAGAAATGCATAAGTCTCAGTTTGAGGACGTGAATGGCTACGTCTCGAGACTAAGGTAATTACGACATGGCATGAACGCAGTATTGCGTTTACATATATAATAAAATTAAAGTCCCTAGTAGGCACATATGTAATATCAAAAAAAATTATGTTGTGGTTTTTTTTTATGAGCCAGAACATTACAATTACTAAACTAAACGACTTTTATGCTTCCTGTTCAATTAGCCCACTTTAACGTGAAACATTGAAAACTGTTTTAGGTCATTTAATCGTGCTGCAAACAATAGGTCTTAATAAACATTTGGGATAACTTGAGTAAAGCCAGTTATGACAACAAAAACCTAAAATAGTTTTTTTTAAAAAACTTATATTCAATAATTGTACAAGATAACATTGTTTCTACCTTCTTTACTGTAACCCCAGAAGCCTCATGTTTGAGAGAACAACACAACAAAAAGATGATTTCCAAATCCATTTCCAAATAACCGCTTCACTACGACGAGTTCCCCCAAAATCCAATCTTTAAAGTTAAACATTTACAAAAATGGAAAGCAGGTCCTGAAGCAGTGTTAAGCTGCAGCTGCAGTCGGGTCTCGTCGTCTTCTTCTGGAGTGGGCGATATCTGCCAGCACTGCATTTCTATCGGCTTTCCATAGTCCAGTGTCCAAGAGACAGATTCATCCAGGTCATTTCAGAAAAATCAGGTAAAAAGCCATGAACAAACTGGACGCGGCCACAGCAACGTGAAGCCGTGTGCCGATCACTGCAGCTGCAGAGAAAACAGAGCGAAGTATAACTGAGTATCACTGCAGGAGAACTATCTTCAGTGCAGGTCCTACACATCACGTACCTTTGTAAAATACTCCCCAGACACCTTTCTTCTCAGACAAGAGCCAGCTGTTGAGACGAGGGACCTTCTTCAGGTACGCACACGTGCAAATGAAAAGTAGTCCGAATGCAAGAATCCCGTCGAAAGAGTACACTGTGAAAACAGAGAACACAACTAACTGACCCTCTGTTACAAGCATTTTAAAAAGCAATGTTTTTAATTACATTAGCTAGACCTTTTTACTAAGGGCAAAAAAAAAAAAGTTAAATAACATTATATAATAATATAATCGAGAAACTAATATAATAGGGTCCTGGGTCATTATATCTATATATTTTTACATTAAAGCAATCAAATTTAAATGTGGGCCTACATATTTAATAATAAAGTAGTTCCATTCAGTCATTTACGACTCTAGGCGACCTTATGAGCAAGCATTCACCATGCTATCCATATTTATGTTTTATTATATATATATATACATATATACTGTATACACTGTATACAGGCTACATTAACTGCTATTCCACTATCACAAAACGTTTCTTCTAGGCAACAAACACATTTCTTTATTAAAGATTTATACATTTAAAATTAAATCTAAAATTAAAACGGAAAGGAAGGAAAGTAATTCCGCAAGGCAGTTATCCATCATGAAAACCGCGATCCTCAACAGCGTTTAATGCAGCATGTTTGTTTGTAGTGATACTTGCAAAGTGAGTTTCATTTGCATTCACATTAGTATATGACATGACTGCTGATATTTTAACAACAGATTGAGGTGTGTGAACACATGACATCTATTGAGATGAACGTAATGACATGACTAATGATGTGTATACAGAACAATTTCGCCTGTAAGACTAAAGCTGTTAAAGTTGAGCTCAGCTTGCTAGCTACCAACAGTCTATTTACCATCATGACACTCGGTTCCGGTCAACGATCATGTTTCTAAAAGCATTTTGATTTAGAAGCCATTATTATATCATGCTCGTGACTTAATAAAAACTTGCAGTGATGTTAAATGTTAAACCAGCTGCGGCCCTTCAAGAGCCACGTCCACACACACACACACACACACACACACACACACACACACACAGCTCAGCTGACTGACAGCATTCATCGCTCTCTGACGTATAAAAGAGTAACAGACAGTTCACCTCATAACACGAGTTTATTAACATACCATTTGTCATTTTTGCAGCTTTTAAATCCCGTGTAGAGATGAAGCGCAAGTTGCCAAAGCTTTCTTATTTACTGTCTTCATCAGTTCCGCATCGACAGCACAGGCTTCCAGAACGTTTCCGGTACCACGGAATTATGGGAAATCGCCATACAGATTAAAAGCTCTCTCTCTCTCTCTCTCTCTCTCTCTCTCTCTCTCTCTCTCTCTCTCTCTCTCTCTCTCTCTCTCTCTCTCTCTCTCTCTCTCTCTCTCTCTCTCTCTCTCTCTCTCTCTCTCTCTCTCTCTCTCTCTCTCTCTCTCTCTCTCTCTCTCTCTCTCTCTCTCTCTCTCTCTCTCTCTCTCTCTCTCTCTCTCTCTCTCTCTCTCTCTCTCTCTCTCTCTCTCTCTCTCTCTCTCTCTCTCTCTCTCTCTCTCTCTCTCTCTCTCTCTCTCTCTCTCTCTCTCTCTTTTTGTTGGTCATTACAGTAGTGTAATAATAATCAAATATATATTCGCATATAATGTTATAAAAATGTATCTTGTTTATGTATCATTATGTTTTATGTATAATGTTATAGGCTATATTAGTTTACATAATAATGACAATATTTTATATAATGTTGTGTCATTTTATAGTATACATACTTTTTTTAGCTTTATTATTATTAACATTATTAATATATTCATAATTCTATACTATATATAAAATATACCTTTTATTATTAATAATAATTATGATTGATTAAAATAAACATTGATAAAACGATAAGATAATAAATGTATTTTTATATGGTTTTTAAATCAATTTATTGTAAATTAAATGATTATCTCTACTAAGTAAAACTCACAAACTATTTTTAAATGTAGCAAAATTGTTAAAAAAAATAAAAAAAGCAGTTGTCTTCTCATAATCGTTAATAACAGACCATGTCAAGTGTGCCTGCTGATGATTTGAACAGGATTCACTGAAGAAAGTCCACAGATGGTGTATATCCTCGACTGATTTAAAGACTTTAATGTGATCTTCCTTTGAAATGCACCTGACAGACACAGTGACACACACAGAGGTGTTTTCCCGCACAATCTCGCTGGCAGGGACTTCTCAATGACATGAGGAGGGGACCATAAGGTGCGCTCAGCTGTTGTCTGACATACTTGGCAACCTTCCTATTGTTTTATTTAATAATAATAATAATAATTCATTACATTTATATAGCGCTTTTCTCTGCACTCAAAGTGTTTTACATAGAAGAGGGGGAGTCTCAGGGAGGGACCAAGACCCAGTCAGGGGGGGGGGGGCATTCATACTTTGCACGTGACGTCACAAGCACTGGCTGGCATAGAACCTTATATGCATAAAATCTGTCTCTGACATGGTTTCTTCTTAAAGAAACGTTGAATGTCCTGTTGCTGTGTAAAAATAAACAAAAACCCATTATCTAAAATTACACCGTTGCATGGTGTTCGTTAACGTTCTCACATTTTAATGTTTACCACGGCACGGCTTTTTTGGAAAAAGGTTATTGAGCCTTTAGTCTTTAAAACAGCAGATAAAGTAATATTTATCTATTTTATATTTATGTGGTCGTGTGCGTTGCCGCTGAACAACACTGACAAGTCATCTCTATACAGTCTGCCGAAGTTACCTTAGCTAATCTAACGATACTGGCTTGATCAGTCACACATGAAAGTAATCAGACTAACATACTGTGCGATATTTCAAAATATATACTGTAATTGAGTGTGTATATACCATAAACAGTGACGTGTCTCTACTGTTTGAAAAACGCGGACCTGTATCAAGCAGTGATTGACAGCGCTCTGATCCAATGGCGTTGGGCATTGTCAGGTTCACAGTAAATCTAGCCCAATGATATGTGTGTGGGGGGGATATATATATGGGGATGATTAGGAGGCCATGACGGACAGAGGCCACTGGGCAAATTTAACCAAATTTAGGGGTTAAACCCTTACTCATTTCGAAAGACGTCCTGGGATTTTTCGAGTCAGGACCTCTGTATGTCAAGTCAAGTCATCCTCATTTATATAGCGCTTTTAACAATGTAGATTGTTTCAAAGCAGCTTTACAGAGATAAACATATAATTTAAGGTAACAGAGATTGGTTTGGTTTTATAGTGGTTTTTGAAAAATGTTTTTTCCAGCTAAAGTTAGTTTTGATTGATTCACTTCCGTCTAAATGATCATTTGTTATTAAATTAGGCGCCGCTAAGACGACACCGTTCTCTCTAAACAGACTTTAAACGTGAACCTGTGATAGACGCTGATGGCGTTCACATGCGCATTAAGAATTGATTCTATAGTTATGTGCGTTTGAATATATGTGTGCAGGTTTGTAATTCCTTACACACCATGCCTAAACAAACTACTTGTCTTGTCTATAAATTGATGCAGAATTTTATTTTATCTTATCACTTTGGGTAGGTACGCGAACCGGTGTCCATGTGTCCATCCTAATGCCAGTGCCACTGTTACTATGTGTATTAGTACTAGTATTAGTATTAAGACAACTTCTGTCAAGGTAAAATTGTTCATGTGGACCTTTGGATCTGTGAATCTTATTCCACATGCTAAACAGTTTTGAGTCGCTATAATCACAGCTTAATTTTTCTAAGGAGCAAAGTCGTGTTCATTTTGTGGATACTAAGGATATTAATATATCTTTAATACTTGTAGAGGTACAGGCTTATCAAGTTTGAAAAAATAATATTTATGGCACTCTGACAGGTAGGCTATGTTCTATGCCATTGTGTTGATAGAAAAACAAAAGTTAATTTCTAGTTTAACATTATTTGTTCTTCAGATATTCCTCTTCAAAAAAAAAAAAAGTATCAGCTGTATGCAAAGTGACCCACATTTGTTTTTTGCCCTCAAAATGTGTACAATTGACCAATTTACACATCGAGCAGTATTAAGATCTCCATATCTCTGGGATTGAACCGTCCAGGGCCTTTAAAATGTAGATACCAAAAGGAAAGTTTGTAAAGGGCCAGAAGGCTATATTAAGATATCTTTAAGACTTCTCGAATTACATGCAAAGCTGAAGCAAAAAAACACAATAAGTGCTTTTTTGAACAGTCACCGTTGGCATATAATGCAACAAATATTGCTAAAGTCAACAGATTTTACTAAAAAACCTACCAATATCTGTTTAAAAATAATATAATGATGCTGCCATCTTTCTAAAGTCATTTTTACACCCCTGTAAATTGATTCCAAATCTCAGGTGAAAATTGTCATTTTGAACATCTACAAAATAGTGGATTAGCCTACTCAGTAAATATACATCTGTGACATTTACCAATTTGGCTTTCATCACTATTTATGTTTGCCTTTGTACAGAAAAAGAATCAAATATTTGTTTTGGGGAAGTTTCAGGAATTTGGTTGTTTTGACACGGAATGACCCAGTTCTCATCACAGTCATGGAAAAAGAAGTTGTCAACCAACATTTTGTTCATCATATATTTCGTTAATGAAATGAACACTTGCTTCCAAGTGGGATTGAACCTGTGTGTAATCCACCATCTGCTGTGTGTTGGGCATCGTTCTGTCCAGCCGTTCCTCCTACCTGAGATGTATTACGCACTCTTTAAAACTGTGCTGTACACTTGAGTTGGTGTTTGCATGCCGTCTACTTCCTGCTGATACCTTTGGTTCAGTATGCTGCGATATTACAAAACACAGGTAAGATTTAACCTATTAAGACTTCAGTACTTTATGAAAGGGACCACATGTTTTGCTTAGGAAATAGATGTGGTTTCATCACTAATTTTATAAAGGAAATGTTCTACCTTAGGTCCCGAGTTGTTTACATGGCTGTTTTTACATGGCTGATGTGTATTTTTAATTAAAAACATTCTATAATAATAATGTTGGTGTTATTAGTAGCATTTTTGTTTGTTGCTGTTTGCAATGTTTTAATCCTAACAAACGAATGTAAATTATTTCTTCGAACTAATTCATAAAATATTCTTATCTAATTAAATGTGAAATAAAAATAAACAAATATTCATATAAATATGAATAAACAAGTGGAAAATGTATAGAATAAGTTGCAGTAAATGTATATAGGTGCCACTTTTTATATTAGGTGTCTTTATGTAAAACAATGTACTTATTGTGTTCATCTTGTATTGCAAAACACTTTAGCTGCTATTGAGGTGTGTATGGTTATAAGGGGATGGGATGGGTCGGTTTAAGGGTGGGTTACGGAGTAAGGGAAGGGTCAACAGTGTAATTATAGATGTAATTACAGAAATGAATTACAGATGTAATTACATGCAGGTATTTTTAATACATACAATGTAAAAACATGTAAGTGCATCGTATCAAATGATCAATTTAAATGTTAGATGGTGGCATTTCCGTATGTACTTGAACTGTGTAAATCATACGAAAACATTTGATTTTTAGAAAAAAGTAAGCATGAAGGAAGGTCAACCCCTGAACATAACCGTGTAAGCAGATCATACGAAAACATACAAATGAGATCATAAATCATACGAATTAGCCACCAGTTTGTCAAAATGGTTATGAATTTCCATGAGATTGTGTTGGAAATAATACAATTTATTAACACCTGAATCATCTAGATTTTTGTTGTTGTTTTGTTAGGTTATCTCACACAGAATGCTACACAAGAATCAGAAAACAGGTATTTTTTCAGCCCTTAGACACATTTATAGTTTCTTAAACAAAAAAATCTTAACCCCCCTTTGATTGCCTTTTGCATTAAACACAACCTCTCTGTCCATCAGAAAGCTCCAGCTGTGTGTCCAGCTGTGTGACTGCATCTCAGCGGACTAATGAAGGCCAGCACCATCTTATCTGTCCCAAGAAACTGTCCAACCCAGTTCTGGAATCTCCTAGTCGTAGAGGTTTACACCGTGAACTGCTAGTCAGCCACAGGCGGTGAGCTATAATGGCAACAATCTCAAAAAATTTGATAACCCCTCAAATCGCCATGGAGAAGTGTGGTGAGTTAAGTGATCCAAAAGGCCAATCCACAGAGATCAGAGCGAGCCTCTTACCGAGGCCACTGAACAGAATCACGTTTTATGTATTTTAAAGTCGACCTGAAACGAAAGTTGTTAGATTTGCTTTCCTACTGTGACACATATCCAAGTGTAATGGATTCTGGTATAAGCACAAATGGGGCAGGATGTGATTTTGTCTGTGAGGAATTGATTGGATGGTTGTGGTTTGCAATTGGTGGATCTCATGTGAGTGACAGGTTGCCCCGCCCTCACGCCGCAGATAAGTGATATTGTAGAAACAACACTGCTCATTCACGTCTGTCAGCTGCCGTGCTGCTGCTCCTCTCTGCCATTCACTGAACAGGGTAGACGCAGAGAGAGGTGTGACGGCAGGGAGAAAGCAAACCTCGTGCTCGCAGGACTGAAAAATACAGACAAAGGCGCTAAATTGGCAACACTAGCACAGAGCAGAGCGTACAGCTACAGAGCGTACAGCAGCAACTGCACAAACCTATGGAGAGGCGGCTGAGACGTGCGAGCCAATCGGGTCGATTCGCGCCCAGGGCGCGTCAGAACCTGCCAGAATGGGCGTGGCTTATGCCTATATAAGCAGACCATTTCGCCATAGAATCAGATTTAATCTCCTTCAGCAAGCACCTTCTTTGCTGATCTCCGAGCTTTCGCCATCGACGAGCCCCTGCAGAGGAACAAATGCCGCGTTCCGGATGCACTTCCACCGAAACTGACGGACACAGTGAGTGCGCGCCATGCCTGGGCCTCGCCCACACCGAGACTGCACTCAACTGCACCCTGCAGAACGACATCTGCCCTCACCGGTCGTGCTTACACCATCGTCGGCCAGGCTGCATCGGCTTTGCACACTATGGCAATACTTCAAGTGTTTCAGGCCAAGCTCCTCCGCTCTATGGATGAGACTGGCCCGGACCCTGAGGCCTTTGGGTACTTGCACAGCGCCACTGACTTGGCTCTGCAAACCACTAAAACCACCGCCCAGGCGATCGGCAGAGGTATGGCCAGTATGGTTGTGCTGGAGCGCCACCTCAGGCTAAACCTTATGGAGATCGAGGACGCGGATTGGATGCCCCAATCTCTAACACCGGCCTCTTCGGCCCAGGGATTCTCAGAGCACTTCACTGAGGTGCAGAAATCGTCGCAGGCCACAAGATATTTTCTGCCCAAACGCTCGAGTTCGGCTACAGGGCGCCCCAAGAAAGTGCCGCCCCCTCAGCCAGCCAGGCCCGCGCCGCAGACTTCTCAGCCCCGCCCAGCGGCTGAAGTTCACCGACGCCTAAAGCCTACAAAGTACTACCCGTTCCCGGCACATCAGGGTCGCAGAAATGCACCGTTTGGCCGGCTGGAAATGTTCAAACATCGTAATATACACGCACCCCACACCACTAATCCTAACCAAACGTATAACAGCCTACATATGTACCCCACACCACTACTAAACCTACCCATACGTAACATATGCACGTAAAAACTCATTTTCGCGTATAAACACAATGCCTGCTATAGAGACACATTTAGTGTGACTGGGTTGGAAAAAAATATGGACGTTAATGGCTACCGTCAACTGCTGGTTACCAACATTCTTTAAAATTTCAGTTATTTTTTGGGTCAACCATTCCTTTACTGTGTTTTCGAAAGAAGAAAAAACTCATACTGGTTTGGAACCGAAATGTCACACTTCATATGCACTTTCGGCCTTGTGGACTTACAATGGCTGCTGAGTGCGCGTGTCCGTTAAGTCCGTAGGGTGTCCCTTAGGGTTCAGAAGGGTGCCCACGAGCGCCCCCATTGCGGTTGTTATGCACCCTCGATGCGCACTTTTGCTGAGCTCGAACTGGTGATAGAGCCTAGAATGATTTCTGAAGGATCATGTGACTCTGAAGACTGGACTAATGATGCTAAAAATTCAGCTTTGATCACATTAATAAATTACAGTTTAGAATATATTCAGTATTTCACAGTATTTAATAAAAAAAAACATTTTAAAGCATTGAATAAATTACTGTAACAAATAAATAGAGCATTGATGAGGATAGAAGTTCTTTTAAAACATTAAAAAAATTGTTGGTGTACCACTGAAATAGGCTAAAATCCTTTTGTAAAAGTATAAAGAGATTTAAATTCTATATTATTACGGTTTAGGAGACTGACTGGACCTGTGATTCTCTCCTTACAGTACGAGCAGGAAGAGCTGAGACGCAGAGAAAACATACGAAACATGCCAGAGTCTGTTCGCATGCGGGAAAACTTGAGACACATCACTATCACAGGCTACTGAACTACAACAGAAGAACAAAATGCTTACACAAGGAATTGCTTGTTCTATCAGAAGCAATCATTCTCATGAATATTATTCACTTTTATTTTGTGCTGTGCCCTCTCACCTTTAGTCCATATGCAACCCTTCACTCTTTGATTCTGTTTTTTGTTTTGTTTTAGATTAACTTTTTTTATAACCAGTCATATTTTTACTGGTCAATTTTTTAATTGCATTTATAATAGACAAGGCATTTTAAAATAAAATACTGTATTATGTAGACAAGTTAACTTTTACTTTAAAACTTAAAATTTTACTGCATTTACTTTATTAGCACACATTACTAGTCTTGTGGTGAAAAATTACAATGATAATCTAATAATTGATCATCTTAAGTCAAGGTCTGAAGACTTGCTTCCCCTCTTCAATGGCGTCCGTTCTTGGACAATGGCTGCGTCTGAAATTGCACTTTCTTGGTACTTATTTTGAACAGTTAATTACTTCACAACAAAAGTATTTTCTATATAGTATGAATGTACTACATCCGCCATGTTGTCATTATCATGTAACCAAGCAGCATTGGTTGGGTCGCTTCACTGCCAATCACAATCCTCTTTTTGTGTGTTCCAAGTTTAACAAACTTGTTTCTGATGCGAAATGCTTGGAATTACAGACTTCATTTCGTCAGGGGAATTCCGCCATTCAAAGGTGATGTGACTGCATCCTAATACTTGGATATGAGGCTGCATAACACTTTTTGTTAAAGTTATTTTTTATAAAAAACTTCATACAAGGCGATAGTTGTGGTGTAAAAACAGAACAAACACATTTTTAATAAAATTTGAGGTACATTATTTACAACTCAGTCACATCACATAAAATACTAATAATAGGCCTACAGCCAAACCTGGCAGCCAAGTCCTCAAGACAGCTTTATCATCATATGGCAAATTTGTGAGCAAAACACACAAATGGAAAAAAATACTTTAGGTTCATTCATCTTCAAGTTTCTTTCCTGTTAATAAACTGTTTGTCTGGTTCACATTTCTTATGTCGATTTATTACAACATATACACTCTAAACTTCTCAGGATTTAAAATGGAAAATTTTATCAGTGTACATCAAGTACAGGTGTATGGAGAGACTACAGCAGAAACATCTGATCACTTCCCAGACTCTCTGCACCAACTGATTATCTCATTTACTGATTAAACTTGCAGAAGGGCAGCTTTCTGTACTCTAACCCATACTTCTCATTTCAAAAGCCTTTTTTAAAGGTTAACTAACCTGTTTCAGGTCGACATTGATAATAAATAAATAAATAAATAGCACGTGGGAAAAATGCACAAGATCACGGGTGTCACAGAGTCAGGGGATGCCATCCTTCCGCTGGCAACACTGGGAAGGTGGGACGCTCCAGTCGTAAACATAGGACAGCCTCAGTTTGACCTCCTCTTTGCACAGGTGCCCATCTCGCTGTAGTGTCTGATGTTTCTCCAACATGTCCTCTAAACTCTGCTTGTGTGTGACCAGGTACTTATTGCTGCATCCGCGCGACTTGTACTCCGTGTCGAAGCGTGGATCGTGAAGCCGCTTCACGTCCACGGGGGCCAACCACGCACCCAAGGAAACGTCCTCACTCTGCCAGATCTTTAGAAACCCCACATTGAGATGAACGTAGTGCACGAGGTCGGCGGAGAGCACATAGCCCCCACCCAGAGCATACGGTAAGTAGTAGTCGCACAGATCCCAAGTGCTTTCTTTCCATTTCCCGGCCGTTTTCACTCTCCCGCGTCCAGAGAAGAAGCCCCAGTAGAGGCGACTGGGCTCCTTGGTCTTCAGCTCCTCTTTGAGGAGATCCAAGCGGGCAAAGGTGTCATCGTCGGCTTTCAGAACGAACTTAAAGTCCACGTTTTGGTCCAACCACGAGTACATGTGCAGCAGTTTCTGCGTGAGGTTCTCATACGAATCTCTGAGGTCAGGGAGCAAGAGGAGGTCATGGTGACGGACCTGCTCGGTTCCGATGTTCTGGAGGTCTTCGGCAGGTAAACCCTCTGTGCCAATGACAAACCAGTAGAGCACTTCGGGATCCTGCTTGGTCAGCCAGGTGCTCCGGATAATACTGCGACGCTCGGTGTACTTTGGCCCCGTGGTGATGAGAATGACCAGGAAAGCCGAGAGCTCTCTGGCACGGGGAGGCCCTGCCGGCTGCTTCTGACGGGACTCGGCCCGCGGCGCCACGCCTGGGGACTCAGCCGGCCTCAGCGTCTCAGACGTACATTTGGCGAGGAACAAAAGGACGACGGCAAATAGGAAGAGGACGCAGAGTGCCAGGGCTGTCTTATGACGACACACAAGACGGACCAAATTCATGATGTCACTGAGGAACAGAAGGAAATCGTATCACTTTTGAAAACAAGCCTAACCTAAAATGTGTGCAACATTAAGGCATGTTCACAGCAAGATGAATTGTTCAGTGCGAAAATTTTGCGGGATAAACATTTTAAAGGGATAGTTCGCCCAAAAATGAAAAATCTGTCAGTAATTACTGACCCCTCATGTTGTTCCAACTCAATAAGACCTTCGTTCATCTTCAGAACACAAATTAAGATATTTGTGATGAAATCTGAGAGCTGGATCACTCCTCCATAGGCTTCTACGGGATTGAAACTTGCCGGCCCCGAAAAGTTATTAAAGACATCGTTAAAATAGTCCAAGTGACTACAGTGGCTCAATCTTAAGTTTATCAAGCGACGAGAATACTTTTTGTGCGCAAAAACCAACAAAAATAATGACTTTATTTCAACTATACATTTCCTTCTCTGTGGGCCTCGCGGTCAGTTAGCGTAGTGGGATAGCGTAGTGGGATAGCGTAGTGGGATAGCGTAGTTGGATAGCGTAGTGGGATAGCGTAGTGGGATAGCGTAGTGGGATAGCGTAGTGTGATAGCGTAGTGGGATAGCGTAGTGGGATAGCGTAGTGGGATAGCGTAGTGGGATAGCGTAGTGGGATAGCGTAGTGGGATAGCGTAGTGTGATAGCGTAGTGGGATAGCGTAGTGGGATAGCGTAGTTGGATAGCGTAGTTGGATAGCGTAGTGGGATAGCGTAGTGGGATAGCGTAGTTGGATAGCGTAGTGGGATAGCGTAGTGGGATAGCGTAGTGTAATAGCGTAGAGCTACATCACACGCAGGCTCACTATTGGCCGATGCTGGTCATGTGGGTGATGCGTGTGACGTACAACAACAGAAGCTTGCGCTGTTACACTAGTGAACTCACGCGAGGCCCACAGAGAAGGAAATGAATAGTTGAAATAAAGTCGTTATTTTTGTTTGTTTTTGCGTATAAAAAGTATTCTCGTCGCTTGATAAACTTAAGATTGAGTCACTGTAGTCACTTGGACTACTTTAACGATGTCTTTAATAACTTTTCGGGGAACAAGTTTCAATCCCTGAAGAAGGCTATGTAGGAGTGATCCAGCTCTCAGATTTCATCACAAATATCTTAATTCGTGTTCTGAAGATGAACGAAGGTCTTACGGGGTTGGAACAACATGAGGGAGAGTAAATACTGACAGGATTCAAATTTTTGGGTGAACTATCCCTTTAACTTGAATGAAGGGCTGTTGATGCGTCTGTTCAGACTTACATAAGCATTGAACGCATGCTGTCAGATTTGTTTCAGAGTGGCATTCTGATCTCTTTTCCATTGCACGGTGAATAAAACTAGCCAATCGATAATATTTGTGCATTTGGTCATGTACTCGAAGACTAGAGCTGCACGATTCTGAATAAATTGAGAATCAAATTTTTTTTATTTAGAGATCACGATTCTCCCATGATTCCGAAAAGAGGACTTAGCAAAATGAAATGTAATTTACTAGAGGTACTGATGAAATGTTGATTGCTGCAACCTATTTAATAAAATCTATTTAAAAATCTTGAATTAATTTTGTTTAATTGGTCTGACTCTGAATGAATGATTCAATGACTAGCTCATAAAGACTCTACTAGTTTGATTACTGGATGAATCCACATTGAACGAACATCTTGAATGAATGATTCCATGACAAATAAACAGTCACAATTCGGCCCTGATGATAGTCACTTCAAAGATTTTACATATCAGTTGTTCTTTGGTCAATAAGAATACGTTCAGTCAGACTGTCAGTGCAAATCCGATTTTTGTGCATATCCGGTTGAAATGTGATCAGATTGTGCGAGTGTAAATGACAAACATTTTTTTCAAGCTATATATGTTATTTGAAATCCTATTCAAATTGACCCTTCGCTAAGCCCCGCCCTCCCTAGTTACTGTTGCTACGCCTGTCAAGCTTTCGCGCCTGGCACGTCTATTACAGTGTGTGTACCGGTGTCAGACATTCCCAGTGAGATAATCAGTAATTTTTGGCAAACATGTGAAATATCTTAGAGAGCAAGACAAAAGGGACTGCAGTATGCATTCGAGCGATATATCCACGACATAATATGCAACCGATTATAGAATAATTTCATAAAAATTGAAGCTAAAGCCTATAGTCGCAGCGCAAGCAGCAGCGCCTCATACGCTGAGCATTCACATG
Source organism: Siphateles boraxobius (assembly GCF_051911475.1). Lineage (NCBI taxonomy): Eukaryota > Metazoa > Chordata > Actinopteri > Cypriniformes > Leuciscidae > Siphateles > Siphateles boraxobius. The sequence continues at coordinate 1,108,764 of NW_027509141.1, read as the reverse complement.
GTAAACACACAAACTGAGGAACAGCTATGATCGTGCACAGCAGGGTAAGTGAAATGTGAAAATAATCTAATACTTATAAATCAAACAGTTTATCCATAAATTTTGTGGAATAACACTAAAGCCCGTTTCACACAGAGATTCCGGAAAATACACGGATAAAGTGACCCGGGTTTGTTTGATTTTTGGATCGTTCACACTGCCAGTGATTTTCCTGAATCAGAGAGTGCGTTCACACACAACCCGTAAAAATCCCGTAAAGACACGTGACATCGATGTGACATGTAATGTCTCAGCAGCGTCTATAGTTTGCATGAGCTGCGATTTCTCCCTGGAGAAACCACGCTTGTGCATTTTTTTCTCTGATTCGATCATAAACTAGCGCATTACGTACCGTTTCACTCCTGCTTTCACTTCACTTCCGCGTCATCAATACGACACGGCATCGAGTATGGCTTTTGTTCACACAGCGCGCGTTCTGGGACTGATCCCGGCAATGTTACTAGGTCCCCGACCCGGCATCGATACCGGCATCAATCCCGGGTCGTGTTTGCGTTCACACAGAAGGCGTTCTGGCAATTTCCCGGGATCAACGCGCTGTGTGAAAGGGGCTTAACACAGGGAGAGCCGCGATCGGATTGGGTTAAAGTTACTCAGTCAGGGGTAGTAGGCCGCCGATTAACAAAATGCTGAAATATATTTTAAAGTATGTCAGTGAGCCTCCGTCTTGTCTTTAATCGTCTTATTTTACGTTAAAATATATGCATTATGAACAAAGAACGGTCATTATTTCCAACTTGCAAGCAATATGTGTTTTTGTTAATCCTGTGGACATGTAGTTGTGAATGGGGTCACACACACTGCTGATCCACGAACATCATTTCTCACCTCGGCTTTCAGATTTTCGGGAAGGAAAAAAATTCCACTCCCTCGTCCAAACTTTTAGGATACCGGGTATCAGATTTGCACAATCCATACACACAACGCTTCGGCATGTTTCACTCGCTGGAAAGCTTGCCAGACCTCCCGCGCCTAGTTACGGTTGCTAAGACACGATTGGCTTTTCGGACGTGGCTTAGCGAAGGGTCAATTGCATTTCTGGAAATCGGTTTCATTCTGACTGCTCTGATCAGATTTCCCGTGGCGGACGACTGTACAGAATTAAAAGAAAGCCGTTATGCTGCCTTCACAAGCTATCAGAAATGTCCTACTTCCGTGATGAGTCCATGACTAATTTTTTAACTAGGAAACTAGTATTTACGATAATTCCAATAGCAAGTGAAGACAGTAACCACTGTACATCTGCTTTTAAATAAGCGCCACCTACTGTCAGGGAGTAAATCTGACTGTTCATTCAGCATGTCTACCATATTCACGTCTAACAGACAAATCACATAAGAAAATCACACGAACTTTCATGCTGAACACATTCATGTTGGTGTGAACAGGCACATGAAAATAACATTTTAAATCTTTTTTTTTTTTCATGTTTACATTTTTGTACACCTTTTTTCTTTAGTTCACTAGTTAATTTAAGTTGGCCTTGATTTTTAAAAGCAGGCTACAATAATTTATGCAGTCCTGGTAAACTGTAGATTTAAAATAACAATAATAATAATAATTTATATATATATATATATTTTTAAATCTACAGTTTACCGTGACTGCATAAAATTATTGTAGCCTACTTTAAAAAAAAAAAAGATATATATATATAGAGAGAGAGAGAGAGAGAGAGAGAGAGAGAGAGAGAGAGAGAGAGAGAGAGTTTTGAATTAAGTATAGCATGATTAAGTATAGCATGTCAACTACATAAACAATAATTAAATAATAACTAATAAATTTAGGTTATTTTGTGGAAACAGATTAGAAAGCCAAATCAACCTCATAGATACCACGGGGCACATAGATTGATCACCCATCAGTGCAAATTACCTGGTAGATTTCCGCCAAAGTGGTCATTTACTGTGTTTATGGCTCCTCCTGTGCATCTTTATGAGAGGCTGTTTTGTTTTGCAGTAGCAGCTGATGTGCTGGAGAACAATCACATCTGTCCGTCTTCTGCGCTCCAAACAATATCACACACAGCAAACGCACAGATCTACCGCAACGACTGAAAAGGTCACACTAAAGTGGAAAGTGTGGAAGAGTCATTATTTCTTCATCTCAGCAGTCAGCTCAAAATACACACACACACACACACACACACTGCACTTCCCGTTCACAAGCAGCACAGTGAAATGCTCAGACATCTAGATGTTGACGACTTGCGCCACCTACAGGAATGGATGATTACGTTTACATCATTGGTTTCATGCACTGAATGACATCAGTGGTTTCATGTCCGCAACATCTTAACATTTTATAAAACATTAAACCCACAATTTTATAAAATGTAAACCATATTAAGATGTTTTAATTGATCACATCACAATTATATACAAATATCTGTGAATTTTAAATTATTTCACTAGTTAGCTACATTAAAAAATAATTTCATATTTCCATATTTATAATAAAAAAAACATTACACGTATATTTCAGCCCATTTTTTTCCCCTGAAGTTACTATTTGTAATGCTTCATTAGTTGCTTTACACAATAATGAGTTTAAATAATCTTTTGGGGGTGATTTCTCAGCCAAATTTGATGTGCGATTAATTTGCTTTTAATTAGATTAATTAATCGCCACATTATATAATTAATTAGATTCAAAAATGTACTCGCTTGACAGCCCAAGTTTAAATACGTTTACAGATACCAAGAATTAACATTTCAACTAGTGAGAATTGAGTTCTTGATATCAGGAAATTATATTTGTACTAGCAACAAAGTTATATATATATATTATTTCTTGTAAGAAATATAGCGTATATGTGTACTTGGAATTTTAACTACGAAATCAATTCTTGATATCGACAATTGAATTTGAATGGAAGCCTATGGTGATATTTAATAATGAAAATACAATTACAGATATCAAGAAATATAGTTTTTACTTTAATTCTTGATATCAAGACTTCTTGATGTAATTGTTGATATCAAGGATTAACATTTTTACTAATAGAAATGGAATTCCTGATATCAAAAAAATTTCTGAGAACTTTTCTGACTACTCTGAGAAATACATCATAAAATCATTCAGAAATGTTTCCTTTGCATACAAAAACTATACTCCTCTGATAATTATTCAAGCATGCAGTATTTTTTGACCAAAGATAAGTGCATCAACCAAACATATAAAGTTATTCTGTAACATTTACAGTGTATGTATAGTGTATTAAAGGTATTGAAAGATTGTGTATTTTCAGTTCACTTTAGTCAGATGCATTTACATTGTTACTGTGCCTCAGATGTAATCAACTCTATCTGTGTCTGTAAAGGTGTGAACCAAACGGCCCATACAGATGAATGGCCCACAGAAACTGACTGGTGTGAATGACAGAAACAGCATTGCTCAGAGGAGATTGCAGGGTAGATCGATCTCCTGTGGGAGGCCCTAACAGTTTTCTATTGTTTGTAGCCCATTTATCTTCATGTATAAAGTTCTGTCTCACAGACAGAACTTTGGGTTAAGATTGTTGAAGGGTGACATGCAAACATCGCTCCACTACTTTCAATAAATTCTTCTCCCCACAAGAACTCTGGTCAAGCTTACATAGTTTATGTATTGGACTACACATTTAGTAGTCATTTCCCAATATTTATTGATATCTAACTGTTTAAAGACGAACGTAGTGCCCAGCACAGCATTCTCTGTCACCAAGGTATAGTTCTCCAGTTTTTGAAATGAAAAAAAAAAGCAGTTGATTATAAAAAAAAAAAAATAGACTATAGGCTATCCGGATAGGTGCAATCAATTATAGTGAAATATAACAACTTAAAAAACACCATTGATAAAGTATTAAAGGCTACATGGAAACAAATATACATATAAATATAAATGTATCCCTGCTGTCCCTCCCACCCCGGAACACCATCCAGTCAAAAGCGGGTCATGTGATCATTTTTATTTAGAAATTAGTTTTTCCAGGCACATCTGGCTCTTGATCTTGTTGTGGGTTCGACTCATCTTTGTCAGAAGGTTACACTCTCGCAAGTCGAAAAAAGTCCCGAACCTGGAGGGAAAATTACAATAACCAAAAAAGTTATTGACCAAAGCAGTTGTGAAAAAAACATCAGCTTGCGTGTTGCATTTTATCACACAATCCTGTTTGCCGATCTTTACTGTACCTCATTTTCATTTTAAAATTCATCTCAACAACAAATACAGATTCTTTCAAGATTGGCAGAAGTATTTGTGCATTATTACCACTTCCATCTGCTTGATGGGGTCCTTAAACTTGGAGAAGCTCTCCTGACGGGGACCGTCTGTGACCCTATCAAATCTTTTTTGGACCCAGGCCGTCAAATGAGAGTACTGGAGCTCCTCCTGTAAATCATCACTTGATTCCATTTCCTGTAGAACACATGAATAGTGTGTAATCTTATGAGACAAAACTGTACAGAAGACACAGCGACATCAGTGTGTCTTTATATGCAAGCAGTATATGCTTGCTGTTCTGCTGCCTGCTTTTCTAGCCTTTCCTTCTGGAAACACTGCAAACTCATTTCCACAGGTTTCTTAAGATCAAATGGCATTACATGTGGGGGAAAGAGAAAAAATGGTAACATTACTATAGATACTTTAGGTTTTAAAATAGGGGGATAATGTACAATTTCAAGAAATGAAAAAATTCAAATGCGTTTTAACTTAATAAGGGGATTGAAATAGATAATATAAGGAGAATAGTAAACAAGGTTTTTAAATATTTCTGCTTCTAACAATTATATATTGATAGTCCAACTTTAGTTTAAACTGTATATATAGGCATGTCACCGTATAAAATTTTCATTTAAATAATAATTGCTGAAGCTTTTACCATGGTACGCTCTCAGAAAAAAAGGTACAAAAGCTGTCACTGGGGCGGTCCCCTTTCAAAACATACACCACCTAGTCAACTAGTCTAGTGATGGCTGACTAAAACTACATAGTGAATAAAAATAAATCACAAACTTACCTTTTTTTGTAACGGAACACAGAGACGGATGTAAATGCAAAAGACTCTTTATTAAAGTGTACGAAGACACGTAGGTCAGACACTAAACACAGGTAGTAGATCTCCACAGGTGCAGGTCAAGCGATCAGCGCTAGATGCAAGGTGACACAGGGACCTCGGTGAGCGACTGGTGCTGGTGATACCCCGTGAAGACCCAATGCAGTGCTTGGTAATTCAGTGCAGGTGAAGAATCCAGATGAGACGAAGTACACAGGGAATCCACGATACAACACGAACACGATCCAACACGAACCAACACGAACGAACACGAAACACAGGAACACACAGGGGAAACCACAACGATCTGACAACATGAGACACCAGTTACTGAACTTATAAAGAGACAAACGGATTGAAACCAGCTGGCGCTGCTGATCAGCAGTGATCAGTGACCACGCCCACAGACACACACACACAACCGCACACGAGACGAGAGAGAGACAGTGAATTCATGAACTGTGACAGTACCCTCTCCCCTAGGAACGCCTCCTGGCGTTCCCTGATGGCCTTACCTGTCGATTGTAATCATCGATAAGGGAGTGATCCAGAATGTCTCTAGCATGAACCCAACTTATCTCCTCCGGACCGTAACCTTCCCAGTCCACCAGGTACTGAAATCCGCGTCCCCTCCTTCTCGAGTCCAGAATACGATTAACCGAATACGTTGGTTCCCCATCTACGAGACGCGGCGGGGGGGGGGGAACCGGGACCGGCGGATTAATTTGTGAATGAAACACGGGTTTGATCTTTGACACATGGAAGGCGGGATGAATTCCCGTAATGAATTCCGGGATGAATTCCGATAAATTTGGGAGCAAGTTTATTAGATACGGACCGGAGAGGAATGTTCTTAGTAGAAAGCCACACTTTTTGACCCACAACGTATACGGGAGGCTTCGACCGGTGGCGATCGGCTTTAGCCTTGGTGCGCGCCCCCACTTGGAGAAGAGTCTCACGGGCTCTCATCCAAGTGTGGCGGCACCTCTGGACGAAGGCGTGAGCGGAGGGGACCGCGACCTCGGATTCCGTACTACAAAAACTGGTGGCTGGTAACCTAGACTACATTCAAACGGAGTGAGAACCCGTGGCTGACACTGGCAACGAATTTTGGGGGTACTCCACCATAGAGAGTTGCTGACTCCAGGAGGAAGGATTCCTGGAAACCAGACATCGCAACACTCTCTCCAAATCCTGGTTGGCTCTCTCTGTCTGACCATTGCTTTGGGGGTGAAAACCCGAAGAAAGACTGACAGTCACCCCTAGTAATTTACAAAACTCTTGCCAAAATTTTGAAACAAATTGGGGACCCCTGTCGGAGACCACGTCCGTCGGGAGGCCATGTAAGCGAAAGACGTGATCTACGACAGTTACCGCTGTCTCCTTGGCAGAGGGTAATTTAGGCAAGGGAATAAAATTGGCTGCCTTCGAGAACCGGTCCACGACAGTCAAAACGACCGTCTTGCCCTGGGAGGGCGGGAGGGCGGTAATAAAATCTAGCGCAATGTGGGACCAGGGTCTCGAAGGGTCAGACAGCGGTTGGAGTAACCCATCTGGGGGTCGATTGGAAGTCTTACCAGTGGCACAGTCCGAGCAAGCCAAAACAAAACTGTGGATGTCACGAGCCATCAATGGCCACCAGAATCGTTGTTTGACCAAAAAACTGGTGCGATTGACCCCAGGATGACAAGCTACACTGGAGCAATGATCCCACCGGATGACGTCCGACCGATACCCCTCCGGCACAAATAAATGATTCGGTGGGCAATCGGGCGGAGGCGTTACCCCTTCTAAGGCCTTCATGACCTTCGATTCGACCTCCCATCTGAGAGTAGAGACCACTAATGTCTCAGGTAAAATACACTCGGGAGTCGCCGGGCGTTCGGATTGGTCAAAAATACGAGATAAAGAATCGGGTTTGATGTTTTTAGAACCCGGGCGGTACGAGAGAGAAAAGTCAAAACGTCCGAAAAAAAGTGCCCACCGAGCCTGCCTAGAGTTGTCTTTTAGCGGTTCTGATATATTCCAGATTCTTATGATCGGTCCAAACAATAAAAGGTACCCCTGACCCTTCTAACCAGTGACGCCATTCCTCCAGTGCCAACTTGACTGCCAACAACTCTCTGTTGCCAATGTCATAATTACGTTCGGCAGGTGATAAACGATGAGAAAGAAACATGCAAGGATGCATCTTGTCATCTGAAGGAGAGCGTTGGGAGAGAACTGCTCCTACCCCCACCTCTGACGCATCGACCTCCACCACGAACTGACGTGATGAATCAGGGGCAACGAGGATGGGAGCCGAACTGAAGCGGCTCTTGAGTTTGGTAAATGCAGCCTCAGCTGCATCAGACCACCTGAACGTCGTTCTGGGGGAGGTCAAGGCAGTCAGAGGTGAGGCTAGCTGGCTGAAGTTGCGAATAAAACGCCGATAAAAATTGGCAAACCCCAGAAACCTCTGTAGGGCCTTACGGGAATCTGGACTAGGCCAATCAATCACAGCCTTAACCTTGTCAGGATCCATACGCATTCCCTCAGACGAGACGATGAACCCTAGGAAAGGAACAGACTGTGCATGAAAAATGCAATTCTCCGCCTTGACAAAAAGCCCATTCTCTAGTAACCTCTGAAGCACTCGTCGTGAGGAGGAAGAGAAGCAGCTCGAGACTTACTGAACACTTCTCTCAGGTCCTGGTAATCCTCGGGCACGTTAGACAAATTCACTGCCTCCTCCTGGAACACAGAAACAGGTACAAACGAACACGCAGATACGAGACAAGACTCATGACACTTATTACTCCATAAAGACACTGAATTGTGGCCCCAATCAACTCTGGGATTGTGCAAAGTGAGCCACGGATGACCAAGTACAACTGGTGCGAGTGGTGAGTCCATGAGGAGGAATTTTATAGTCTCAATGTGATTGCCGGATGTGATGAGAGTGATGGATTCAGTAGTGTGAGAAATGTCGGGGAGGAGTTGGCCGTTGAAGGCATAAACGGAGATCTGGTGCTCGAGTGGAGAAATGGGAATAGAAAGTTTTTTAGCCAGTCCAAAATCCATAAAATTACCTTCCGCCCCAGAATCCAGTAATGCCTTGGTGTCGTGTGTGCAGGTTGCCCACCTTAGTCTTACCGGGAGGAGGGTAGATGATGATGGTGATGAGGTCTTCTCGGCGGAGAACCCACCCGATAGTAGCCTCAAAGTTACTACCGGGCTTGATCTTTTACTTGGCAGGCATGAATGAAATGGCCCGCCTTCCCACAGTATAGGCAAAGTCCCTGGGATCTCCGCCTCTCGCGCTCCTCCCGGGAAAGCCGAGCTCTATCCACCTGCATGGGCTCGGGATCGGGGATGGGGCTGACCGTGTCCCTGCTGCCGACCCGGGAATCCTCCATGCTGAGATACTGATGACTCTGCTGAAACCGACCCATCCTGCTCAGCCGTGCATCGACTCTCAGCGCTAGCTCGATGAGTTCGTTCAATGTCTGAGGAAGGTCCAGCATGTAAATCTCCCTCTGGACACGGTCAGCCAACCCATGCAGGAAACGGTCCCACTGCGCCTCCTCGTTCCATCGGCACTCTGCGGCCAGGATGCGGAACTGGATGGAATATTCCGACACCGAGCCATTACCCTGGCGGAGATCAGCGAGTAGTCTGGCCGCCTCCCTACCCGCCACCGCACGATCGAAAACCCTTCTCATAGCGTCGGAGAGTGCCTGGAACGAGGTGCAGCATGGATCTTGATTTACCCACACTGCCGTTCCCCAGAGAGCCGCCTTTCCAGACAGTAACGTTAGAACGAACGCCATTTTAGTTTGTTCTTGGGAGAACGTCAGCGGCTGTAATGAAAAATGCATTGAGCATCGGGTCAAAAATGCTCTGCAAAACTCGGGTTCACCTGAGTATCCTTCAGGGGTAGGTAGGCATTGCTCGCGTTGATGCTGCGGCTCTGGTGGTACGGGTTGAACGGGCGGTGTGGGTGGCGCAGTGGGAACTCTCAGATGTTGTAGTTGTTGGGTGAGCTCGGACACCTGCGTCACAAGCGCTTGGACCGCCCGACCTGAGTTGGCGATGCTCTCTTCCTGTTGGTCCATGCGCGTGATGCTTCTCGAAGCGAACTCATCCCAACTTCTTGCGCCTGCTGCATCCATAATGTGGTCAGATCGTTCTGTGACAGTGACTGGAGAAGGATGCAATAGCAAAACGCTTTATTAGTATAGGTAAGTATTTAAACAACACGGTCAGGCACACAACAAAGGGGAACAACACAGTTGGTCAGATGGTTGATCGGACGGACACCAGCGCAGATGGTGGGTGACGCAGGGACCTCGGTGGACAACCAGTGATGAATCTCCAGTGAGGTGCTTCCAGTCCAGTGATGAATCTCCAGTGAGGTGCTTCCAGTCCCGTGATGAATCTCCAGTGAGGTACTCAGTAATCCGTGCAAGTGCAAGGGAAACTCGAAGAAACACGACGAGGACAAAAGGGTTGTACGAAAGAACAACGATCTGACAACATGAGACACCAGTTACTGAACATATAAAGGGTAAAACAGATTGAAGCCAGCTGGCGCTGCTGATCATCGCTGATCAGTGACCGCGCCCACAATTAACGCACACACACACAACAGCATGCAAGACGAGAGAGAGACAATGAATTCATACACCGTGACAAATGTACTATAATTATATCTCAAAAGGATGGCACGAACTGCTTCGCACTCGCACTCAGGACTGCAGCGCAAGATTTTCATAAGTGTAAAAAGCCGGTAAATAAAATACAACATTAACATTATAAACACTATTAACATAAGCTATGCGTATTTTACTTCCCCTTACTGTATGACAATTCCTTAAATGAATGGTATTCAGAAAACAAGAACGAAAAATAAGTAGCCATGTAGGCTATAATAAAAAATATACATAGAAGCCTATAAAAATAGCCTATTGTGCCCTTTATTACAAACAACAATCAGCCTATTTTAAATGCCAAGCCTAAACTAATTTATTTAAATCGAAACTGAAACTGTACGGACGTTGGGTTCGCACATCTCTCATTCGGTCCAAAGTTTCCATATTTGCAATGTAACATTTGGATGCTAACTATTAATATAAAGGCGGCTTCGTACTTCAGTCGAGTCCCAATTTAGGCTAAATCAGCATTTTCATAATAAGAGTTTGACTAACCGGCACAGACTTGTACAAGAGACAAATTAAATTAAGCATGAATAAATTTGTATATGTTTTGTTGACTGTTTTATTTTGATAATGATATGATATGATATTGCGTGAGTGCGCAAGCGTCATCACTTGGATTTGTTCCTCCGCAGGGTCATTTATAGTCATACAGATAATATACATCATTCGAAAGATATTTCTGTACATTCAAAATGACTACAAAATGTCATGCCTTTGAAAAATAAAGAAAACAACAAGCTTTAGCGCGTTCGACATGAGTTTTAATTCTTTTTTTCTAGTATAATAGAAAATTACTCTTGAACTTGTTTTGGTAAAAATAATATAATTTATTTTATATTGCTTCATCATAATACAACACAATCCTCTGATTTAGTTCACTTGATAGATTGCTTTCTCTTTTTGCACATGGAAATGCATTCACAACATCCATTCTTATTTAGTTTTTTTTTTTACTGAAAAAAGATAATCAATCATTATTCTTTAAATTATTCGAATAACTTTTGTATTCGGTCTTCTTGAACATCTTTCTTGTTTCAAAAATGAACCAAAATACAGCAAAAAGCCTTCTTGGCACGCCTACTTTTGAAAGACAACGTTTAGATTATTTAAATGAATTTAATGCATTATATAGGCCTAAGTCACTTTTGGAATAAATCTTAGCGTGTTTAATGATAAAAAAAAACGTGACTTTAGTTTACAGTCCAGAAAATACAGTAGGTTATAGCAAATTATTTCACGGACCCGCCTGGCACTTGAGAACAAGAAACATAAGGGTACCTTAGACGACAAACCAGCACAGGATTGAAAACACAAAACACATGAAAGCACACAGCTAGTGTAAAACACAAGCTGTGTGCTACACAGTACAAGACAAAACAGAAGTGTCAGGGCTCTGTCACAAAACTAAGAAACAGACTAGACAGAAGTGACAGAACCCTGACACTATGGTCTACACAGAAGAAATCCCTGTCTAGGCTCTTCCCCGGTACGGGTCGTGTCGAACCATTAGTCTGGTTGTTTGATGAGAAAAGGATGAAATGTAGGCTAGTAGTTGCAATAAACCCGTTCAGAATCCGCACAACTGCAGCAGCGGAGGACTGTTATTCTGCTGAGCGGAACTGAGGAAGAACTGAGGAAGGAACAGTTTGATCTTCGGCTGACAAATCAGAGGAAAGGGGCGTTTCGTTCCCGCCCACGTGTAGAAATCGAATATTCAAGCTGTTAATCATTTTTTTCTAAGATATGCTGTGATAGTTTTATTGATAAAATAATATAACAATTTTTAACCAAATACAAATTGATATTCTCTCAAAACATTTAACTGATTGACAAAAAACTGCATAGAAATATATCATGACATTAAAAACTGCTTTAAAAGGCACTATAATTTCTCTTAAAAATCTTGCAATATTATTTACCTTCAAGTACATCCGACATCACTGTATTTAAACTTCATTCACTCCTGAACTTCAGCAGCAATTCTGTACATCGACACACTACACATCTATGAAACTACAGAGTTTCCAACTTATAACCCTGATTCCAACCCTGATTCTGATTATACAGATCTCGATTTAAAACACTTGTACATCAGTCAGTTATACATGTATTTCAGTACCAACATGAGTATTGCAGACAAATATAATATTAACACAAGCTGTTGCGTGTAAAACGGCTCTGGTTATTCATGAAACAGCAACTGATGTCATTCCCTATCAGAAAAATGTTTAAAAAGCTAGTTTATTATAATTTTTTTGTGGTATGTATAAATGAATGCAAAATGTATAAAATAGCAATGTCCATGTGACATTATAAAAGGGGCTGTTTTTAAAATGTGCCACGCTTTAAAAACATGTACATTCACGTAAAATAGTGCACAGTTGGAGTAAAGTACACAATCATGAACCTGATCAAGTCATTTACCCAAGAGACCCGTTTACCACAGTAATGGACATATTACAGATTCAGAACAGAGCTACACATATGCAGTCTTTAATATTAACTGAAACTAAACATGTGATAAAATGCATTAGTTCCTTGCAGATGTAAATTATTATTTTATATATATATATATATATTAAACATTTTCTTGAACTTTACCTTAAAGTTTACTAAAACTTCACACTAATTTTACTGTGAAATGTACGGTAAAGAATGAGATCAGTGAGTGTGTGAAATGAGTGTGTGTTCTCCAGTAAAGTGCAGATGTAAATAACAAGAACAGCAACGTACAGTGACACACGTTTAAGATTATTTCAAGTCATTACAAATAATTGGAATGGAATTTAAAAAAATATATTGATACGAATATTTTCTGCTAATCTGAGTCTTCATTTACATTGCTGTGTCTATTTTGATATCACTGTCGCTTGCAGTCGACACACACTTCCAGAAGTTCGCATGTCATTGGTCCTTTTAGCAGCTCGAAAACTAGACTTTTATTCAACGTATTATGAACAACATGAGGGAGAGTGATTACTGACAGAATTTACATTTTTGGGTGCACTATCCCTTTAAAGTAGTCTACACACACACACACACACTGCACATGATCTCTCACTTACAGTGTGTCTGTGTGTGTTACTGAGAGGATTGGCGGGAGCGACAGACATGTCTGTGATTGGCTGCAAAACACACTGAACAAACTGGAGGAACATTTCACATTTTCCAGCCACAAAGTCAAAAAAGAGTGTTTGTTAAATCTGTTTGTCTAATAATATTATTTAATTACAGTCTCAGCTGAGGTGCTTTCCTTTCAGAGTGCTTATATTTACATTTGGCTTTGTGAGTGAGTGAGTGTGTGTGTGTGTGTGTATGTGTCACTGTCGCCTTTGTCGCCATTGGCTTTTGGCTTGCTTAGTTGGGGACATTTCATTTTATATTTAACAATATTATTACAACATTATTTTCCTGTTATCTCTGTAAAGCTGCTTTGAAACAATCTGTATTGTAAAAAGCACTATATAAATAAAGTCGACTTGACTTAATTTGTCTGTCTGTCTGTATGTGTGTGTGTGTGTGTGTGTTTGTGTGTGTGTGAAGCTGCTGCTGATACTGATATCATGCATAGAATTCAACGGTCAGTAGAAGAAGAGAATTTCTGGTCAATACTGATGAAAAGGAAACTCACATACCAATCAGGAACTATTAGGAAGATTCATTTAAATGTAATTGACTCTGACTGGAAGAGGCTGAAGTATTTCAGTGGGATTTGATCCGTCATCAGCAGCTCAGTTTCTATTTCTATTAGCCCCGCCCACCTGAAATCTCATTGGTCCAAACTCTTGCTACACATTAAACCTCACGCTCTGATTGGGTGTGATTGTGTCGCACAGTAGTTCAGCCGTCAGTGTGGACTGACAAATTGTTAGGATTACTTATATTTTGGGTGGTTAAAATTTTGAAATGTTCAAATATTCCCACCATTGTCTTCACAGTTGAGTTGTGCGAGTCTGAGCATGTGATAGGCAGCCCCAGCCTGCACTGCTCAGGTCTCTGCTGTGATTGGTTGTTGTATCCGCAGACCCAGCCTGCACTGCTCAGGTCTCTGCTGTGATTGGTTGTTGGATCCGCAGACCCAGCCTGCACTGCTCAGGTCTCTGCTGTGATTGGTTGTTGGATCCGCAGACCCAGCCTGCACTGCTCAGGTCTCTGCTGTGATTGGCCGTTGGGTCAGCATCCGCAGCCCCAGCCTGCACTGCTCAGGTCTCGGCTGCTGAGCTTGAAGCTGTCGGTGACGCTGTCGGTGAACACGGGTCCTCCGTGCCTCAGGATGAGCTCGCTGGCCATCGTGACGAACGCCTGCTCCACATTATCCGAGTGTTTGGCTGAGGTCTCGATGGCACTGATGAAGTCCAGCTGACGAGCCACGAGCTGAGCGTCAGAAAACTGAACCTCACGGAGATCAGGCAGGTCCGACTTATTACCTGGATCATGCAAGATAGAGTTAATAGAGTTTACCAGTACAGGTTATTTAAAGAGGCCATATGAAGCTGCTTTAAACGGTCATTCCTAGTTATTCGCAACTACTAGATAGTTTAATGTGCTTTCAAGGTGCAGTGTGTGATGTTTAGCGGCATCTAGTGGTGAGGTTTTGAATTGCACCCAACAGAAGTTACGGTAGCCGACAGGAAGTGATGTCATCGTCTGAGACAGCAGAGAGTAGCCAGTTAAACAGAGGCTTAAAAAGATAATTTAAGAAATTATGTTTACTTTATTATTCAGTAAAACGATATGTCATTGCGAATATTATTGTTACGTGTTCATCATTGTGTCAGTGTTTTATTCGCTGACTTTAGTAGCTTCTTTACACGAAGAACAACATAGTGACGAAATGCGTTTGTCCGTTCAGGGCCACCATAGACACATGTGGATTTAAGGAGACCCGCGGTGTGTGTAGACAGAAACTGCTCATTCTAAAGTAATTAAAAACATAACGCTTCATTATGTAAGATCTTTATACACCACTGAAAACATAATTATGTATACGATATTGCATTTCTGTCAACAGATCCTCCTAAATATTACACACTGCACCTTTAATACACATACTGTACATTATTTCAGCTCCTCTATTCCCAGTGAGTCTGAAACACTGTGATTTGTATTCATGTAAGTTCAGGCGTTCATACACACACACGCTGGTTTAGTGTTTGCACTCACCGATTAAGAGAGGCACGATGTTGGAGCCGCCGTACTTCTTCACGTCCTCCATCCACTGCGGCACCGACATGAACGAGCGCCTGTTTGTGATGTCATACGTGATGATGGCTCCGTTAGCGCTACGATAATAGCTCTGAGTGATCGTGCGAAAGCGCTCCTGTCCGGCTGTGTCCCAGATCTGCAACTATAGCACACAATCCTGACACTGTTATCACTGTTACTGCTATTGTACTTATATACGTCTACTGGCCTTTATCAGTAGGAGTGTAACGATATCCTCACGTCACGATTCGATACATATCTCGATACTGAACTCACGATACCATATTATTGCGATACTCCAAGACATGATAAAAGAAAACAGAAAATTGATGAGTAACAGAAAATTAACTGTTGATTAAAATACTAAATTTGATACTAAATTGTGTGTGTAAATGAATATGATTGGACTTGGTGCTGAAACCCAAAGCACAGGACAATAGAGACAGCAGAATAACAATATTCATAATTCTGAAGCTGAAAATACTGAATTATTTTAGAATTAAATGCTTGCACTCTTTCACTGACTAGATATATTTAAAATAATGTAGGCCACTTTTACTGGTAACATCAGACATTTGGCATTATCAGGACCCACAAATATTATATTATACATTATATATAGTAGTTTCATGTAGTACTGACACTAAAACTTGGAAAACTGGAATTTTTTTCTCACACAATGTTTTTTATTTTGGGAGAACTATCCACAATACATATTGTTGCACTTTTGTATTGCGATATATTGTGACACAATATATTGTTACACCCCTAGTTATCATAGTTAGCCAGATAAGAACATTTGTCCGATATATTAAAGCTGATAAATAATGTATTATCTCCTTCAGCTGAGACGCTTCAGATGCGACTGTTCAGCATGATGGTTTAGAATTGCTTGAAATATGATTGAAATCTCTTTAAAAAAGGAAAATACATTAAAGTGCAACACAAGTTTGTCATATCGGCTACATAAAATTATAATGTGAACATTATAATTGTGTGTTTGGGGCATAATGAAACATTGATGAAAACTCTGTTCAAGAGCCGAACGATCCACATCTGAAGACTAAACACATTCAGATAAAAGAAGCACAAGTAACACCCAGAAATAATACAGAAATGAAATGTCAGCAAACCCAGATATAATGTTTAAGTAAACAGGTCATTTGTATGGTGGAATTTAATCGTCAAAAATATCAAGAACACGGTTAAATAAAGCAAGATTAAGTCTATTAAGTGATGTAGTTGTATTTTTTAATTATTGAGTACAGTGTTATTTCCTTGTTTAACTCATTTTGAGGAACAGAAAATCCGTTTTTTAGTAAAAGTACAACATGTAAAGTGCACTGTTGCAGAAATCTGCTTCTGTCCTTCAAAATCTGGTTTGCACCAAACTTTATTTCTAGGTTAAAGAGAGAAAAAGTAACTTTTAGATGGTCATCAGTCACTTTCTGCTTTGTAGATATCAGTACTGAAAACACACGACATGCTTCTCTAGGTGCAATCCTACAGAATTTTATCTTTAAATAATTTCAGATGTACATTACACAAAGAGCTCAGAAGGAAATCAGCTGATAAACTCAGACAACAGTGAACAACATAGCTGAGTCAGCCAATGAGATGCAGCGATCACAACGCCTGAACTGAGTCGGCCAATGAGATGCAGCGATCACAACGCCTGAACTGAGTCGGCCAATGAGACGCGGTGATCACAACGCCTGAACAGAGTCAGCCAATGAGACGCGGTGATCACAACGCCTGAACTGAGTCGGCCAATGAGACGCGGTGATCACAACGCCTGAACAGAGTCAGCCAATGAGACGCAGGGATCACAACGCCTGAACAGAGTCAGCCAATGAGATGCAGCGATCACAACGCCTGAACTGAGTTGGCCAATGAGACGCGGTGATCACAACGCCTGAACTGAGTCGGCCAATGAGACGCAACGATCACAATGCCTGAACTGAGCCGGCCAATGAGACGCGGTGATCACAACGCCTGAACTGAGTCGGCCAATGAGACGCAGGGATCACAACGCCTGAACAGAGTCAGCCAATGAGATGCAGCGATCACAACGCCTGAACTGAGTCGGCCAATGAGACGCAACGATCACAATGCCTGAACTGAGCCGGCCAATGAGACGCGGTGATCACAACGCCTGAACTGAGTCGGCCAATGAGACGCAGCGATCACAATGCCTGAACTGAGCCGGCCAATGAGACGCGGTGATCACAACGGCTGAACTGAGTCGGCCAACGAGACGCGGTGATCACAACGCCTGAACTGAGCCGACCAATGAGACGCAGCGATCACAATGCCTGAACTGAGCCGGCCAATGAGACGCGATGATCACAACGCCAGAACTGAGCCGACCAATGAGACGCGGTGATCACAATGCCTGAACTGAGCCGGCCAATGAGACGCGATGATCACAATGCCTGAACTGAGCCGGCCAATGAGACGCGGTGATCACAACGCCTGAACTGAGTCGGCCAATGAGACGCAGCGATCACAATGCCTGAACTGAGCCGGCCAATGAGACGCGGTGATCACAACGGCTGAACTGAGTCGGCCAACGAGACGCGGTGATCACAACGCCTGAACTGAGCCGACCAATGAGACGCAGCGATCACAATGCCTGAACTGAGCCGGCCAATGAGACGCGATGATCACAACGCCAGAACTGAGCCGACCAATGAGACGCAGCAATCACAATGCCTGAACTGAGCCGGGCAATGAGACGCGGTGATCACAACGCCTGAACAGAGTCGGCCAATGAGACGCGGTGATCACAACGCCTGAACTGAGTCGGCCAATGAGACGCGGTGATCACAACGCCTGAACAGAGTCAGCCAATGAGACGCAGGGATCACAACGCCTGAACAGAGTCAG
Source organism: Siphateles boraxobius (assembly GCF_051911475.1). NCBI lineage: Eukaryota > Metazoa > Chordata > Actinopteri > Cypriniformes > Leuciscidae > Siphateles > Siphateles boraxobius. Next base: position 1,090,878 of record NW_027509141.1, on the reverse strand, counting down.
CCAATGAGATGCAGCGATCACAACGCCTGAACTGAGTCGGCCAATGAGACGCGGTGATCACAACGCCTGAACTGAGTCGGCCAATGAGACGCAACGATCACAATGCCTGAACTGAGCCGGGCAATGAGACGCAACGATCACAATGCCTGAACTGAGCCGGCCAATGAGACGCGGTGATCACAACGCCTGAACTGAGTCGGCCAATGAGACGCGGTGATCACAACGCCTGAACAGAGTCGGCCAATGAGACGCGGTGATCACAACGGCTGAACTGAGTCGGCCAACGAGACGCGGTGATCACAACGCCTGAACTGAGCCGACCAATGAGACGCAGCGATCACAATGCCTGAACTGAGCCGGCCAATGAGACGCGATGATCACAACGCCAGAACTGAGCCGACCAATGAGACGCAGCAATCACAATGCCTGAACTGAGCCGGGCAATGAGACGCGGTGATCACAACGCCTGAACAGAGTCGGCCAATGAGACGCAGCGATCACAATGCCTGAACTGAGTCGGCCAACGAGACGCGGTGATCACAACGCCTGAACTGAGTCGGTCAATGAGACGCAGGGATCACAACGCCTGAACTGAGTCGGCCAACGAGACGCGGTGATCACAACGCCTGAACTGAGCCGGTCAATGAGACGCAGCGATCACAACGCCTGAACTGAGTCGGTCAATGAGACGCAGGGATCACAACGCCTGAACTGAGTCGGCCAATGAGACGCGGCGATCACAACGCCTGAACTGAGCCGGCCAATGAGACGCGGCGATCACAACGCCTGAACAGAGTCGGCCAATGAGACGCAGCGATCACAACGCCTGAACTGAGCCGGCCAATGAGACGCAGTGATCACAACGCCTGAACTGAGTCGGCCAATGAGACGCAGGGATCACAACGCCTGAACTGAGCCGGCCAATGAGACGCGGCGATCACAACGCCTGAACAGAGTCGGCCAATGAGACGCGGCGATCACAACGCCTGAACTGAGCCGGCCAATGAGACGCGGCGATCACAACGCCTGAACTGAGCCGGCCAATGAGACGCGGCGATCACAACGCCTGAACTGAGTCGGCCAATGAGACGCAGGGATCACAACGCCTGAACTGAGCCGGCCAATGAGACGCGGCGATCACAACGCCTGAACTGAGTCGGCCAATGAGACGCAGGGATCACAACGCCTGAACTGAGCCGGCCAATGAGACACGGCGATCACAACGCCTGAACAGAGTCGGCCAATGAGACGCAGCAACGGTTTTATTAAGTTGAAATAGTTGCCGAATGCCCCTTTAAACCATTTATATTGACAGATCTGAGTGTTTCTCCCATATTTAAACTGTCACTATTGGCATATAGTGCAACAAGGACTGCTAAAGTCAACAGGTTTTACAAACAGACATTAAATAATGATGCTGCTATCTTTCCCTCTCCTGAAAACAGGAATACTTTTTGTGCGCAAAACCCCCCAAAAATAACGACTTTATTTCAACTCTTGATTTCCTTCTCTGTGGGCGTCGAGTGAGTTCACTAGTGTAACAGCGCAAGCTTCTGTGTTGTACGTCACACGCATCACACACATGACCAGCATCGGCCAATAGTGAGCCTACGTGTGACGTAGCACTACGCTATCACACTACGCTAACTGACTCGAGGCCCACAGAGAAGGAAATGAAAAGTTGAAATAAAGTTGTTATTTTTGGGGGGTTTTGCGCACAAAAAGTATTCTCGTCGCTTGATAAACATAAGATTGAGCCTCTGTAGTCACAACTAACTTTTCGGGGAACAAGTGTCAATCCCTTAGAAGCCTATGGAGGAGTGATCCAGCTCTCAGATTTAATCAAAAATATCTTAATTCGTGCTCCGAAGATGAACGAAGGTCTTACGGGGTTGAACAACATGAGGGAGAGTAAATACTGACAGAATTTACATTTTTGGGTGAACTAACCCTTTAAGTAATATCCTGGCTCTTCCCAGCTTTATAATGGGAGAGAATGGAGCCTGAGATTTTGAAGAACATAAAAGTGCATCCATCATCATCATCACAGTATTCCATACGATCCAGGGGTTAATAAAGGCCTTCTCACGCCAAGAAAAATATCCATATTTATAACTTATAATTTATAATGATAATCACTGGCTTCTGGTAAATTCTTGGCTTCAGAAGGCCTTTATTAACCGCTGGATCGTACGGATTACTGTGAATTACCATTCACTCCCATTATAAAGCTCGGAAGAGCCAGGATATTATTTAATAAAACTTAGAAGAAAGTCATAAACACTAGGATGGCTTTAGGGCGAGTATGGGGTAATGTTCATTTTTGGGTGAACTATCCCTTTAACAATAATCTTGGTTATTGCATAACTGTGCAACTTTAAGCCCTAAACCAACAAAACAAAACAAACTTCTCAGTGTTTCGCTTTTATTTGCTCCACGTCATGAGTGTCAACGTCGACAGGAAAGACTATAAAGCGGTAACAGTCACAGATTTTAGGCTTGTTTGAGATGCGCCTTCCCTCGCCTGAAGTGTAGGCTAGAGTAGCGGCTGCAGTGAGAGGAGGAGTGAAGATAAAGCGCAGGCAAGCCGGACAGTTCTCGGTTCTCGCAGTGGATCTGACTCATGCGAGATCAATGACTACGTTCACATGCAGCCAATTTTCGGGTTATGGTCGGGTTAAGGTCACTATCCGGGTTTCTGAAACATTAGGAATAACCCGTTTACATGCATGAGCAGAGTGAGTTACTCCTGTTCACATAGAATTGCAATATCCCGATGTAAACGGCGACGTACGGTTAGCGTCTGGACGTACGGACAACCTTAAGATGCAATATGCGTCATTTCCGATTCTTCTTCCTGTATCCAAAGACAACAACAGCAGCACGCGGATAATGAATAGTTCGGGGCAGATAGTGATCGCCTTTGTTTGCGCTTTGGTGCTGGTACTGACCTCGCTCCAAATGTATGCAGTGCTGCGTCTTGCCATGTTTACTTCCGGTATACTGCACGCGGGTTTGTGTATGCGCCGAGAAGTTCCTCTACTCAAAAGACCAAGATTCCTTGCGAATAGAACATGCGCAGAACACAAATCATTACGGGGATATGCCGATACGCGTTTACATGACCAAAAATTCGGGTTAGAAAAAGGGTACCCCAGGTATCATATCCCGGTTTTTAAAATCCGGGATATGAGCATATTCGGGTTTTTGCCGGTGTTTACATGGCCGTGCGTGACCGGGTTATTGCTAATATCCCGGTTTTGAACAGGTTATTGGCTGCATGTAAACGTAGTCAATGATGGATATCACAGGATTCACGCTCGTGCACAGTGTTGCTAATAAACTGGATAACATATACACACAAAACATGATATTCGAGTTTTAAAGTCAAACATTTTAAAACAGAACAATACATCACGGTTGTTTAAACCAATGAGCATTAAGCTGTGTCGTCAGCAAGTCGTTTCCCATCATGCTTTTGATCAGTGCAGTCTGTGGAGAGCAACTGCGCGCGACTGCAGAATCCGACACGTGCGCCTTGAGCTCGCGAGAGTTTTTTTTGACACACGTCAGCATGACATCAGCGCAAGGCGGACCGCACTCGGACACATTTCTAACCGGCATGCATTACGCGCTGATCACCGGTGATCGGTTCTGCGCAGATTTTGCTAATCTCAAACAAGCCTATTATTATAAAGCTGATGTATTAACATCACAATTAATGAACATTAAACCAACATTTCCTGAAAGCTTCTTATACGACTCGGGAATGAGGTTTGCGGTAACAACAATAACAGTGACGCTATTTCTCGGAAGGGATTTTATGGAAGGGACGTGGTGTAACGTGCAGAATTCATAAATTTGACACTTTGTAAGTTCTATAACCATAAGGCATAATAATAACTATTCTAACTAGCAGTAAGTTCCGAACCTTCACCCGTTTCCCCTGTATATCCAGAGTCTTCATGGTAAAGTCCACGCCGATCGTGTTGCCCTGTTTCTCCATGAACACTCCGCTCTTGAAGCGCTGAACCACACAGGTTTTCCCGACTCCAACATCTCCTACTAGAACTATTTTAAACACTAAATCGTAGTTTTCATCAGAATCCTGCGATGACATCTCTGTGCTCGTGCTCGTGCTCGTGCTGACTGACGTGGAGACAACATCCGCGGCGCGCCTTTAGGTGTCTCAGTGCAGCGCCTGATAGTAATGGGAAGTTCGGATCTTTTTATTGACTCGGATCTTTGAATCTCGTTCATCGAATCTTTTTTCGAGTCGTTTCGATAATTTCAGCATAATATAATTGTTACATGATGAAATAGCCAAATCCCCAAGCACATAACATGTTTATCACACTTTAGAACAAGAAAATAAATAGCAATGCAAGGACAAGGCTAAATAATGAGACACCGAAATTATTAATTCATTGCTTATCTGGGTCTTTGCTTTCCCGCGGCGATTATACTGAATAACACACACACTGGTTATATTTCAAATATTTTCAGCAGAATGCTCACATTATAACAAACGATACAGTAGTGCTGTTGAAGAAATTCTGACGTCAACATCCAGCCAGCCAATCATCGGCCTGCGTTTCAAAATGAAATGCGTATGATCGTTTGTTTGAAGATTCATAATCAATGATTTTTAAAAATAAATTACATCAGCTTTCCCCTCAAAAATTCTGCTCTAATGAGGTTTTTATTCAGCTGCTTTTAAAATTACATTGTAGTGTAAAAGGCATTGCTTTTTTTGCATTTCTATATTTCTCTGTTGCATTACATATTATGAATAGATTTCACTTTAATTGGTTATTGATTAATTGGATGATTTCTGCATTGATCAGGGGCCCGTGGAAACGTTTAGAGAAAAGCAGTGTAAAAATTAAATAAATAATAAAATAAAATAAAAATAAATGTATTCAAATAAATAAATAGATCAAAATAAATAAATACAATTTTAATGACATAGTAAATACATATTTTGTTTCTTAAACATGATTTAAATAAAGGACTAAAACTTGATTTAAATAAATAGAAATTAAATGATTTAAATAATAAATTAATACATTTTATTAAATAATTAACAAACAATACATGAATAGAAAAATTACTAGAAAAAACGCAATGATGAAATGTAATTGAAACAAAATCTTTTACACATTCATAATATTCATTTTTAACAGCATTAATTTGGTCTTTGTACATGAAAATATATCATTAAACTTTAGGATGTTGAGGATTTGAAAACCCGCTGCACTAGTGGACAGATACTGCGCATGTCCAGTAGAGGGCGCCACACGCGCAGCTTTTGTGGTGACACGTGACGACGTGAGGAACGTATGGCGGAAGTGACGATAGAGGCGCGTTAACTAAAGTTTAAATTTGCTCCAGTTGACGACGAGGGACGTGAGTCTGAACTTGGTTAGTACAATAGTTTGGTGTTAGTTATAGATTTTAAGTAATATAGGACCAACGGTGTGAAAAAGAGGGAAACTATAATTCTGTGTCTTTGAATTGTTTCGTTATTGTTCATGAGAGGATCTGTCGACGCTTCTGCTGTAAACATCGTCTGACTGACTGGATAAATGTGGTTTATTAATGTCGTTTCTTCTTTTGGAGCAGCAGGAATGAGTGAAAACACGTTCCCGGTGTATAAGGTGGATGTTATTGTGCAGTTTTACCGAACCGAAGTTCTGACTGGACAAGAGGCGAAAAACTTCACCAAGAATGACATCACTCCCAACCCAAAGGTGGACATATATAACGTTATACGGCTATACTTTATCAAAGTAACGTTGTTCCAGTGTAAATCAGTTGTTTTGTATGTGAATATATAGTAAAGTGTAATTTATTCCTGTGATTTTTATTCCTTTGAATTTTCAGCATCATTACTCCAGTCTTCAGTGTCACATGATCCTTCAGAAATCAGTATAATATGATGATTTGATGATCAAGAAATATTTATGATGTGGAAACTGTCATACATTTTGTTTTTCAGGATTCCTTGATAAATAGAAAGTTAAAAAGAACAGCATTCATTTGAAATATAATCTTTTGTTAAATTATAAAAATGTCTTTACTGTCACACTTGATTGATTTAATGCGTCCTTGATGAATAAAAGTATTAATTTCTATCAAGAAAAAAATACTTCCCTGCCAGGATACATGATGAGGAAAAGTTGTTATCTGGCAAACATTTAAAGTCCTCCTGTCGTCAATGATTGTATCCCTTAAAAATCCTCTTTGATAACCAAAATAACATATTATTTTTTTTCTGAATGCCTTAAAATATCTTGAATCTAACTCGACACCCTTGCCTCATTAAAAGCTGGATTTTCAAATCTGTTTGTTTTTCAGGCCGAATCCATTCAAAGACTCTACATGAGAGTTTTGCAGCTGCTGTTTCGGTTCAGACCCGAGTGCCATTACACGGTGAGTGTGGGGTTCATATGCATTATCAGATCAGATCTGAGTCTCGATGTTTAATGCTCCTGTTTTCCACAGGTGCCGTTGTCTGAAAACGTCCAGTTCCCAATGCTGTACGAGTGGGTTTCCCCAGTCATGAGCGTTTACATGCGCATGTGAGTGAGAAGACTGTGTTATTCAGCATCTCTTCTGAAAGATCTGATGTTTACTTCAGCTCTAATCTACCTTTCTTTTAGGTGCCAGTTCTTACCGCTTTGTCATGTATATGATTTTTCCCTGAATGACCTGCTCAACCCCAGTAAGTGTCTTGTTTTCTCTCTAAACCGTGAGAATTAATTCTGCTCATTATTAATCATAATGGTTGTTTTTCTTGCCCAATTTTCATTGGCCGTGCCGCAAAAGAATGAAGGCAAAGAGCGGATGGTTTATTTTTAACGATGTTCAGGATTGTATAAGAGCTGTTTTTTTACTTTACTGCAGGTTGTGTTGTAAACCGGGCACACTTTACTGCAGGTTGTGTTGTAAACCGGGCACACTTTACTGCAGGTTGTGTTGTAAACCGGGCACACTTTACTGCAGGTTGTGTTGTAAACCGGGCACACTTTACTGCAGGTTGTGTTGTAAACCGGGCACACTTTACTGCAGGTTGTGTTGTAAACCGGGCACACTTTACTGCAGGTTGTGTTGTAAACCGGGCACACTTTACTGCAGGTTGTGTTGTAAACCGGGCACACTTTACTGCAGGTTGTGTTGTAAACCGGGCACACTTTACTGCAGGTTGTGTTGTAAACCGGGCACACTTTACTGCAGGTTGTGTTGTAAACCGGGCACACTTTACTGCAGGTTGTGTTGTGAACCGGGCACACTTTACTGCAGGTTGTGTTGTGAACCGGGCACACTTTACTGCAGGTTGTGTTGTAAACCGGGCACACTTTACTGCAGGTTGTGTTGTAAACCGGGCACACTTTACTGCAGGTTGTGTTGTAAACCGGGCACACTTTACTGCAGGTTGTGTTGTAAACCGGGCACACTTTACTGCAGGTTGTGTTGTAAACCGGGCACACTTTACTGCAGGTTGTGTTGTAAACCGGGCACACTTTACTGCAGGTTGTGTTGTAAACCGGGCACACTTTACTGCAGGTTGTGTTGTAAACCGGGCACACTTTACTGCAGGTTGTGTTGTAAACCGGGCACACTTTACTGCAGGTTGTGCTGTAAACCGGACACACTTTACTGCAGGTTGTGTTGTAAACCGGGCACACTTTACTGCAGGTTGTGTTGTAAACCGGGCACACTTTACTGCAGGTTGTGTTGTTAACCGGACACACTTTACTGCAGGTTGTGGTGTAAACCGGGCACACTTTACTGCAGGTTGTGTTGTAAACCGGGCACACTTTACTGCAGGTTGTGTTGTAAACCGGGCACACTTTACTGCAGGTTGTGTTGTAAACCGGGCACACTTTACTGCAGGTTGTGCTGTAAACCGGACACACTTTACTGCAGGTTGTGTTGTAAACCGGGCACACTTTACTGCAGGTTGTGTTGTAAACCGGGCACACTTTACTGCAGGTTGTGTTTGGGTTCACAAATAAACTTTATAAAATGGAGTGCCTGCATTGCAATCGGACAATCTCATAATGTTTTCTGTGTAAATAAGTTTGTTTTTTTATATAACATTCTTTTAAACAATCGCATGAAATCAGGCTTATCATTAAAGGGTTAGTTCACCCAAAAATGAAAATTAAGTCATTAATTACTCACCCCCATGCTGTACCAACCCCGTAAGACCTTCGTTCATCTTCGGAACACAAATGAAGATATTTTTGATTAAATCTGAGAGGTGGATCACTGCTACATAGGCTGCCAGAGGGAATGAAACTTGACGGCCCAGAAAGTCATTAAAGAACATGTTTAAATATTCCATGTGCCTACAGTGGCTCAACTATAAGTTTATCAAGCGACGAGAATACTTTTTTCCCGAAAAAAAAACCATAATAACGACTTTATTCGACTATTCCTTTTCATTCCTTGTGGGCCTGAGACGAGAGTTCAAGAGATTTCCACGACGCATGCGCGAGAACTGAACAAGAAGTATTAGAAGAAGAACGTTCTCTTCTCAGTTCTCGCGCATGCGTCGTGGAAATCTCTTGAACTCTCGTCTCAGGCCCACAAGGAAGAAAAGGAATAGTCGAATAAAGTCGTTATTATGTTTTTTTTTTCGGGAAAAAAGTATTCTCGTCGCTTGATAAACTTATAGTTGAGCCACTGTAGGCACATGGATTATTTAAACATGTTCTTTAATGACTTTCTGGGCCGTCAAGTTTCATTCCCTCTGGCAGCCTATGTAGCAGTGATCCACCTCTCAGATTTAATCAAAAATATCTTCATTTGTGTTCCGAAGATGAACGAAGGTCTTACGGGGTTGGTACAGCATGGGGGTGAGTAATTAATGACTTAATTTTCATTTTTGGGTGAACTAACCCTTTAAGACTAATAAAAAAAAATCTATAAATTGATATTAAGCCATGAAAAATATATTAAAAGAAGAACGTTAAATGGAAATTAGAAATGCTGCCTTGGCAAAAAAAAGAAAAGAAATAAGTTGTAAGTACTAATTATTATCTGGAAATAAATAAACCAGACCTGAAATTAAATATTTTTTTAACTAATAAAATGACAAAAACACAATGACATTACTAAAAATGTAATTAAAATTAAAAATGTTCATATCAAAAATGCCATATCGTGCTTTCGGTTTCAGGCCGTCTGACGGATGCTTTGCTAAAGCAATAGTGCCAAACATCATTAGAGTCCTTTTATGTTATTATGAGAAGTTTTATAATAATTTCAGTTCATAATGAAACTGCGGCCCAGATTAGACTCTGGCTGTTCTGTCAGCTGACCTGAAACACTCACACTGAACCGGCTCTTACTGTTCTGCCCTCATACAGTTTCATGCTTTTGTTGCATAAAGTGTAAAGCTGATGTGAAACGGGTCACGCTGAGCTGATTTCTTTCCTCACCACTTTCGACAGAGTTGAAGCGAACGCTCACTATTCTGAGCTCAATCCAAAACTTCCTCCACTTCCGGAAGCAGAGGCTGGAAACGACGGCCGCCCACCAGCAAAGTTTTGTAAGTTGCCGTTTTTCTTTAACGTTTGAAAGGAATATTTATGTCGTATTTTTGATGTCCACAAATTCCTAATTAATTCAGCTGAAAATGCGTAACGTGTTACAATCATCTTAGAGAATTGTAGTTTTAGTTGTGCTAAACCTCTGGCTTTATATCATGTTGAGATTTGAGGATCTGCAGTGATGAACCTTGATGCTTGACTGCTAATCCCTTTGTGAGAGACTGAGCTTTGCAACACATCACAGACACGTTACACACAGGTCAAGATTAAAAGCAGCATATGACCCGAATTCGGCACAATGATGTCGAAATGGCGCAATGACGTGACGCGGGATCAAGCTGTTTCTCCTATTGAATAAAGTGTGGTATAAACGAGTGTCTCTTGGGGGCGCTAGCGAGCAGGCAATGGAGTAGGTTGCAAGTTTAGAGAGCTCTGCACAAAATTATATTTTTTTACCCATTTTAAATGGTGCTTTGGTCAATTGTATGATACAAAAAGACTACCCAAGACTGTTCTGCATCTTCGAAGACGATTTACTCCCTGATAAATGTAAATGGCGAGCAACCTGCGCAAATACAAATATACGGGCAAGGCCTCTGCTAACAAGACGAGCACCAACACACCTAGTGTTAGCAACGTAACTAACGCGACACTCGAGATGGCTGAACAAGCTCTACAAACTCTAGAACAAATTGATATGATGAAGGAAGAGTTATTGTCCTCTATAATGATATCAAAAGTCGATATTCATTCTACAATATACGCAGACTTTTGAATATCCTCCATTATCCCACTCCACCCGATATACCTGAGGTGCTTCTGTCACTTGATGCTGAAAAAGCATTTGATCGGGTGGAGTGGGACTACCTCTTCTATACCTTGAAGAAATTTGGCTTTGGTGCCAAATTCATTTCATGGATTAATGTTTTATATTCCTCTCCTGTAGCAGCAATTTGGACAAATAATAACATATCACCATTTTTCCAATTAGGCCGCAGGACTAGGCCGGGTTGCTCATTATCCCCCTCATTATTTGCACTGATGATTGAGCCCCTGGCAGTGGCAATACGGTCCGATAATACTATTAAAGGCATACTGAGGGGTGAATCCGAACATAAAGTGTCCCTTCATGCGGATGATACTCTCTTGTATGTGTCTGAGCCGCATAAGACCCTGCCTCGTCTACTGTCATTACTTGGTAGTTTTGGGAAAATATCAGGATATAAAATAAACATGCAAAAGAAGTGAACTTATGCCGATTACCATTGCAGCCAGACTTATCACATTTAACTCCTTACCGTTTAAATTGAGTAAAGAAAAATTTAAGTATTTAGGTATATCGGTTACTAATAATTACAAGAACCTCTATAAAACTAATTTTATTCCATTGATGAATTCTATAAAACCAGATTTTGAGCGTTGGGGTACATTGCCGTTATCACTAGGAGGCAGGATAAGCACCGTCAAGATGAATATCCTACCTAGATTTCTATATCTGTTCCAGTGTATCCCGATGTTTTTAACCAAATCGTTTTTCCTACTGATAGACAAGCTGATATCAACTTTTATATGGAATGGGGGAAATGCACGCATCCGTAAAAGTGTTTTGCAGCGACACCGAGAGCATGGAGGACTATCATTACCCAATTTTCAGTACTATTATTGGGCAGCCAATGCTCGTTCTATGTTATATTGGTTTAACTTGCATGCTGGTGGTCCTAAGTGGCTGTCCCTTGAGAATTTGTCATGCCATCCTGCTTCTTTACATGCATTGCTCTGCTCAACATTGCCATCACCTCATCCAATATATAAATACTCTCTGAATCCAGTGGTTAAGCACTCCTTCAAAATATGGGGACAGTTTAGAAGACATTTTACACTTAATGACGTATCAGTCTTTTCTCCTATAGTAAGAAATCACATGTTTACTTCTTCTATTATAGATGATTATTTTGGTGCCTGGTCTGTAAATGGCCTTAGGGTACTAAAGGATATGTATATTGATGGCACTTTTGCAACCTTTCAGCAAGTGAAAACTAAATTCCAAATTCCCAACACTCACTTCTTCAAATATCTTCAACTTCGCAGTTTTGCTGCATCGTCTGTTAGTCACTTGCCCTCATTACCACCTGAGTCACTTCTTGAGACTGTCCTAAAAGTGAATCCATATGCCAAAGGGGCCATTGGTAAAATATATAGTGTAATGAATACTCATAATATGGGACCTCTGGCTCACGCGAAAAGATTGTGGGAAGAGGAACTTTCTATAGGAATTTCTGAGGGGAATTTACATTGAAAAACATTCATTCATCTTCAATATGTCAAAGACATCGAGTGATTCAATTTAAAGTTGTTCATAGACTGCATTGGTCTAAAGTAAAACTGGCAAAATTTAAATCAGACATAGATCCTCACTGTGACAGATGTGAACCCGAACCAGGTACTCTGTCTCACATGTTTTGGCTCTGTCCAAAACTTGAAGTTTTTTGGAAGTCTATATTTAAATTTATTTCCCACACTTTGGGGCCAGTCATAGAGCCTGATGCCATGATCTCTGTATTCGGCATTGTACCGCAGCATTTTTACTTAAATCAAAACAACAAAAGCCTCATAGCATTTACTACTCTTTTAGCTCGACGGCAGATACTGCTTAAATGGAAAGACAAGTACCCTCCAACATTCAAAATGTGGCTCATTGATCTTTTATACAATCTGACCATGGAAAAAATACGCTACATTTGTAGCTGTAGCTGTTACGCTACAGCAGGCTGTGCCTATACATTTTTGGATATCTGGCAACCGGTTCTGGACCAAATTAGGAAGGTGGATCCCTCTCTACTCTCAATTTCAGAGGAGTAATATACTGTACATACTTGTGCTTGGTTCTCTAAAACATGTCAATAATTTTTTTTTTTTCTTAGATTAATATGTGTATTGGTGCAACAGGTGGGGATTGCTCTTGGGTGGGTGGGTTAACATAAAAAGAAAATGTATTGTACAAGTATATCTTATGTTTGATAAGATGTTCAATAAAAACACTTTGAGGAAAAAAATAAACGAGTTTCTCGTCCTCCTATAATCCTGCTTTCTGTGTGTGTGTGTGTGTGTGTGTGTGTGTGTGAAGTGGAGCAGGACGACGCCACCAGCGCTCGCTTCACACTCTCTCACACACACTCACACGCACACATAGGTTTTGGACATTATTACTGTGTGATCAATATAAGCAGCGGTTCATACGCTCATTATCTCCAATTTATGACCAGAAATGGATAAATATTAAGTCTGCTGATTGAAACAGAACCAGTGTAGGAGAATATAGTTATTATGCACAAACAGCGGGAAACTGTATATTCGTGCAGTGTGCGCATGTCAAACAATATATCCCGATTTGAAGCTTGACACATAAAAGCGTTCATGTAAACACTGCGTTCAGATTCATCAATCGTAATGAACTCAGTCCGACTGAAACAAAGTTGTGCATGTAAACGCAGCCGTGTGGTTTGAGGTGTTCTGTTTGTCAACAGCGGTGTGATATGGACAGACTCCAGGCGTACACAAGACAAATCAAGGAAGCTGAGAAGAAGATTGAGAAACTGACGTAAGTGCAGTGTTTTTTATTTAAACGTCCATTACTAAAGATGCTTCTTTCTGAGCGTATCAATCCTGCCTTCACAGAACCATTCCTCCGGAGCAGCAAGCGGAGGCTAAAGAGCTAGCGTCTGCCCTGGCAGAGCTCACCGCTAACACACAGCGGGAATACCAGGATGTGGTGAGACCTCAATGACTTCAGTTTACTAATGTAATATTACCTAAGGGTGTTTACACACACACAAACACACACACGGCTCGTCTGGAGTGTTCGTCTCAGAACCTGCTGTGTGTTCTCCTTTGCTTCAGTTCGTTTAGGCCTATGAACACCGCAATCGGTGTTGGGCGGTATGAGCAAAAATCCATATTACAGTAGTTTTCTAAATTATACTGGTTTCACGGTATATGACGGTATTATTGTTTTTTCAAGCATGACTGGGTGTTAACTACATTTTCTACTATTGAGAGGAAATACTGCAGTAGATTGACTAGAATGCTCTATTTTACTGTCATGTGTGAATATTGTAGAAAATCCACACTAGTATTAATACAGGTTTGCAGTGTTTATGAAGAGCTCCAGCAGGAGGCGCTGTAGGAGCGGCAGAAACAGTGGTTTCCACGGTAACAGCTGAACACAAACCAGTACATAAATGCTGCTTTAAAGAGAGAGAGTATAAAGACAGTAGAGCTGCACGATTAATCTTTAAACGATCTCGATTCAAACACCCATAGAGACGACTGTTAAAGCTGCGGTCCGTAACATTTTTGTGTTCAGAATTTACAAAATGTATATAATGAGCGAGTACATCATGAATGCCTTTTTTCAAACTGTGTTTTTGTCTTATCCTGAGTCACTACGGTCCGCCTGTAATAAGCGTTTCTACTGGGACTACTTTACACCGGCCGGCAGCGGAGGAGCACAGTCTGCGTGACTTGCCATAGGCGTATACAGAGAGAAGTCGCTCCGGCAACAATGTTCATCCGCAAGACGCACGCGGTTCTGTTTATTAACCGCTAGAGCTGATTCATCCAGTAATGAAATGAGTTTTTGTATTTATTTATATAGCACATTTAAAAACTGCAAACAGGGCTGACCAAAGTGCTGAACAATACACAAGATAAAAAACAAGGACAAACCACACATTGATGACAGAAGCTCACAATAAATTAAAAGCTAAAGCAAAAAAGTAGGTTTTGAGAGAGGATTTCTAAACCGTTAAAGATTGAGCAGCTGTGACGTAAACCGGAAGGCTGTTCCACAGCGATCGCAGAGGCTCTGTCCCCTCTATTCTTTAACCTCAGGTTTCGTACGGGATTGTGTGGGCAGAGTAGCTCACACAAATAGCTTGGTGCCAGGTTATTTACGGATTTGAAAACAAATAAAAGAATTTCAAACTCAATTCTAAAATACACAGGTAGACAATGCAGTGATTTTAAAATAGGAGAAACATGATTGAATTTGCGTATAATAAGCGAAGTCTTTATCAATCATTCAAACCGATTCTGCGTCACCTGTCTGGATCATGTGTGTTCAAGCATATTCTGCCCTTCTGAGAGTGTATTCTGCACTGCTGGAGATGCAAGAAGCTGGGAGAGCTCCCAAATTAATCTTAGAGAATGCAGAAATGTTTCTTTTCCTTCAGAAAAAATTGCTAAATGATGTTGAATTTGTTGACATTACCAGTCTGTTAAACTCATTTGACAAGTATAAAAAATGAACACAAAGGATTGTGCATTTTTCCCTTACTACTATTTTTTTAATAGTTGTTTTAATAATTTTTATTGAATCGGAACCGGAAACTTTCTTATGATTCCTAACCCTATCCACCAACATGATGCATGAAAACTGTTGTCACATGATCCAGTGTTTTACATGCCTTTTTTTTCCTTGTCATGTTAATTTTAAATGTTCTCTCTTTAGACTGCAATGAATGAAATGGTTGCACAATGCAAGACGGAGATTGCTGAGATCTCACAGAAACTGGTATGTATCAGATCATTCGTTCCTTTAATTTTCCGCACTTTCAGTTTGGATGAGGGTTAAAGTCACCATTTAATGGAAGTAGCGACAGATATATGTATCATATTACAGAAGAAAAGATCTGAGTAAAACCGATTGAGGAAGAAAAAAATAAAGGGCTGGTGATTGGTTTTAATCCATCGGTTTTGGTTGGATGGAGGCAGATCTTGATGAACTTGGTTGATTGTATTGTAAGTGTGTTTCTATGGTCGCAGTTAGAGATGCACCGGTTGATCGGCTGGTGACCGGAATCGCACGATTTTCACGTGATCCGCGACCGGCCGGTCTGACGTACTCCGATTTTATGCCTGTCAAATGCACTCGGGCGCCGCATGATTAACATCGCGCAACATCAGCATCACACGTGCACACGGAACACACATGTAGGAAACCTTGTGCCCTTCATCTGCATGCCATGCAGGCTAGAATTGCGAAACATTAGTGGATAATTCTTATAATTGACGTTTCTCTGGACCAAGCGGAATCTTAGCACTTTTTCTCCTGGCCAATCGGAATCTTAGCACTTGGCGTCAGAATCTTGAAGCACACAGCGTCAACTGAGCTCGACATTGGATGAGACACCTACGGTGGCCGAGAGAGCTCAACGTGCTGCAACTGAAGAAAACGCATGCAAATAGTAAAAAACGCATGCAAATTAAAACAACATCTTCATCAGTTTCACAACACGCGTGTGCTCCAAATACTCACAGCACAACCAAATACAGAAACGCGCTGCAAATAACACAGACCACAACGGAAATGTTTCCAGGGGAACCAAATAAGTGACGAACCCGGCTGGGACGTGCTTATTGCTCGTGAGCATCCCTATGCCCTACTCCCTTCGAAGGGCAGACGGCGGAGCTCTTCAAGTGGGACTTGGGAGTGAGCAGGGCACTAGTGTGCCATTATGTAGCCGTTTGGACGCACTTGATGAAGGGAGCAACAAAAGACAAGTCATTTCCTCATTATTTTCACCTGGGATGTTCCCATGACAACGCAGCACTTTGTCCATCAGCTGAACAGCTGTTCTGACGACAGAAATATAATGCTGTTAACATAACAGTTGCAAATAAATGTATTTTTTTATTTTTACTTCACA
This sequence comes from Siphateles boraxobius, assembly GCF_051911475.1. NCBI lineage: Eukaryota > Metazoa > Chordata > Actinopteri > Cypriniformes > Leuciscidae > Siphateles > Siphateles boraxobius. Next base: position 1,074,608 of record NW_027509141.1, on the reverse strand, counting down.
ATTTAAAAAAAAAAAAAATGCGTTATGTGTCAGTGTCTCAACTTTACCCTACATTACCTAACATTTCTTTATGAAAATTTAAACATAACATGAAACAATTTGTATAGTGTAACTGATGTATAGATTAAAATCTTTCCTTCATGATGTTCTTCTCTATCTTTTTATTTATTTATTTTAGTTTTCAGCTCATTGCTCTTTTCTCATTTGTATTCTGATGACATTGAACATATTGTTAATACATTTTGTTTATTTTATACAAGTTGTATGTCATAAAAACGTAATCTCTGTATGTTTTGCAAAAAAAAACAAAGTTAAAATAAATAAAATAAAGTAGAATATTGAGCTGTATGCACGTCCGAGCCGGGTTCGTCACTTATTTGGTGTGTGTTATTTGCAGCGCGTTTCTGTATTTGGTTGTGTTGTGAGTATTTGGAGTGTTGTGAAACTGATGAAGATGTTTTCTTAATTTGCAGGTGTTTTTTTCTATTTGCATGTGGTTTTCGTAAGTTGCAGCACGTTGAGCTCTCTCGGCCACCGTAGACACCGGACTACCACGCGAGTCAGATGGAAACTCATAACGTGAAGAAAACTTCACAATAATGATTGGGAATGTGCTAATTAGACTTGAGTGAGACCATAGACGTCTTTCGAGCTGTTGTGATCTTTTTTGTCGCTCTAATGATGCGTGACAGTCACACACATCGCTGTGAACCGATCACATGTTCCGCTTTACAGCGCCACAAAACACCATGACTGAACTCAGGGCTCGACACAACGCTTGTGCGGGACAAGTGAAAGATAATTTTAGTGGCCCGACCGGACAAATAGCTTAACTTTAGTGACAGAAAATAACCAGTGTTACAATCCCGGCTCTAGGGATGCAACATAAAGGACACAAAGACAGAAGTCTGACAATTAAAACAAAGTTTATTTAATATAAAAAGGGGACGGTAGAAGCAAAACACAGCTACTGCTCTGCCGGCTGCAGGACGAGAAAGGAGAGAGTGCGAGCATGCGTCCTAGATTGAAAGTAGCTCCCGTCAGGTGACACCAATTAACCGGTTGATTGCAGGTGATCTACCAGGGAAACTGCAATGACATACAGATTAGAACACACACATAACACTAGAGAAGCATCGAAACGCAAGAATGATTGTGATTTTTATTACATTCAATGTAAACAGCGATTGGTAATGGGTAGTGCATTTCTGGGAACAACGTCGCGTTGTTTTTGTTCTATTTCACAGACGAAAATATTTCCAAAGGGAAGCAACAGCAGCGCAGTGTTTAGTTACTGAAATTATTCAGCGTTTTGAACGAATCTTTTGTGTGAATGACTCAATGATTCACTAATTAAGACGGTCACTTGCCGCCACCTATTGGCAGTTTAGTTTCATGTTTAAAGCTGCAGTAGGGAGTTTTGAGAAAATGTTGACTTAGCCTGAACATTTGAACAAGCACAACATGCAGTTCCAACCCCCTTGCTCTCTGCTCTGCTCAGCAGCTGGTATTTACCGCTCCTCCCTCCACAGCTCCTCCCCCACAGCTCCTCCCTCCACAGCTCCTCCCCCACAGCTCCTCCCCCACAGCTCCTCCACAGCTCCTCCCTCCACAGCTCCTCCCCCACAGCTCCTCCCTCCACAGCTCCTCCCCCACAGCTCCTCCCCCACAGCTCCTCCCCCACAGCTCCTCCCTCCACAGCTCCTCCCCCACAGCTCCTCCCTCCACAGCTCCTCCCCCACAGCTCCTCCCCCCACAACTCCTCCCCCACAGCTCCTCCCTCCACAGCTCCTCCCTCCACAGCTCCTCCCTCCACAGCTCCTCCCCCACAGCTCCTCCTCCACAGCTCCTCCCTCCACAGCTCCTCCTCCACAGCTCCTCCCTCCACAGCTCCTCCCTCCACAGCTCCTCCCCCACAGCTCCTCCCTCCACAACTCCTCCCCCACAGCTCCTCCCCCACAGCTCCTCCCTCCACAGCTCCTCCCCCACAGCTCCTCCCTCCACAGCTCCTCCCCCACAGCTCCTCCCTCCACAGCTCCTCCCCCACAGCTCCTCCCCCACAGCTCCTCCCCCACAGCTCCTCCCTCCACAGCTCCTCCCTCCACAGCTCCTCCCTCCACAGCTCCTCCCTCCACAGCTCCTCCCTCCACAGCTCCTCCCCCACAGCGGAGCCTGCCGTGAACGCGCAGGCTAGTAAGCAGGACCACCGAAGACGGTGGATTATAAACAGTTATGGAACATTCACTAATAGGGACGAAACATCAACAATATGCTTTACATTGACTATGGCCTGCCCATACTTTGACTACAAACTTGGTCCTCAAATCATTATGTATTTTGCAATACATGTAACTTTATAACGTTGCACTCTTTCTATAAATTATAAGTAGTAAGATAACATTAAAGGATTAGTTCACTTTTAAAAAAACTTTTGCTGATAATTTACTCACCCCCATGTCATCCAAGATGTCCATGTGTTTCTTTCTTCAGTCGAAAAGAAATTAAGGTTTTTGATGAAAACATTCCAGGCTTTTTCTCCATATAATGGACTTCAATAGGACACAAACGTTTCAAGGACCAAATGACAGTTTCAGTGCAGCTTCAAAGGGCTTTAAACGATACCAGACGATGAATAAGGGTCTTATCTAGCGAAACGATCGGTCATTTCAAAAATAAATACAAAACTTTAAGTTTTATAAGCACAAATGCTCGCCTTGCCCTGTTCTGTGATGCACGTTCGTGATCCTTCAAAATGAACAAATCTTTTTTCGAGTCATTTCGTTCGTTGAATGAACGAGTTTGAAGAGGAGAGTCACGAACGACGGTACGCGCTCGCGCTGTGCAAGAGAGGGGTGGTCAGCGCGTACACGAGTGTGATTGACATTGCTAAGACATTCCTCCTGGCTCTGATTGGTTGTTTCTGACCGGGAGCGGTGTATTTCTGCAAATGGCTATAGGACCACAGGGAGGAGCCAGAGGAGCTTGATTTTTTTCACAGATTATCTGTCACATATTCTACTGTCAGGACATAATGACAGTTTTAACAAATATTTGTTTACAAAAGTTACATACTGGAGCTTTAAGTGTTGCATTTTTTTTATTTGTATATTCAAACATTTATTTAAAAAATCAATCACATAACATTATTTATTGCAGTTGTAATTTTGCAGTGCAAATTATTTAATTTGATGGGTAACAGCCCTATAGTGTCTTATTATTATTATTATTATTATTATAACTGAATTTATTGATCAAACGTAAGAATTTCACATGAAAAATTATGCATACATTTAATAAGTTAATAAAAGTTATCTTTATAAAAATAAATAACACTCTGGGGTATATATCACAAATATGAAGATTTTAAGTATGTAAAATCTGAAAATATTGCTTCAGAATAAATATATTTACACCACCAAAAAATCCCCCCCTCCCGTACATGGTACAGTACTTACAATTTGCTCTGTACTGTAACTGATAGGACCCAAGCCCTGCAAACCCCCCCCCACCCACACCGCTAGGACCCACGGCAAAAAATGTTGTATGTTCCAACATGTTCTATTAAAGAGACGATAGAAAATAAATATTTGTGTGTGCTGTAAAGTGGTTTGAGAAAATGAAACTGGAATCGGCTCAAACCGGTATCGGCAGATCAAACTCATGAAGAATCGGAATCGGCCTAGAAAATTGTAATCGGTGCATCTCTAGTCGCAGTGACTGTTGTAATTAGAGATGTGAATCACTTGTTTTACAATCCAGACTCAAAGGAAAGTGGATGTGGCGACGCTGAAGGATGAGATCTCCAAGTTCAAGTCTCAGATCGTGGAGTCGCCCGAAGAGCTAAAAAACGAGATGGAAAGGATGAAAGAGAGCGTGAAGAGCATTAAGATGTCAAAAGTATGTTTCATTTGCATGTTGCACACCTTCGTTTACATGAGAATTTGCTTGACAGGTTGCAAGTAACAACAGGTGTTTAACTGCAGGTCTCTGTTCTGTCACTGATTATTTGTGTGTGTGTGTGTGTGTGTGTGTGTGTGTGTGTGTGTGTGTGTGTGTGTGTGTCTGTCTGTCTGTGTCTCTCACTGATTGTGTGTGTGTGTGTGTGTGTGTGTGTGTGTGTGTGTGTGTGTGTGTGTGTGTGTCTCTCACTGATTGTGTGTGTGTGTGTGTGTCTGTGTCTCTCACTGATTGTGTGTGTGTGTGTGTCTCTCACTGATTGTGGGTGTGTGTGTGTGTGTGTGTGTGTCTCTCACTGATTGTGTGTGTGTGTGTGTGTGTGTGTGTGTGTGTGTGTGTGTGTGTGTGTGTGTCTGTGTCTCTCACTGATTGTGTGTGTGTGTGTGTGTGTGTGTGTGTGTCTGTCTCTCTCACTGATTGTGTGTGTGTGTGTGTGTGTGTGTGTGTGTGTCTCTCACTGATTGTGGGTGTGTGTGTGTGTGTGTCTGTGTCTCTCACTGATTGTGTGTGTGTGTGTGTGTGTGTGTCTGTGTCTCTCACTGATTGTGTGTGTGTGTGTGTCTGTGTCTCTCACTGATTGTGTGTGTGTGTGTGTGTGTGTGTGTCTCTCTCACTGATTGTGTGTGTGTGTGTGTGTGTGTGTGTCTCTCACTGATTGTGGGTGTGTGTGTGTGTGTGTCTGTGTCTCTCACTGATTGTGTGTGTGTGTGTGTGTGTGTGTCTGTGTCTCTCACTGATTGTGTGTGTGTGTGTGTCTGTGTCTCTCACTGATTGTGTGTGTGTGTGTGTGTGTGTGTCTGTGTCTCTCACTGATTGTGTGTGTGTATGTGTCTGTGTCTCTCACTGATTGTGTGTGTGTGTGTGTCTGTGTCTCTCACTGATTGTGTGTGTGTGTGTGTGTGTGTCTCTCTCTCTCACTGATTGTGTGTGTGTGTGTGTGTGTGTGTGTGTGTGTGTGTGTGTGTGTGTGTGTGTGTGTGTGTGTGTGTGTGTGTGTGTGTGTCAGGAGCTGGCTGAGGAGAGGCTGGTGGAGCTGCAGATGCTGGTCCAGTGTGCTGGTCAGGTGGAGGCAGAACTCCAGGTCCTGCTCAAACAACTGCAGGACTTACAGATTAGCATGTGCAAGACCAACCAGCAGAAGGAGGAGGTAAAGATCGACACATGCGCTTGCAAGGAGCTCTGACTTTCAATTGGAGAGTCACAGCAGCAAAAAATGTTCAGTCTGTTCACCTGTGTGGCACTAAAAATACAGTCAAAAAAGTACATTTCTTTAATGGTACACACTAGAGGTCAACCGATAGTGGATTTTACCTATACCGATATTTAGGTTTGACCATAAATGCCGATAACCGATAATTCAACCGATATTTTTTAAAATGGATACTGGATTAAAAACAAACATAACACTTAGAAGTAAAACAGTGCTGAACTGAAATGTGCTAAATTAAATAAATATGAATATATTAAAATAAGAAGTTCTACAGAATGAACTCTATATAGAAAATAATTTAAACATTAAAATATTACAAGTTTCGTTAGCTATAACCTAGAAACATACGTAAATTTCATAGGTAACACTTTGCAAGTGGCATTTGTTAACAAGGATGTGTTGGCTAGCTTTCATGAACTATATGCATTATGCAATATACGTTTTTACTGCATGTATTAATATGAGCAATACAATTGAACCTTTATCATTCATGTCAGTTCATAGTACATCAACTAAGGTAATAACAGATGAAATAAGAATTAAAACTCCATTTCAAATTCATTAGTAAATGTTGAAATTAACAAACTAACAATGAATAATACTTCTACAACTTTTATTAACCTTACTTAATGCTAAAAATGTAATCTTACTGTAAAGTGTTACCATTTCATATCATTCCAAAGAGTCATTCTTAAAGATGGCCATTAAAATTTAATAAAGACCTATATTACGTATACGTAATATAGCCTATGTATATTCTCTCACTTTATTTGCTTCTATTTTAGAACACTTGATGATTATCTAATCAAAATAACAAGATGTATTCTAGTGATAAATAAAAGAACTTAAATTGAACGCGTTTCTGATTTGTTTATGTTTCTGTCGGCTAACTTACATGAACATATCAATGTTGAGAAAGCAATCACGTCACTAGTTTTAAATGTGTAACTTCGTCGCCTAATGAATGCATAAAAGTGACCAGCTGGATATAAAATAATGCAAATAGATGGTAACAATTGCAACATAAAACATTTGGGTCAGGTCTGCGTGTGTTTTTGACAGTTTAAACCACTTGAGGTACTAATGTTAGAGTCCTCTCAGCCTCGACGGCAAACACACTTCTGCTCTCTCTCTGCTGATGCAGCATCTAGTCAACAAATTAATTACTTTATAATGATATGGCAATATACTTTAGTGTTATGTATTCATACCGTTTCGCTGTCGGTGTTTTAAATGCGTGTCTGAAGTGCCAGCGCTCTCTGCTGTGTGTCAGCAGTCTCTTCTCAGCGCTCTCGTACTGTGTAATGACTCCGCACACTTCTCAGCCGCTCCAGCAACGGATGCGACCCGGAAAAACTATCGGTGTGGATTTTTACCGATAACGATATTTACACCAATCAACTATCAGTGCCGATTAATCGGCAAAACCAATGAATCGGTCGATCTCTAGTAGACACTAAACAGCCACAGAGAAGAGTCAACTTTAAGATGTTATTGACATTAAGTAGAGCTGCACGATTCTGGATACATTGAGAATCACTTTTTGTTTTTAAATCAAGATCATGATTCTGAATAGCCAACTAAACAAAATAATGTCATAGACTTCAGCAATTAACATTTTGTCAGAACCTTTTTAAATTTAAGTGAACAGTTGAGAAAGAAAACACATGTGAGACAGTATAATGGATCCACGCATCAGGTCTTAAAGTGACAGCAGCCTAATAAACCTGCTGACAAATTATGAGAGATTAACAATATCTATCTGGCAGTTTTTCCCCAAGGGTGTCTATGTGTGGCTAGTAACTTTAGTAAACCACTGGCCACAGCGACTGGAGAACAAAACCTATGAATACAGTCATTATTTAAGCATGGCATTTCTTGAGTTGTTTTTCACCTTTTTAAATGATCACTACTGTACAGGTCCACAGATTAGCAGCCATGATTGAAACCTTGGAGAAAGAGCTGAAGAGCCTGAGCAGTGAAGAAGCCCAGATGAAGAGGGCGTTTGCCATGAAGCTCGACAAGCAGTCGAAACATCAGATCCGGCGGCAGAAGAAAAAAGAGGTCAAAGATCAGCAGGTCAAAAATATTTATGAGTAAGTAAACAGAAGATTAAGGATTAAAGGATCCTTTTGTACGACACTGCATTTGATAATACACTTCAATACATAGGCATCATTTATTTTATTCAGGCAATATGACAAAATCCACCAGAAACGAGAGGAGTTTGTGAAGAAAATGGAAGAAAGCAACCGTGAAACTAAACGGATCAAGGAAAAGATGCAGGAGCTTAGAGAAAAGTGTAACCAGCACACACAGAAAGCCCAGGTGCGTTTCACTTCTGAAGTCCGTCTCGTGTTGCTGACTGTTACAGAGCTGACTGTTATTGGGGAAATCTTCTGTTTGTTCTTCATTTAAATGGCCTAGTTTAACATTTAAAGGGATAGTTCACCCAAAAATGAAAATAAGCTCTGTGTGTGTGTGTGTGTGTGTGTGTGTGTGTGTGTGTGTGTGTGTGTGTGTGTGTGTGTGTGTGTGTGTGTGTGTAACGTCTGCTTCTCTGCAGGAAATCTACGAGCGTCTCCTCTCCACACTGGAGCAGTGTGTGTGTGTGTGTGTGTGTGTGTGTGTGTGTGTGCTGTCCCGGTACAGTGTGTGTAACGTCTGCTTCTCTGCAGGAGATCTACGAGCGTCTCCTCTCCACACTGGAGCAGTACCACAAGCGCATCGAGAGTGTAGTGGTGGACACAAATGCAGACGCCCTGAAGATGAAATCGCAGTTCTAGAATCCTACACTTATTCCAAGTTCTTACTTTTGTTGAAGTCTGTCTTGTTTCATTGTAAATGTGTATGTTTTTTGTTAATTAATTTTCAGTAAAGTACAGCTATAATAGAATTGTATCATGTTGTGTTATGTGTCAAAGTGACTTGTGGTTCAGACAGATCGGTATCGGTCTTGAATAAAGCGTTTATTGGGTCCTGCTTTTTCAAACGAAGCGTTGAGTGACTGAAGACACGATTAATGTACGTCTGTCTGAAACACAAGGCTTCGGTTACGAGCTTCTGTCGTCATCATCAGCTGTTCTAACGCTGTAACACCAGTTAAACATGGCTCTTCTTCAACTCAAGCTTTGGGTTTTGCTGAAAGAAACGGGCCACACTGGTGGATAGTTCCTAGAGCTATCCGGTACGAAAGCCCTTGTTGACCGGACAATTTTACGGTTTGTTTTTACTTCATGGGAATGGTACGAAACTTTTGGTTTTGGCACTTGCTGTGTGAACACAAAAATCTTGGATGTGATTGACGTCATGGAGGTTTAATGGTCCTGAAAAAAGCACACTTGTATTGTTTGTGGTCTAAATTGGAAATGAATGTGAGACTAATTTCCTCTAGTGGAAGCGTTTGGTTCTGTGGCCAAACATCTCACTGAAACACCATTTACTGAGATATTAAGCTCACATTTGGAACACAACTTGTTTATATTTGTGGCTTTGATTTTCTTGCAGTTCTAGAGTAAAACATGTTTTGGGAAATATATATTTCATATACAAATTGAAAATAGTTTTTTTAAATGCAGTTTTCATGACAATAAACATAAAACTAACTTTTTTTAAGTTCACTTTTTAAAACTTTCACTTCAGCAATAATCTGCCATGTGTCGTCTTTAAAAAGATCAAATTTAAGCCTTTGCTTTAAAGCATTCAAGCTTTACGACAGTTTTCATTTTCAGGTCTATGCTCAAATGGGGAATAAATGGATTGTAAATAGTTTAAATATAATTTCTATATTAAATACAAAACATTATCGAACCAAAATATAGTACATTCACTTAATTGAATAAAATAATCTGTAATTTTGACCGACAGGTGAAGCACCAGAGGGTTAAGAAAAGAAACAAATTATGTTCTTTGTTATGATTGTTGATAGATGGCAAATATATTACTGATATTAAAATTATCCAAATCAAGAGTTTACTGGATTAAATCGTGTTGTTTCATTGAAGGGAAGTGCCAACTCGCAGTAATAGCATAATAGAAACTATGAAGAGTCAAGCGTTTGAAAAATCGCATTCTATTGAATGGTATTCGTTATCTCACGGCAAAATCAGCGTTTTGTTGGACTGTCAGATTACATAAACAAATAAATAAATGATAAAACATGTATTTCAATCGGTCTAGTTTAGTTGGTGTGCTCGTGCGACGAACGCCAGCCAAAAACAGATGCGCGCGCATCTCTGACTGCAAATGGAATAAAGTCTGGAGGTTTACCTTGTGTGATGATGTGTGAGAGTGTGTGTGTGTGTGTGTGTGAAAACATCTCCTTCGAGCCGGAGTCGAACCAGCGACCTAAGGATTGCCGATGCTCCACTACAGTCCTCCGCTCTACCAACTGAGCTATCGAAGGCACACGAGCTGAGAACAGAACATCATTCTCTCATCACTCTATTCTATTCAACTCTATTCTGCTGCTCACATGAGGGACGAAAACACATCGAGGAGCCAAAGATACACTCCTTCCCATACCGGGAGTCGAACCCGGGCCGCCTGGGTGAAAACCAGGAATCCTAACCGCTAGACCATATGGGAGTCTTGTGTACCTCAGTGTGTGTGGCCACACTGTGTGTGTGTGTGTGTGTCTGAGAGAGAGAAACCTTTAAAAGAGTCATAATGTAGTATTAACTTTGATACCCACGCTCTATTATACTCATTTCATTCCCTTCTAAAAAAGAAAAAATGGAAAAAAATAAACACCGAGCTCGTTTGACCCTTATTTCTGAATGCATTATTGTCTCGCGAGATCTGATGCGAGGTTTTGGGTGTCGTGGACGGTCATTTTAATAATGCAAATGAGGGGCGCGTTGATTGGTGGCAGGAAGGAGGGGGCTTGACACCGCAGGTAACTTCAGCATATCATTCCAAAAAGAGATCATGGCGCAAGTTGTTAATGAACCCGACCTGGCCGCGACCTACGGGAAGAGGAAAAACAGTCAATTGAAGGACGTCTACATCAACATGTCTCTGAATGGTAAAGACAATTTTTTTGACTGAGACATATACATTAACATCAGTAACGAGCTAAAACGTTTTTTGCTATTTTCTCCCACATAAGTTTAGCTTTAATTTAATGTAGATTACATTAACGGAGATGTAGTCTACTTTATTTTCAGCTTACAGTGGTTATAGAGATTAACGTTTGCTATAATGTGTTGTTTTTGCCTTTTTGACGTTGTGGTTTTTTAGATATTTAATAATTTTCATCTGCAAACATGTAACGTTATGTTTTTCTTTATGTTTATTAATTCTTGACTGTTTTTTAAATTGATCTATCTTTATCTATTATATAAAAAATCAATACAATGATATGTTGTCATTGTTATATTATATACGATTATATTAAATAATAGCTGTATCATTTTCTGTTTATCACTGAGGGAAAACTTCATAATTACAATGTATCAGATTTTAAATTAGTTTGGCTAATGATGTTTTGTGGTATATTGTTTTCAGAATTACATTTAGCAAACGGTTTTAGGCACTGAGCATGGACTCCTGTACCGTAACTAACGTTACTGTAGTGTAAAACAAAGTGGAAAGATGTGGCTAGCATTCGTAGAGTCCATTCCCCGTGTTTACATCACATACATTAACCGCATTAGTAGTTAGCTGCTGTTTGTTACACAAAATATAGTAATAAAAACACAGTCTTACCGTTTCAAATTCAGGCAAGTCCCTGATTGTTGGAATGGCACCTTTTTCCAAACGTAGCTTCGATGCCAACTTCGCCTGATATTGCCCCAAATTTGTAAAAGATTCTTTTGTGAAATGTTAACGCAGACACCTAACGTTGAGCAAGTTGAGATGGTTGTTGGAACAGCGTCATTAAAAATAAATTTCATCCACTTGTCCCTTGTAGTTTGGTCAGTTTTGGGTAAAGAAAAAACATTAGAATGTGGATTATGACAGTCAACCACAGAGCAACTCACGTGTGCACTACGTTTCTGCATCTTTCTTGACTGAATATGATGGGGAGAGGGGCAGGGCGGGCCTCCTCTGCGGTGTCCATATATGGTATATCCGGCCCCGTCTTGACGTCAAGTCGGGGGAGAAATTGAAATCTCGTATTTGAGTGCGCGTGCACGTTGGCTAGTTTAAGAACCCTGGGGTAAACAAACGCTTCACTTTTGAATATCGGCATCCCGGTCAATGTATAATCGTTAGTCAATCATAACATACATTGATTCTCATGGAAAAGTGAAAATTGCACATTATGACTCCTTTAACAACGTGAGACTGACCAGTGATGATGAAGCTGCAGACTCGGAGACCTGCATCTACAGTCCCCCTGCACCCAGAGTCCCGCATTCTCAGACCCCTCGTTTTTCGAGACAGCGCCTCCTATCAAATTCTATCGGATAAACATGTGAAGAACATGTGAAGAACTTAAGCCAAAACGTGAGTAGGCTATCTTCAATTTTATTTAGCGAATCGTAGTAGCCTACTCGTTTGATTTATTTTTTAATAAAACTAATTTAGCTCATCGATACAACATATGAATAGTCCATTTAATATTTGTAAAGATAGTTTGTAACAAGATTTGAGCCGTTAATGTATGTTTTTTCGCCCTCTTCCCCCCGAAAATATTTTGATAGCTAACGTTAGCCTTTAACCTTGGACTTTTTGTATATGTCATAAATGCTGCAGTGATTTTCACTGCCCATTTTGTGCCCCCATATATTTCAAACCCACAAAGTTGTCCAAAGTTCAAAAACATCTCAAGGGACACTTCAACAGAGCAGTGCAACATGAAGGTAACATTTGCAAACATATTTTTTCTTTTTGAAACATCATAAGACATGTGCTATCGGGCCTATACTGTTGTAGGCTATTCCAGCATACATCGATGGAGTCGCACCTGCCGAACCCAGCAACATAACATTTTATGATTATGCAAAGCGACTTATAAATTAGTTTTTTTAATGCAATTGAAGACGAAAACTAAAGTCACGAACACAGTTTTTTCTTCCTTTTTTCTTTACAGCAAGATGATGTTTAGGTGATCATTAAATAAAGTACAGAATTGTTTATTATTGGTGTTTTGTCTATTCTGATTTGTTTTGCTTCGCATTCAAAATATCAAAAAACAGATTTTGTAATGTTAGCATGGTAATGTTAATTAGACCATTATAGGTTGAACTGAAAGAAAAATTGGAGTTTGAAAAAATAAAATATAAAAAAACATTGTAGCAATATAATATCACATACTATTTTTCAGAAGATAGTTCAATCTGTAATTGTATCCCTTCCATCGCAATGAGTTTTTTTGGCACATGCATTAAAGGTGGGGTATGTGATTTGCAAAACGGCCGGCAGATTTTGAAAATACACAACTCATAAGGTCCTACCTACTTCTCCTCCAACGCTGGCTCTGACTCCACCCATTCGAAAAACATGGACGCGCAATCAAGCACGAGCGAAAACTCAGATGCCCATACATAAATACAATCGCTCACATCAGCTTCCTCCCCAAACAGGTTGTTTAGCTAGCTAGTTCTACAATTGCTCTCTCGAAAATAGATTTCCTTTTCTGTGATGGTGTCTTGTCTGACATTCTCCAAACGGAAGCAACTATACCTTCTCCTTCTCTCTCTCTCTCTCTCTCTGTACCGGGGCGACTTGCACTTCCTGTGACTGGGTCACGAGCTTTGAGTATGCGCACGAACGGGACACGCGCGCTAGGGGGGTGGGGGGAGGGGCATGGTAAGACCGTTTGAGTGACGCATTCTCTGTCCAATGATTCTAGGCGGTCTTGAAAATGATTGGCTGGAGTTTTTCGAGTCCTGCCCATTCCACAGATGATTAATATGCTTAATTTTCATTTCAGGGCTTCTAATTTACAGCCAGCAAGTGGGTCAGGAATCGGATTTCAAGTGATTTTGAAAAAATGGTCAAAAAAGAAAATCACATACCCCACCTTTAAGCAGGGAACACAAATATTTATTGGATCATTTATTTGGAGACAGTAATATTGCATCCTATTATTTTTAATTGCATTTGGATAAGCGTGCGCTGTACTATGTGTGCGGGTGTTATACGATCTTTCGAACAGCAGGAGGCGCTGTGTTCGAAAAACGAGGGGTCTGAGAATGCGGGACTCTCGGTGGGGGACTGTGGATGCAGGCTCCGAGTCTGCAGCTTCATAATATTGGTGGCCAGTGCAAGCACAGGGTGTGTGTGTGCGTGTGCGCGCGTGTGTGTGTGTGTGTGAGAGAGAAACCTTTAACAACGTGAGACTGACCAGTGATGATAGTAGTAATGCATTAATAGCGCATAGAACAGTAGGCTATTTAAAAGTTTATAATAATACACTTCTAATATTATACACTGATTATTGACAGTGTGGAGCTTAAGGAGCATTTCTGGTTCGACAGTGTTTTGGAGAAAATAACTGGCTAGACTAGTGTCCAAAAGTTGATAAATACTCAACTTTACGCAAATGTAAATGTAACACGCCAGGCGGCAGCCAATCGCTGTGAGATACAGGCAGTGACGTCAGTCATTACTCATTCGCGTTTAAAACTGGAATTTCTGCTGGATTTAGTGTGTAAATCACAGCCTATTTACACATTACTATATTCAAATTCAGATTTCTAGTGCAGTTCATATGGTTTCATTGGCCCTCATTTATCAAAAGTGCGTACACCAAATTTCCAGCGTACACCTGGCGTACAACCCAAAACCACGGTGACTTTGATATTTATCAATATGGAGGTTGGCGTACGGCACGCTCAAATCCTACGAGGTGGTGTACATGTACGCACGTTTTGAGTTAGTGCGGAAATGCGCAGAAAAACAATTCCTAACACCACAAAACGCACTGACAAACTAAAAGATATGAGGAACTCTTTTCCAAAACGCGATAAACGCCATTTTTAAAAATAAATTTGTATTTTACTTCTATTAATAAACTAGTGTTGTGTCTGCAAAGATGAAATTGATGATCACCATATCCGTAGTGAACGCGCCTATAGAGAGAGTAGCCTATTTCTTTTCGTTTATAATTATTTCGTTTAAAGACATTTCAAGCTTTCTTTATAGATATATTTCTCATGTCTGTGAGGCATATACTGAGTTTCGGTTAATTTGTGATGAGATGCGCTCCAGTTCACGTGCAATGCAAGGGACCGCGCTCGCGCCTCCATGTCATGACTCATGATTATATTGTCTGCTATTTGCTTCTTATTTATTAAATCCAGGCAATTGGTTGATGAAAAAAATATTAAAATTAAGATACAATTTATACAAAACGAAATTCACTTTAAAGAAAGGCTTTCTACAAAACAAAACTTAATTAAGTGGCCAAAATCATGTCTGAGCATGTCTCCCGATATATTGCGCATCCTATCTTAGTCTATGTTCACTTTTCATAATAAACATAGATGGGGAAAAAATAACATTACTATTTTTTAACAAATATGAAACTAAATGCACTTAGTTAATGGCTAAAAATTTTTAGACAAAAAATGGATGGATTTATAGCGTTTTGAAAAAAAAAATACAATTAACTTTGAATTTATCATCAACAATATTGTTGTTTGATTTAATAATAATTTTTGATGATGGTGATGGTCTCGATCTCCAGAGAAGTGTCTCCTCTTTGCCGTCTTCCGTGTGTCCATGGCGTAAAATGAGGGCGTGGGGGAAGCGGATACTTGAATATATAGGGGCGTGTTATTCTAATGACGATCGTTTTCAGCCGCGGCATTTATCAAGGGCAGGTATTGCGTACACCTGGATTTCAAAGGTACGCACAGCTTCATAAATCAGGCGGTGAGAGGAGTGTAAGCATAATCTTACACCAACATATACGCCCGTTTCTACGCAAGAATGATAAATGAGGGCCATTGTGACTGGCTGGGTTTACAAAAGTGTATTAAATGTATCTTTATTTTAGGAATTTAAACAAATAAAGCTTGCATCTTTCCTCCTGTAATCATGTGTATAAACTATAATTTTACTCCACAAATCTAAAAACATCCCTCATTAACACATTTTTTTATATTAAAAAAAAAAACCACTGTCACTGTTCACTGTTTTCCAGACACAAAATTAACTTCAAGGCTGTTTTTACTGATTTAATCTCACAAATGTTGATATTTATAAAGTCAAGTCAGATTTATACAGCACAGATTGTTTCAAAGCGGCTTCCCAGTCATAAATAGGAAAATAACGATCAATCATGCAAACTTCTTCAATTATGAGACAAAGAGATCACTAGTGTCATTATTCAGCTCAAATCACTTCAATGTTAAAATTCAGATGAAATGACAAAATTAATAAGGGTATAGCTATTTATCAAATGAGTTCACATGATATTTTGTGTCATCTGTGGTCAAGAGAAACAATTAAAGGAGTCATGACATAAACAATCCAATTTTTTCGTGATCTTTTGACATATAAAAGATCTCTGTAACATTAAAACATCATTCAAGTTTCATAGCTTAAAATAATAATATGTTTATTTTATATAGTGCCTTTCAACCACACAATATAGAACAATACAGTAGGAAAGAAAAGTGCGAAATAAAGCAATACACACAAATATTATTCTTGATTATGTGATTTTAAGGAAGAGTTTTTTTTAGTTCTCCCTTGAAGTCAAGAGATATTTCTGGTATTAAAAACGTCCTCTGTAGAAACAAAACATTTATTTAATCAAGATTCAATTTGGATATTTCCGGAAACACATTTGCATATGCCCGCCTCCAGAGCAAGCTTATTGACGAATAGTCACACATCATCACACCATAGCCCACTGGCATTTTGGGGGGTTTTTTTGTAAAAGAGTTCGCAAAGAGACTTTTGTTGACAGATGAAGCGTCTGACAACAGCTGCATCACAAACCATTGTAATTTTTCATAATGCTTAAATGACTGCTTTATATTGATCAATGTTTTCAAAACTCAAGCAATGACTAGCCTTAAAGGAGCCACGCCTTAAAAATCATTTCAGACAGAGGCTTGAAAATAATTGTTTTTCCACATATAAGTTATTTTTTGAGCATAAAAAAATAAAAATATATATATTTAAAATATACATTTTTAATTATTTTAAAAAATGAATCCATGTCTTGACCCCTTTAAGACGTGTGGGTCATCTTACCCCGTCTTATATTTCAAAGCACTGTGGTATTACATAACAGATAATAGCTCCGCCCCCTCAAGGGTCGAAGCCCCGCCCACTGCACACAGAAGCCACCCGACAACACAACACTGTGTGATCCGGTAGAGAAACTCTTCAGAAACACAGATTTCTCGGACCTTTTCTCCGTGGGAACTGAGCTATCGCAGGCACACGAGCCGAGAACAGGGCCCGTATTCAGAAAGAATCTTAATGCAAAGAGTAGCTCCTAGTGACAAAATTCTAAGAAAATTCTTAGAAATTTGGGCGTTTACTCTTAAAATTAAAGAAAAAATCCTAGTAAAGAAAAAAGTAATTCAGAAAGCATCTTAACCCTTAAAAGAGGTCTTAAGGTCAAAATTGTTAGGAGCATGGACGATGACTTTTAAGAGGCTTAAGAGTTTCTTTAGCAGAGGAGAAAATGGCAGAAAGAAGAAGAGGGAGAAGAAATGCATTGCAGACAATAGATGACAGTGAGTTAATAAAACACTATAGATTAGATCGTGCAGGGATCATGTTTGTGACCGATTGTATTAGAGACACAATAACATCTCCGACACAGCGCAGGAATGGCGTAGTGTCAGAAATGAAATCACTACTGTACATTAAGATATTTGGCAGCTGGGAAAATGCATCAACGCAGCAGTGATGATTTGGTTCTGTCGCAACCTTCTGTAAGCAGAGTGATCACAAACAATTACAGCACTTCCAGAACCTCTAATTGTGTCACAGTTCATTTAGTTTCCACTGGACATTCCCACATTGCAGGCTCAAAAAAATGCTTTTATGAATATAGCAGGCTTCCGCACAAGCAGGGGCAATGAACCGTAAATAATTTATTATTAACCGCTATAAGCTCCCACGTCTGCTTCTGTGCTGTGACACCCGGCCAGTGGCGCCTCCAGAAATGTTTCATAGAGGTGTTCAGATGGGGCCACTTAAAATCTTGGGGTGGCACACCAAAACTATAAACCATAATTTCAGAATAATGTTACTAATGATATTAGTAGGGCCCTACTAATATATATTATATTATATATAATGATATATATTATATAGATATGATATATATAAGGGCCCTTGCCCCGTGGCAAATTTCCAGATACTTACATAATTGTGATGAATTTAATCCTTTTTAAGTTATTATTTTGCAGTGTAAGATTACAGTTAACACCTTTAAATATTACATAAATGTATTATGAATTTTTAATAAACTTAATGAGTGTATAAATTAGCAGCAAAAAGTAATTCTTGAAAAAATCTGCACAGTAATTTTATAAAATCTAAATATATTAATAAAAACAAATTACTATTAGTTCTCCTATAAAATTCAATCAGGCAATCATACATTTCACATTTATATATTAATGTCAAGAATTCAGAAGTGCATATATAGCCTACACTACAAAGAAATAATATACCATTAAATTATGCTTATTTTAAATGTATTGAGCAGGCTAGGTATAACAAAATATATTGGCTTTATATTTCTATATTTATATTTTATATTTATATTTTTAAATTGGCTAATAATATTTCAGTGCGCAAACCCAAACAGAGCGCACACAGCGGATGCAGAACTGATGGGTAACACTTTACAATAATAGTATATTACTTCAGCGCAGCGCTGTATAAGTGCGCATTTAAAAGTTCACGTCACAGAGCGAAGAAATGTCGAGCGCACAAATCCTAGTGCAAATTGTTCCTTTGTTTCACAGTTTTAAATTCCAGTTATTGTGCGTTTGATGCCGATTCACAGTCCTTGTGATGTGTGTGATCTAACAAGCACACGGTGGTGAGTCGTTTAAAAACAGCAACAAACTCTAACAAAATAAAGTAATTTTATGCAAATCTACAGCCTTTTATCTACAGATCATGCATTATAATGTTAATATATCATATTGGAGAGAGTTTTACCGTGCATCCAAGAGGCGCGCGCGCTGTTTGAATATGAATGGAGAATGATTGACAGCCGCAGAGGAGGGAAAACGAGTTTCCGTATACTTTAATGATGTAAATATAGACTTCTGTCCCTCACATTAATCCGTGGAATGACTTCAGATGACTTTGTCACCCAAACTGACGTGATAAAAGCGGGAGGCGCCGAAAAGCGCGCTGTTTGCATCCCTGCTTGTCAAAATGTGGCAAAGACACATCGAAAAGCTGCTGTAACAGTATACTGTAACCTGGCACTTAAAAAGCACGTCACGACACATAATTCCCCGTCTTCTTTTACTAAAGAATATTTTTGACTTATTCATGAAATGCACAACTGATGCTACTAAAATTTATACTGGCCATTGGGGTGGCCAGGAGTCGGCCAGGGGTGGCCGTGGCACAGTAAACACTGTTCCTCTGTCCAGTTCAGCTTTCTTGTCCTTCTTGTTTTTTATTCCATGTTTGCTACATTAAAACCAACATTCAAACCACCACTTAAATAGACAGTGGAACATTTTTTATCATTCTAATCCAATCAAATACCTTATAGGAAATTAACAGTATGGTAAATAAAAAAAGGATTTATATACACAAATATAATGTGTGTGTGTGTGTGTGTGTAAGAGAATGGTCAAATAGGAAAAATTACACATGTAATTTCAAAGTGAAGGCTTAGAATAGACCCTATACTTAAAATCACACTTTTTTTCCTTCTTGGACAACCAACCAATCACAGTCTTCAAAAGATTGTGTCATACATAGCAACGGGGTCAGCCCCGCCTCCTCACTAAGATAAAAGTTTTTGTCTTTTCCTTACTCAGAGTTACTGTCAGATCGGTCCCGAATCGCTCTTAAGCTAAGACTCCTACGTAAAAGATTTTAAGCTAAATTAAGAGTTTTCTGAGAGGATTCTTAGAATCTTTATGAATACGGGCCCAGAATATCATTTTCTCATCACTCTATTCTATTCAACTCTATTAGCACTCGCACTACACTCACACTACTCACTGCACTCACACTGCACTCACACTACTCACTGCACTCACACTGCACTCACACTGCACTCACACTACACACTGCACTCACACTACTCACTGCACTACACACTACTCACTGCACTACACACTGCACTCACACTACTCACTGCACTCGCACTCACAACTCACTGCACTCACAACTCACTGCACTCACAACTCACTGCACTCACACTACTCACACTGCACTACACACTACTCACTGCACTCACACTACTCACTGCACTCACACTGCACTCACACTACTCACTGCACTACACACTGCACTCACACTACTCACTGCACTCGCACTCACAACTCACTGCACTCACAACTCACTGCACTCACACTGCACTCACACTACTCACTGCACTCACACTGCACTCACACTGCACTCACACTACTCACTGCACTCACACTACTCACTGCACTCACACTGCACTCACACTGCACTCACACTACTCACTGCACTCACACTGCACTCACACTACTCACTGCACTCACACTGCACTCACACTGCACTCACACTACTCACTGCACTCACACTGCACTCACACTGCACTCACACTACTCACTGCACTCACACTGCACTCACACTACTCACTGCACTCACACTGCACTCACACTGCACTCACACTACTCACTGCACTCACACTGCACTCACACTACTCACTGCACTCACACTGCATTCACAACTCACACTGCACTCACAACTCACTGCACTCACACTGCACTCACACTACTCACTGCACTCACACTGCACTCACAACTCACTGCACTCACACTGCACTCACACTACTCACTGCACTCACACTGCACTCACAACTCACACTGCACTCACACTACTCACTGCACTCACACTACTCACTGCACTC
Organism: Siphateles boraxobius; assembly: GCF_051911475.1. Taxonomy (NCBI): domain Eukaryota; kingdom Metazoa; phylum Chordata; class Actinopteri; order Cypriniformes; family Leuciscidae; genus Siphateles; species Siphateles boraxobius. The sequence continues at coordinate 1,054,437 of NW_027509141.1, read as the reverse complement.
ACACTACTCACTGCACTCACACTACTCACTGCACTCACACTACTCACTGCACTCACACTCACTGCACTCACACTAATCACTGTACTCACACTACTCACTGCACTCACACTGCACTGAAGGGGGTGGATTGGAATCTACTGCTGCTTCAATGTATATGTAATGATTGATTATAATTAAGGTATTAATCAATATTTTTCCTTCTAAATATCAAATGAGTTGAATGACTTCTCTGGAGATTTTACTTTATTTATATAAGTTACGAGTGTGATTACTGAAATGTTCTTTTCATGTATTCTTTAATGTCTGTATTTGATATCTGAATGCAGTGCTTGCTTATTTAACCCAGCTTCCAGAAATGAAATAGGGACTTGTTTTGTGTTGGAGAAAGGTCTTCAAGGCAGAATAACTCAATCTGCTCATGGGCGGTTGAGAACTGTAGGGCAGAAGCACTCAACCGCACCGCCGAAGAGGCCGACTTGGGAGATGGGGGTGTCGAGCAGACGGGTCCACCCGACATCGTGCACCTCAGACCGGTCAGCCCCAGAATGGTGAACATCACCTGACTCCGAGAGCGTACGGCCACTTTCGTCGCTCGGAGAGCAAGGTCAGTGGCGGCGCGCAGCTCACTGAAGAGCCTCGGGTCAGTCCCGCCCTCCTGTATGTCCATGAGCATCTGGGTCAGGTAGACCAGCAGAACGGTCATGGGATGCAGTGAGGCGGCTGCCTGTCCTGTGGCACTATAGGATTTCGCCACAGATTAGTGTTGACGAAAAGAACTACAGGCTTTGGACGGGTGCTTAGGATTGCGCCGGGAAGCACTCTGAGGAAAGAGTAGCATGGCAACAGAGCGTTCAACCGGGGGGACCCCAGTGTACCCATGGGCAGCGGCCCCTGAGGGGAGGAAAGGCGGATGAGACCAACGAGCGGACCCGTGATCTCCTCATGCACGTCCGGGAGGAAAGATATTGGGGTTTGCCGTGGACGCGGGTCGGCGGCCTCACCCAAAAACCAATCGTCCCGGGAAAGCATGGCCGTCATCTCCGGATCAGACTCAGGCACAGCCGTATGCACACCAGAGGGTGGCAGCTGTGACGAGTCGTCATTTCCTGAAGAATCAAGCCCACCTAGTGATGCTGCTACAGACACAGCATCATTTTTTCATTTTTTTTGGGGGGGTAGACTCGTGGAATCATCAGTTCGCTAGCGGGCACCGTCATTAAAGAGGGGGGCTGGGGTCGCGGACACAGAGTCGACGCCTTGTTCCAGACCAACACCCTCAGGTCACCCTGGCCACCAGCCGAAGATCGGGGGGTGGATGAGGGGACTCTCACTCTTGCGAGTTCACCGAGTCTCGACCTATATATGACGCGATGATCACGTTCCCAGAGAGAACATGAGTCATCCACGAGCGCTGTTCAAGCATGATCAAAGCCCAACACACTAGACAGCGCTCGTGCCCATCAGAGTCCGATACCAGTCCGCTGCAACCAGAAATGCACGGGCGAGCCGTCTTTAAAAAGACGTGCCGCGTGCAAGCTCTTTTAAGAGAGGAGAAAAAAACTCCGCGATGTTGAAGCACACAGGGAGACACACACACACTGGCAGATCACTGCACAGATCAGCAGGCACTGTGAGCTCGCTGCAGATCGCCGTCACACCAACATCGGAGAGAGAAGCTCGTCTCGTAGAGCGAAGTCAGAGATGACTGTGGAGTGAAGAAATATTCTTGGCTCCGAAGCGAAAACATATCTGCATGTTGCTGGCGTCCTCCTTTTATACCCACGAGGTAAGGCGGAGATACGCTATGCAAATTCCGCAGACCCATGGCATTTCTTTGCCATTGGCTCGTTTTGTAATACTCGAAGTCGATAGGTGTTCTAAGCGAAACCCCATTCGTCGTCATCCGACGTAACTCGGAGTGACAACGAAAGGGAACTGAATTACTCTCTGGATTAGTATTTTATATAAATTGGAATTGTAAAGAAGATTGCCGTCCATTCTGGGGTAAAACTCTTGTCTAAATTCAACTGAGGGTCTAAATTTAAATAGACAACTAGGTGGGATCATAAGGATAAACGTAGAAAAAAAAAAAATTTATATATATATATATAATCTTGACGGCAGAGAGACAAAGTGACACATTGGCTAAGTCACTATCCAAATTATCCAGAGTGAGCTCCCTCATTTTTATTGAAAGGCCGGAGGGCGAACAAAGGAGGAGTGAATATAACTTCTAAAAAGAAAAGGTTTTATTTCTCAATCCATTAAATGTATGTATGACATTAGATGTCTAAGAAAACTACAATTTAATAAAGGTAAAAAGAGAAAGCAGCTATATGGCTGTGGGCTGGGATCTGAGTAACATAATATTTTGGTTTTGTTGAAGATTTTATTAGTTAGAAAATAAGTAATTTAGCTATATATTTATACACAATTATTTCCTCTCTGTGTGACTTTGAATTTCTTTTACTCTCTGTGTGACTTTGAATTACCTCTGTGAGTGATTTTTGAGAGGCCTGGAATGTTGTTTGCTGCAGAAAATTCTATTCTAAGAAGTCACGTGGGAAAAGACCTTCACCACAAATAATCTATAGGTTTGTGACTAGGGCTGCAACAACTAATCGATAAAATCGATTATAATCGATTATGAAAATCGTTGTCAACGAATGTCATTATCGATTAGTTGGTCTGCTTACGTCACGGGGAGCGTTTACTGGTACGCACACACACGCAAGGTCTCTCTCCCTCAGGCGCTCTGCCGAGCGCGCGCGCTACACGGTTTGGAGGTTTGGAGCAGTCTCTTATGTCTCGCATGCGCGCTCTTGCTTGCGCGCTCTAGATTTCGGGAGTTTGAACTAATTCGCGGGCATCAGGGAGCCGCAATCAATATGCGGGAGACTCCCGGACTTCCGGGATCTTGGGATGTCTGTATTTTGTCTCGAGCATCAGGTTGCGCAATCAGTTCGCTCGCAACGTAAGTGATGGATTAAAATAGCGCTACCGCAGAAATAGGTTAAATTAAAACGGTGTTTACAAAGCGAAGCACTAAATATAAAGGCAGTTAATAACAGCAGCAGTAAAATATTGTTTTTTAGTCACTGTACTCAGTGGTTTTCAGCGAATGCTTGTGCACTAATGCATAATTTCTCCTGTCCTTTACTCAAGCCTGTTAGCTTGCTGGGTAACGTTACCTCCATTCCGTTCTCTTTTTATAGCATTTGTCTACTAAGTTTTAATTGTTTTTCAAACGCGATCTACTGCGGCTCTACGTTCACACAATTGTTTTCAGTCTTTCTATATTTATTTAATCAGTTTATCCTTATATTATTCTTTTATATATTATATATAATATATATTATTATCCTTATATTCCTTATATATAATTAATTTTAAATAAAAATTAAATGAATTATATATTTTAGATGTTTTTAGTTTGTTTTTAGTTCAGATATTCACATCTGAACAACATGTTTGTGTAAATTTGTTTTAACAAAAATTGTGTTAAAACATAATATGTTGGATATCATTTTTTTAACAATAATCATGTTTGTCAACTTGCCATCAGCAATTATCATTAAAAACAATGCAAATATTGATATTAGTAAAACTCAATGTGTGGCTTTTGCACTTTTTAAAGTACACTTTTACACATAAATACCCTGATTTACGGTTTTATTTAGTCATAATAAAAAAAAATCGAATTTAATTTCTATCCGATTAATCGATTAATCGAAAAAATAATCGTCCGATTAATCGATTATCAAAATAATCGTTAGTTGCAGCCCTATTTGTGACCATCTTGGTCGAAAGGCTTGGTATATAAGGTAGAATGAGAAAGACCTCGGGAGCGTGTCTTCTGCAGAGAACGTTAGGCTTTATTTGTTGGAAAATAAAGTCTGTTATTTCTGAAATCCAAGATCTCTGAAGTTATTTCTACAAAGACTGAAAACCACAACATTTGGCACCCCAGATGGGACTTCCGTAGGGGCTGGTGACGAACCGTGGTGGGCTTCGCTGGACGAGCGACACAAACAAAAAGTGGCCACAAGGTAAGCAATTTTTGCTTATAGTTTGTGTGGTTCGCCCGGATATTTGCCCTTTACGGTGAGACACTTAAAAAAAGCTTCTCCAAAATTAAAGAACTACACATTTTAAACAGAGGTCTCTGATTTCGAAATAATTGCATGCAGTGTGATGTCCAATAAGAAGGCCTTGGGGATATGAAATAAATTGTAAAAACGGAACTCTCGTTTGCCAGTGTTTATATAATCTGATGCAGGTTGTATGAATATTGGTATCAATTTGGCACTAAAGGTTTTATTATACGTACGTAAAAGATTAGGTATACTGGTAAAGGTTATCAGGTTTTTGTAAATTTGAATTAATGATAAGGGCTATCATTAAGTATACTGGTAAAGGTTATCAGGTTTTTGTAAATTTGAATTAATGATAAGGGCTATCATTAAGTATACTGGTAAAGGTTATCAGGTTTTTGTAAATTTGAATTAATGATAAGGGCTATCATTAAGTATACTGGTAAAGGTTATCAGGTTTTTGTACATTTTAATTAATGATAATTGGTATCATTAAGTATACTGGTAAAGGTTACCAGAGCTCTGTGTTACTTATTAAGAGGGCCTTGAGGATAATAAGTTAATTGCATGTGCACAGATTAACTTTGGATTATTGTTACCGCCTTGTTATAGGTTAACTAGGGACTGGGTAAGTTTTCTGTGGATTTTTGCCAAGAGGGCCTTGAAGGATGGTGAATATTGCAGAAAAAGTTTAGCTTATAGTTACCACCTTGTTATAGGTTAACAAGGACTAGTATATGACTCTGTTGTGTTGGAGGAAGTGAATCGCAGAGGTCAATGATAGTTTTGAAGTTGTTTTTCACTTGTCTTGGGAAGTGTATCAGCAAATCTTATAGTTTAAAGTGTTTTTTTTCAGTGAGTAGAACTGACAGGGAGTGGAGAAAAGACTAACTTGTGTGTATGTGTGTGTGTGAGGATGAGCTCTGGGTGTCAGTGGTTAAAAATAAGCTCTGCTCCTTGTGAACTTTGATCCCTTGCTGACCGTCACAGACTGCAGTCTGGTGGTGAGGTGAAATTGTTCACTTGAGAAGAGATAAGGAGTGTATGTATGAGTCCTGAGGATAAAGTAATAAGCCTCAGGAACAAGTGTGAAAGAATAAAAATTGTCCCCATTCAATAATAAAGGACTATTGTGAATGATTTGAATGTTGCAATACTGTGAATGTGAGAAACACCAATTTAGAAACCTAGCTTTGCAAAATAGAATAATATATGAGATATCCAGACGACTGGTGCTAAAATAATTATTTATTCTGTATATGCAAAGTATAAAAGACAATAATAGGAAAATACTATAGTCTAAAATAAAGAAGTTGCTTTTATTGATGATTGGCAATATTCAAGTATAAAGTAATTAAAGAAATAGAGAAAAGCTGAATAAACATTCAAATACAAGCTATAGGAAAGAGAAAGAAAATTTCATTACATACTATTTTGAATGCCTTTGCAAAATAACATTTGAAACTAGAAATACAAAGAGTGTTTCAAACCAAAGGTAATTACTTTATAAAATAATAATTGATTAGAGGAGAATTATGGCCTCTCCAGTAGAAATGCTGGGGCTAAAATACCCATTGTGTAAGGAATTAATTGATAAAATGTCAAATAAATGGCAAAAGAGAACTCAAGATATGATAACAAAATGGCCTAAGGAAGGAACATTTGATGTTTCATTATGCGAAGAAATGGAAACTTTGATAAAAAATTATAGAATAAAGAATAAGAACCTTAAAAGAAAAACTAGAGAAGAAAAACGGGAAAAAGAACAGGCAGTGCTGGCATTGTTCAAACAAGAGGGAGAAGAATTATTGAAAAATATTAAGCAGGCAAGGAAAATAATTAAAGAGACAGACAAGGAAACAAAGAAAAAAGAGGAAATCTTTCTCAAACCACCTTCAAATAAACTAGAAGGTCAGTTCCCAATGCTAAAGGGACTGGTAGAAGTTATAGGAGAAATGAAAATGAAGGGACAAGTGGAATTAGATAAAGACAAACAAACAGGACCAGATGTGAGACAAAAAATGACTCAAAATAAAACGTTTAAGAAAAGCTTGCCCTTAGATTGCAATAAAGAGGCGCGGAAAGCATTAGAAAAAATAAAAACACAATATGAGGAGAAAAAAATAGATAAAGTAGAAGAAGAGATTGAGATAATAGCACAAATGCTTGATGATAAGATAGATCAAACAATTCAAGAAACAGAAAAATTAATAGATGATACAGACAAATTAGTCAAAAATAGAAGTAGACTATTGGACAGTTTAAATATAGGAAGTGAACAGGAGTTGTCATTTGACGAGGAAAGGTGGACACAGGGAAGAGAAAAAGGAAGGCTGAGATCTCTGGCAAAACAACTCCCAATTCTAATTAAGGGTACAGAGGGTCAATATGTGCCCTGGGCCTCACAGGACCTTGAGGGCTTAGTCACTCGCCTCCCGAACATTCATGAGGGGGCTGGAAAGTGGATCAAAGTGTTTGAAGAAGAAACAATGGGCAAACTGTTATCTGTGGGGGACATTAAAGCACTTCTGGCAAAAATATTAGGTGGATCAAAAATGGAAGAAATCCTTCAAGCGTCTGATTTAAACAGAGCTGTTGATTCATATTACATGGATGGGACTGTTTTTGATGCATACCGTCCAGCAGTATGGCAAGCACTGCGTGATGAGTATCCAACCAGAATAGACCCTAAAGCATTAAAAGGGGATCAACTGGGAGACACAGAAAGCCCAATTGCATATATACAGAGACAATTAAAAAGATGGAAACAAGAGACTGAGGGGAATCCAGAAGGAGACCCATTAATGGCTACATTGTTCAGAAATGCTGTGGTAGATGCTATGCCACAAACTGTAAAAAGCAAACTAGAAGATGTAGTCGGTTTGAACTCTAAAACACACAAAGAGTTTTGTGACCATGTGACCCATTCTGTAGAACAATACAGGAAAAATGAACAGAGAATAAAAATTCAAGAAAACGAGCTACAGAGAAAACTGACTCAGTTACAGATTGAACAGCTGACAAGCAATAATAAGAAAAAGATTCAAGCTATTGTAAAAAGAGAAGAGTCAGAACAAATGACAGTGATATGTCCTATGAGTGCTCCACAGTCAGCTATGCAGCAGCCCCCACCTCTACCAATACCTCAAAATACATACCAGATCCCTGTACCCACTGTCAATGTTTATGCTCAACAGCAGCGGCCAATGGGATGGAAAAGTGCTTCACCACAAGGGGGACAAAGAGGAAAAGGCAAGCCAAATAAAAATTCTCCAGGAGTGTGCTGGGGGTGTGGACAGCTTGGACATGATAAAGCCAACTGCCCCGTCAATCCATGGCAACAGTCACCGGGGAGTGGGAGGGGGGAGAGATGGCAACAGCCTTTTCGGGGTCCATGTCAAGGCCCAGTAAACCCTTGGGGAGGTCCAAATCAGGGATATTAGGGGTGCCCAGAGAATCCTATAGGGGAGAATCAGCTGCCAATTTTAACAACCAATGCTGATCAAGAGCCAATGCTAAAAATCAATATAGAAGGTAAAACAACACCCATGTTAATAGATACTGGAGCAGTTTATACATGTGTAAATTCAAATTATGCCTCACATCTCCCCTTGTCTGGAAAATTTGCCAAGACAATAGGATTCTCGGGACAAATGCAACTAATTCCTATGACCGCTCCAGTTTGTTTACAAACTGAAAATAAAAGTGTGACACTACCTGTCCTTGTATCAAATCAAACTCCTGTTAATTTGCTAGGAAGAGATGCATTATGTAAATTAGGGCTTCAAATTTGGTGTTCTTCAGAAGGAGTATATATAGACCTGAAAGGAATAAAAACTCAAATGATGATCTCTGAACCAAAAGCAAACGTATACTGGATAGGACAAATAGAAAATGAGGTAAGACAAATAATTAACACATGGGGAAAGTTCATTGAAGCACAGATTTTTGAAGCACAAGTACCAAAATCTGAATTTCATTGTACTATGATATATGACCCAAAGAGAGATGAAAAATTAGAAAAACTATGGCAGGAAAAAACTAACAGTCAAAAAATTGAACTGAATGTGAAAGATATCATAATAGGAAAACAGGGAGCAGCAATGAGTATATTACAAACTGAATTTGTAAAAGATTGGTTTAATGTACCTAATTCTGTGCCACATATATCCTTATATGTAGGAAGTAATTGGGAGACAAAAGATTTAGGACCAATGATGAAAAAAGCAGAACAATGCCAGTGGGAGCCAACAATAAATCCGCTAATTTTTCATTCAGATGACAAAAATTTCATTAAAATTTTGTATACATCAAAATTAATGGGGTCTCCTCAAGAAATCATCATTAATCAAAAAATGCAAAAACAAATGATAACAAAATCCAAATCAACAGAGACTATTGATAATGAATTATTTAAGGAAACTGAGCAACAAGTACCAACCGAGTTATGGTCTCAACATGACACTGATGTGGGATTGGTTAAATCAGCGAGTCCAATAACAATACAACTTAAGCCAGGTGCACGCCTGCCTCGTAAATTACAATACCCTTTAAGGCCTGAAGCAGAAGCGGGCATAAAAGACACAATTGAAGGACTGGTGAAAGCAGGAGTGTTAATAGAAACAAATAGTTACTGTAACACTCCAATTTTACCTGTAATTAAAGCAAATAAAACTAAATGGCGCCTCGTACATGACTTACGAGCAATTAATGAAATAGCAGAAGATTGGCCGGCTGATGTCCCAAACCCACATACACTGTTAACAAATGTACCGCCTGATGCTAAATATTTTACGGTAATTGATTTATGTAATGCCTTTTTCAGTATACCAGTGGAAGAAAAAAGTAGATATTTATTTGCATTTTCATATGCTAATAAACAATATACTTATACAAGAATGCCGCAGGGATTTAAGCATTCTCCACATATATTCAATCAAGTTCTTAAGGCTGATTTAGAGGACCTTGTAATAGACAGCACTTTGCTGCAATATGTAGATGATTTGATGATTTGTTCAACAACACGAGAACAGTGTCACAAGGATTCTATAAAAGTGCTTACAAAATTAGCCCACGGAGGTCACAAAGCATCCAAAAATAAACTACAATATTGTCAGCCACAGGTTGAATATCTTGGAAGAATGATTTCATATGGGACAAAAGCAATAGCTCCAAATCACTTAGAAGGCATAAGTAAAGCACCATTGCCACAAACAGTAAAACAAATGATGACCTTTCTAGGAATGACTGGCTTCAGTGCAGATTGGATAGAAGATTATGCAATAAAAACAGCTCCACTGAGGGAAATCATGAAACAAGCAGGAGTACAAAATTTAAGTAATCCATTAAAATGGACTACTGATGCAATGATAGCATTTGAATCTGTTAAAAAGGAATTGCAAAGGGCACCTGTAATCGGAAACCCTGATTACACTAGACAATTTTACTTATATGTAGCAAATAGAACTGATGGCTATGCATCAGCTGTTCTGATGCAGGAAACTTGCAGTGGCAGAAAGAAACAGCCCATAGCTTATTATAGCACCAAGCTAGACAACGTAGCACAAGGCTACCCACCTTGCTACCAACAAGGTCTTGCAGCAGTATATTATGCTTATGATAAAGCATCTACAATAACTATGGGATACCCAATAACTATTTATGCGCACCATAAAATTGTGGAATTAATAGAACAAGGCAAATTTGTATTAACTCAAGCTCGTATTCTAGCATATTCATCATTGCTTACATACCCAGATGTTACCATTAAACGATGTGATACAGTGAATCCAGCTGAATTAATTCCTCTGGATTATGAAGGTGAACCACATGATTGTGTAGCCAATTCATTGGCATTCACCAGATTGAGACCAGATCTTGAATCAACACCAATACCTGAAGTAGAAATAATTTACTTTGTAGATGGTTCTAGTTTTAAAGATTATCTGGGGACTCATACAGGATATTCAGTGGTAAGAAAAGACAAGGATGAATTTGTACCCGTAATATCTCAACATTGTATCCAGCCTTGTTCTGCTCAATTAGCAGAATTAAAAGCTCTTACGACTGCATGTCAATTGGCAAAGGGACAAACCGCAAATATTTTTACGGATTCAGCATATGCTCATGGAGTGTGTCATCTGTTTAGAGCAGTATGGAAACAGAGAGGTTTCAAAAAGAGTGATGGAACTCCCATCCAGCATGCAGAACAAATAGGTCAATTAATTTCTGCTATGATGCTACCAACACGATTGGCAGTCATCAAGTGTCAAGCACATAAAAAAGGAAATGACTTTGTCATTAAAGGTAACAACATAGCAGATTTGGAAGCCAAAAAAGCATCAGGGTGTCAAGTAGCAATATTAAATCCGGTGGTTCTGATAGAACCACAGCCGACATTGGATGATATCGCTCGAATTCAAACAGAAGCAGGCCCTTATGAACACTCTATGTGGTATCAGAGAGGGGCCAAAAAAGATGCACAAGATATTTGGCGTTCACATGAGGGACAGATTGTTGCACCAACAGCGTTTTTAAATATTCTCATTGCAGATGCGCATGGATTTGATCACTGCGCGAGAGGGGAAGTAATTAGGAAAATTAAAAAACAGTGGTATTGGTCCCCATATTTGTATGCAATGGTTGACGATTTTCTGTCCACATGTGAAATTTGTGCCAAATATAATGTAAGGAAAGGAACAGCGACACCAATAGGCCACATACCAGTACCAGAAGGACCATTCAGACACTTGGTGATGGATTATGTGGATATGATAAAGCGAGTACAAGGCAAAAGGTACATGCTTGTGATAATAGATAGATTTAGTAGATGGGTAGAGGCGGTACCATCAGCAGATGAGGGGTCAGGAACAGTGATTAAATTTTTGACAAGAGAAGTAATCCCTAGATTTGGGATACCATCAGAAATAAGTTCTGATAATGGGTCAGCATTTGTTCAAAAGACTGTAAAACAAGTACTGCAGCAATTGAGAATAAAACAGAGATTAGGTTGTGTCTATAAACCGCAATCGCAAGGAATAGTTGAAAAAATTAACGGTACTCTCAAGGCCAAAATTAACAAAATATGTTAAAGTACTAAGCTTAATTGGGTTGATGCTTTACCAATTGCACTAATGAGCTATCGCATGCAAACCAATAGAATTACACATCTAACACCGCATGAGATGCTTACGGGTCGACCCATGCCTGTGCCGTATTGCAGAGGTCCCTATAAAGGACCTCCATTGGAACAATTGCAAATGGAATTACGATCATATATGAAGAAACTAACTGCAATACATAAAGCTATATATTTACAGGAATCGAGAAAGCAGCCCAGTGAGGAGACAGAGACACCTTGTCCAGTGGTTCCAGGTGATCTAGTGTACCTGAGGGTATTCAGGAGAAAGTGGAATGAGCCTAGGAGAGAAGGTCCCTACAAAGTAGTGACGGCTACACCAACAGCAGTCCAGGTGGAAGGAAAGACCACCTGGTACCATCTGAACCACTGCACAAGAATTCCCAGACAAAGACAGGAAAGAGAAAATACAGCACGTGAAACGGAGGAACAGGACGAAAGGGTGCAAAATATTGAAAGCTCAGAACAACGAGTGGGTGAGCACAGCAGTAAAAAGCAACAAACTGAAAGGAATGAGTCCGATAATCTGCCTGATAATGATCCTCACATGCTTACTGTATCTGATACTGCAATCTCAAGCTACCAGCATCAGCACCCAAACCTCCTTTCAAGTTCAAATATTAGACAACACCACCCAGACTACCCTACAATTGACTTCTCAGCCCTCAAATAGACCTAGTGACAAAACAACAATAACCTCAGCAGAACAAGAATTGATTGAAAAGCAAAAGATATCAAAGCAACGTAGAAATGTTGAAGATGATAAAATTGAAGGGGCTAGTGAAGAAGATATATTATGGGAGACAGCACAAAATAATGATTGGTATAACTGGGCGTCGTATACAGCCAGAGAAATAGGTATGAGCAATTGCATAATGTGCTCCAAATCCCCCTTGAATAAGGTGATAGTAGTTCCAAATCCACATGACTACGTAAAATGTGCTGAGTTTAATAGTCACTTTTGTCATGTAAATGACTATTTTAGACCTTACTGCTCAGCTGAGTGCCTAGCCTTTTCAGGAAATTCTGTATTTTATGAACAATTTAGTAGACCACATTGGGGAACCTGGTGTCAATATTGGGACGTAAATGCAAATATTAAAATAGAAAAAGGAAAAGTAGAAATCCCAAAATGGTACAGTATAGACTACAGCCAAGAATATGAGTGTTTTAATAAATCTACAGGAACTCATAATTTAGGAGAATTTAAAGGAAAGTGCGATACAATATGGAACCTAGATAAAACAAATGCATGGGATTCAAAAATACCGGTAAGAGCTCCAGAATTTCAAGCACTAGGAACAAGGAAAGGAAAAAAAATAAATCCAGAAGAAGAATGTAAAAACCAAACTATAGCATTACCATCAATAGAGCTGTATGAAGACCAAACAATAGTAGTAGCAGATTTCTTTTGGGCTTGTGGGAAAAAACGACTGCTAGCCTCCTTACCACTAAAATGGAAAGGAATATGTGCTAGAGTAAGACTAATTCAAGAAGTTACTATTGCACAATGGGAACCAGAACCAAATGTAAAGGAAGACAAAAAAAGAACTAAGAGAGCTTATCAACCAGATCCTAATATAGAATTGGATTCAATAGGTCAACCAAGAGGTATACCTAATGAATTTAAAGCTAGAGATGAAGTTAAATCAGGGTTTGAATCAATATTCATTTGGATCACGCAAAACAAAAATGTCGAATGGATCAATTATATTTACTATAATCAGCAGAGATTTATTAATTATACCGATGATGCATTATCTGCATTAGGAGAACAGTTACGTGAAACAAGTAAAATGACATGGCAAAATAGACAAGCGCTTAATTGGTTATTGGCAGACAAAGGAGGAGTATGTGTTATGTTTGGAGATCAGTGCTGTACTTTCATCCCAAATAATACCGCTCCAGAAGGAAAATTTACTGAAGCTATGAATAAGATAAAAGGCTTAAGAGCAGAACTTAAAGCAAATGCAGGAAGAGATGCGCAAATGTGGGACTGGTTCGATTTAAATTTTGGAGCATTAGGCGCATGGTTTGCAAAATTAGGAATGTTTTTAGGTGCTGCAATATTAATAGGAGGATTATTATTCTGTTGTGTACTTCCCATATTAAGATCACTGGTTGTCAAAACCACCGTTAAGCAGATGGAGGTGCTAAAATGCCAAGAAAATGGGAAAATAACTTTAGAGGATAACCAAGGTATATACTATCAGGACACAAATTGGATTTTACAAGCACTGGACAATGATTCCAGTACCTCAATTGAGGATGAAAAAGATGATTGATGAGCCAGACCCTGGGTGTAAGTACTGGCCTGCCCTCTCCCCAGTGGTGACCCTCTACGAAGCGCAAAGCTTCTGGGTCGAAGAAGATGTCTACCCGGCAAGAAAAACTTGAAATGAATGCATGATTTGATGTTTGATGTACAATGTATTCTACATAACTGTGACAACCACAGGCAAGGCTGAACAAAATACACGCTCACGCTTATAACAATGTTTTAATGTTGAGTTTAGTTAATGAGTAAAAGAATCTTTTACTCTCTCTGTTAAAAGAAAAATAAGAAATAACTAAAAGAAAGAAAAAAGTATGGAGAGAGATGTTTGGTTCTTATACTCCTCAGAGTGTGGTGGCAATAATCTGGTTATTGGAAAGAAGAAGGGGTGACTGAATTGAGTCATCAGGTAGTGTAACTGAAGGAACTGGATTTTGAAACTACACTCTGAAAAAGGATAGTAAAAGTGGGGCTTAAGTAAGCCCCAGAGAGGGGAATGTTGAAGATTTTATTAGTTAGAAAATAAGTAATTTAGCTATATATTTATACACAATTATTTCCTCTCTGTGTGACTTTGAATTTCCTTTACTCTCTGTGTGACTTTGAATACCTCTGTGAGTGATTTTTGAGAGGCCTGGAATGTTGTTTGCTGCAGAAAATTCTATTCTAAGAAGTCACGTGGGAAAAGACCTTCACCACAAATAATCTATAGGTTTGTGACCATCTTGGTCGAAAGGCTTGGTATATAAGGTAGAATGAGAAAGACCTCGGGAGCGTGTCTTCTGCAGAGAACGTTAGGCTTTATTTGTTGGAAAATAAAGTCTGTTATTTCTGAAATCCAAGATCTCTGAAGTTATTTCTACAAAGACTGAAAACCACAACAGTTTCTGTAAAACTGTAAAGATAAGTGGAACTGAGACAAATACTGTGAGAAGTAGTTATAATGAAAAATAAAGTTGAAGTTAATGATAAGAAAACAAGAGTATTGAAGAATTAATAAAATACCATGATTTCCCTAACGAGGGAACTTTAAGTGTCACTAGGCTGACAGTGGTGAGAGACTCGGATGCAGAAGGAACTGGCATGTAGGGCAAGATGGAAGAAATATAGTAGAAAAAAAATGTATGTTATGAAAATACAATTTCTGATAGAATTTATGGAAGTCAAATTAAGTTTAAATGGTATGGAAAAGTGAGTTTCAAAATAAAAATAATAAGACGTATGATTGACAGGGATTCAAGTGATATAAGGATAAGGAATGAACAAAAGCTTTATTAAGCAGAATGGGGAACGATCCTATATTTTAGTGGTAAAATAATGACTGAAATGATGATGTGAATTTGTTTTATTTTATTTCTATTTTTTGAAAAGAGTAAAAAAAAGTATAGGATGTTATATAATTAAGATGGTGACTGTAAACTGAAGGATGAATTCATGGAGAGACTTAAAGTGGATTATTATGGGTCTTATTATTATTTTTTATTTTTTTATGTTGTTTATTTTCAGTTTGACAACCTTTGTGTTTTCAACCAGTGTTTTGAACCTTTTGGGTCTATAAAGGGGAGTAGTGAAAAGAATGGATTAACTATTCTTCTTAGTTTATTATAAAATGAATTGGAAATTATAAAAACTAGTGCATATATCCTGGTATTTATGATTAAATATGTACTTGTATTGTATCAGTTAATTTGATGATGAAACCAAATTAGCCAAGATGAGTAATAGCTGTGTAAGACATGTAAAGACAGCTATGTCCAAAGGTTCTGGAGATCAATATTGTAGTATGTGGGATATGTTGTTGATATTAAGTCATTGAAGGAAAAAGATATTGTTTGTTTTATAACAATTAACCTGACAGAGGAACATGGGTCAGAAACCTAACATTTTGAAGCAGCCTCTTTATGGATAGACCTGATGTGGTGTTTAGGACTCCACATTGGTCTAAAACGGGGGACTGAAGGGGGTGGATTGGAATCTACTGCTGCTTCAATGTATATGTAATGATTGATTATAATTAAGGTATTAATCAATATTTTTCCTTCTAAATATCAAATGAGTTGAATGACTTCTCTGGAGATTTTACTTTATTTATATAAGTTACCATTGTGATTACTGAAATGTTCTTTTCATGTATTCTTTAATGTCTGTATTTGATATCTGAATGCAGTGCTTGCTTATTTAACCCAGCTTCCAGAAATGAAATAGGGACTTGTTTTGTGTTTGAGAAAGGTCTTCAATGTGTTAAAACATATAGGGGTCATTGAAGCCAATAGTTTAAGGGACCATTTCTTTGTTAAAGCCTTTCTTTCCAGTTAGACTAAAGTTTAGCTATCCTTGAGAGAAAGAACGCATTATCTTGATGTTTGGAGAGGACTCTCCTGTTTATAGTGAGAGCCTGGCCAAATCCAACCTTGGAAAAGCTGTGTGTCGGTGTGTGTGTTAGTCTTCTTGGTTACAGGTTAAGGAACCACTGGCATTATTGGAGATTGACTGAGTTGTTGTTCTGGACATGCTGGCGCCCAGCAACCCAAATCTGCGACCTGGAAGGTCATGACGTGCCTAACTTCAGCTGCATAATCGATGGAGATATGCTTCAGTCTATCTGTATATGTGTGGAAAATTACTGTGTTTATCTATTTCATAGCCAATGAGAATCATTCATCCTGTAAGCAATGACGTAGCTTAGACCTTGGAAATCGTATAACTGCTGTGATCTTTGTAACTGTAAGCGGGGCGGCCTACGAACTCCTGTGCGAGTATTGAAGCTGACTTCTGATGATGAAACTGCAAACTATCTTCAGTAAATATTTTCTTTAATTTTTTATAATTCTGACTCTGGGTCTTCATTCTTCATATCTGGTTCTGGGTCTTTAACTGTACATCCCTTACAGCACTCACACTGCACACTGCACTCACAATACTCACTGCACTCACACTACACACTGCACTCACACTACTCACTGCACTCACACTACTCTCACACTACACACTGCACTCACACTACTCACTGCACTCTCACTACTCACGCACTCACACTGCACTCTCACTGCACTCACACTACTCACTGCACTCACACTACTCACTGCACTCACACTACTCACTGCACTCACACTACTCACTGCACTCACACTACTCACTGCACTCACACTACTCACTGCACTCACACTACTCACTGCACTCACACTACTCACTGCACTCACACTACTCACTGCACTCACACTACTCACTGCACTCACACTACTCACTGCACTCACACTACTCACTGCACTCACACTACTCACTGCACTCACTACTCACTGCACTCACACTACTCACTGCACTCACACTACTCACACTACTCACTGCACTCACACTACTCACTGCACTCACACTACTCACTGCACTCACACTACTCACAGCACTCACACTACTCACTGCACTCACACTACTCACTGCACTCACAGCACTCACACTACTCACTGCACTCACACTACTCACTGCACTCACTGCACTCACACTACTCACTGCACTCACACTACTCACTGCACTCACACTACTCACTGCACTCACAGCACTCACACTACTCACTGCACTCACACTACTCACTGCACTCACACTACTCACTGCACTCACACTACTCACTGCACTCACACTACTCACTGCACTCACACTACACACTGCACTCACACTACATTCACACTACTCACCGCACTCACCCTACTCACCACACTCACCCACGCACTCACACTACACACTGCACTCACACTACATTCACCCTACTCACCGCACTCACCGCACTCACCCTACTCACCGCACTCACCCTACTCACCGCACTCACCGCACTCACCGCACTCACCGCACTCACCCTACTCACCCTACTCACCGCACTCACCCTACTCACCGCACTCACCCTACTCACCGCACTCACCCTACTCACCGCACTCACCCTACTCACCGCACTCACCGCACTCACCCTACTCACCGCACTCACCGCACTCACCCTACTCACCGCACTCACCCTACTCACCGCACTCACCGCACTCACCCTACTCACCGGACTCACCCTACTCACCGGACTCACCGGACTCACCCTACTCACCGCACTCACCCTACTCACCGGACTCACCCTACTCACCGCACTCACCGCACTCACCCTACTCACCGCACTCACCGCACTCACCGCACTCACCCTACTCACCGCACTCACCCTACTCACCGCACTCACCCTACTCACCGCACTCACCCTACTCACCGCACTCACCGCACTCACCCTACTCACCGCACTCACCCTACTCACCGCACTCACACTACTCACCGCACTCACACTACTCACCGCACTCACCCTACTCACCGCACTCACCGCACTCACCGCACTCACCGCACTCACCCTACTCACCGCACTCACCCTACTCACCGCACTCACCGCACTCACCCTACTCACCGCACTCACCCTACTCACCGCACTCACCCTACTCACCGCACTCACCCTACTCACCGCACTCACCCTACTCACCGCACTCACCCTACTCACCGCACTCACCCTACTCACCCTACTCACCGCACTCACCGCACTCACCCTACTCACCGCACTCACCCTACTCACCGCACTCACCCTACTCACCGCACTCACCGCACTCACCCTACTCACCGGACTCACCCTACTCACCGCACTCACCCTAGTCACCGCACTCACCCTACTCACTGCACTCACAATTTGATTCAGATTGATGCAATTCATAATTAAAAAAATGCTAAAATTTCTTTTTTTATGAAAATAATATTTTTTCCTTCAAATATACATTCACATAGTGATTCACATAGTGGTGCGTGCGTGTGTGTGCACACACACACACATACATTCAGCTCAAACACACACACAGTGTACAGTACAGTATATGTACTTGACATGTATTTAGCTGGAACTTATATTATAAAAGTAAAACAAAGCAATAATGTAATATAATAAAACGAGTAACAGTGTAGTGTGTGTGTTGTGTGTGTGTAGCTGTGGTTCTGTTCGGCGAGCCGATCCGATGGGAAACGAACTTACAGCTGATCATCGACGTTCTTCTGACAAGTGGCGATCTGAGCGGTTCATATGAGAGCCGTCACACACATACACACACACACACACACAGACACACACACGCCAGTTTCAACACACTACTAACTAACTAACTCAACCAGGCCCCGCCCCTTTATTCTGCGCAATAATTATTGTAATGAGGAATATCGTGACGTGTTCGTTCCCGGAAGAAACTCAAGACTACAATGGAGGCGTTTCAGGAGTTCAGAAACACTGACACTGATACAGAGTAGAACTGGAGCTTTCTCATGATCAAACAGTGACACTACACACTAAACACAGATGAACACTACACACTAAACACTGATGAACACTACACACTAAACACTGATGAACACTACACACTAAACACAGATGAACACTACAAACTAAATACAGATGAACTCTACAAACTAAACGAAGATGAACACTACACGCTAAACACCGATGAACACTACACACTAAACACTGATGAACACTACACACTAAACACTGATGAACACTACACACTAAACACAGATGAACACTACACACTAAACACAGATGAACACTACACACTTAACACTGATGAACACTACACACTAAATACAGATGAACACTACACACTTAACACAGATGAACACTACACACTAAATACAGATGAACTCTATAAACTAAACACAGATGAACACTACACACTAAACACAGATGAACACTACACACTAAACACAGATGAACACTACACACTAAACACAGATGAACACTACACACTAAACACAGATGAACACTACAAACTAAACACAGATGAACACTACACGCTAAACACAGATGAACACTACACGCTAAACACAGATGAACACTACACTAGGGCTGTCACTTTTGAGAAAAATCAAATTCGAACGGTAATCGAATATCAAGTAATGTATTCGTATATATATTCGAATTTCCACTAGGTTATCTTCCATTTTCAAAACAGGGAGGCTATTATTCGCTTGATTTGGTCATGGGCTTACGCTACAATACGTTTAGAGCGCCCGCTCCTGGATGAGATGGCAAACAATAATAAAAAATAAAAAACGGTCTAATCATAGACTGTAAAAAATGCACTAAACATGGCACTTTAAAAACCGGATAGTTCATTTATAGTTCAAATACGGATATTTCACGTCATGTTCGAATGCATATTCGAATATCGAATAAAAGTGACAGCCCTACACTACACGCTAAACACTGATGAACACTACACGCTAAACACTTATGAACACTACACGCTAAACACAGATGAACACTACACGCTAAACACTGATGAACACTACACGCTAAACACTGATGAACACTACAGGCTAAACACTGATGAACACTACACGCTAAACACTGATGAACACTACACGCTAAACACAGATGAACACTACACGCTAAACACTGATGAACACTACACGCTAAACACTGATGAACACTACATGCTAAACACTGATGAACACTACACGCTAAACACTGATGAACACTACACGCTAAACACAGATGAACACTACACGCTAAACACAGATGAAAACTACACGCTAAACACAGATGAACACTACAAACTAAATAAGATGAACACTACACGCTAAACACAGGTGAAAACTACACACTAAACACATATGAACACTACAAACTAAATACAGATGAACACTACACGCTAAACACAGATGAACACTACACGCTAAACACAGATGAAAACTACACACTAAACACAGATGAACACTACACACTAAACACAGATGAACACTACACGCTAAACACTGATGAACACTACACGCTAAACACTGATGAACACTACACACTAAACACAGATGAACACTACACACTAAACACTGATGAACACTACACACTAAACACAGATGAACACTACACACTAAACACAGATGAACACTACACACTAAACACAGATGAAAACTACACACTAAACACAGATGAACACTACACACTAAACACAGATGAACACTACACACTAAACACTGATGAACACTACACACTAAACACAGATGAACACTACACACTAAACACAGATGAACACTACACACTAAACACAGATGAACACTACAAACTAAATACAGATGAACACTACAAACTAAACACAGATGAACACTACACGCTAAACACAGATGAACACTACACACTAAACACAGATGAACACTACACACTAAACACTGATGAACACTACACACTAAACACAGATGAACACTACACACTAAACACTGATGAACACTACACACTAAACACAGATGAACACTACAAACTAAATACAGATGAACACTACAAACTAAACACAGATGAACACTACACGCTAAACACAGATGAACACTACACGCTAAACACTTATGAACACTACACGCTAAACACAGATGAACACTACACGCTAAACACTGATGAACACTACACTCTAAACACTGATGAACACTACAGGCTAAACACTGATGAACACTACACGCTAAACACTGATGAACACTACACGCTAAACACAGATGAACACTACACGCTAAACACTGATGAACACTACACGCTAAACACTGATGAACACTACATGCTAAACACTGATGAACACTACACGCTAAACACTGATGAACACTACACGCTAAACACAGATGAACACTACACGCTAAACACTGATGAACACTACACGCTAAACACTGATGAACACTACACGCTAAACACTGATGAACACTACACGCTAAACACAGATGAACACTACACGCTAAACACTGATGAACACTACACGCTAAACACAGATGAACACTACACGCTAAACACTGATGAACACTACACGCTAAACACTGATGAACACTACACGCTAAACACTGAACGCTAAACACTGATGAACACTACACGCTAAACACTGATGAACACTACACGCTAAACACTGTTGAACACTACACGCTAAACACTGATGAACACTACACGCTAAACACAGATGAACATTACACACTAAACACTGATGAACACTACACGCTAAACACTGATGAACACTACACGCTAAACACAGATGAACATTACACACTAAACACTGATGAACACTACACAGTAAACACAGATGAACACAACACACTTAACACAGATGAACACTACACACTAAACACTGATGAACAATACACGCTAAACACTGATGAACACTACACAGTAAAAACAGATGAACACTACAAACTAAACACTGATGAACACTACACACTAAACACAGATGAACACTACACACAGATGAACACTACACGCTAAACACTGATGAACACTACACGCTAAACACAGATGAACATTACACACTAAACACTGATGAACACTACACAGTAAACACAGATGAACACAACACACTAAACACTGATGAACAATACACGCTAAACACTGATGAACACTACACAGTAAAAACAGATGAACACAGCACACTAAACACTGATGAACACAGCACACTAAACACTGATGAACACTACACGCTAAACACTGATGAACACTACACGCTAAACACTGATGAACACTAAACGCTAAACACAGATGAACACTAAACGCTAAACACAGATGAACATTACACACTAAACACTGATGAACACTACACGCTAAACACTGATGAACACTACACGCTAAACACTGATGAACACTACACGCTAAACACTGATGAACACTACACACTAAACACTGATGAACACTACACACTAAACACAGATGAACACTACACGCTAAACACAGATGAACACTACACGCTAAACACTGATGAACACTACACAGTAAACACAGATGAACACAACACACTTAACACAGATGAACATTACACGCTAAACACAGATGAACACTACACGCTAAACACAGATGAACACTACACGCTAAACACAGATGAACAATACATGCTAAACACAGATGAACACTACACACTAAACACAGATGAACACTACACACTAAACACTGATGAACACTACACGCTAAACACAGATGAACACTACACACTAAACACTGATGAACACTACACACTAAACACTGATGAACACTACACACTAAACACTGATGAACAATACACGCTAAACACAGATGAACAATACATGCTAAACACAGATGAACACTACACACTAAACACAGATGAACAATACATGCTAAACACAGATGAACACTACACACTAAACACTGATGAACACTACACGCTAAACACAGATGAACACTACACGCTAAACACTACACGCTAAACACAGATGAACACTACACGCTAAACACAGATGAACACTACACTACTACTGCTGTCGGGTGAGTGACACACACCAATCACAGCGCTGTATGCTGTCGGGTGAGTGACACACACTCCAGTTACAGTCAAGCTGTTTAAAGGAATGAAAAATTCCTAAATTAAATATGTCATTTTGGTGAGTTCACTAGTGTAACAGCGCAGCGCCTCTGTTGTTGTAGGTCACATGCAGGCTCACTATTGGCCGACGCTGGTCATGTGTGTGATGCGTGTGACGTACAAAACAGAAGCGCTGCGCTGTAACACTAGTGAACTCACTCGAGGCCCACAGAGAAGGAAATCAATAGTTGAAATAAAGTCGTTATTTTTGGGTTTTTTTGCGCACAAAAAGTATTCTCGTCGCTTGATAAACTTAAGATTGAGTCACTGTAGTCACTTGGACTATTTTAACGATGTCTTTAATAACTTTTCGGGGAACAAGTTTCAATCCCTTAGAAGCCTACATCACAACATGAGGGAGAGTAATCACTGACAGAATTTACATTTTTGGGTGAACTATCCCTTTAATGACTTGTGTTGTTGTTAAACTTTTAGGGACAACCTGATGACTGACATCTACGGTGCCAATCTCTACAACCGGTACCTGGAGGAGCGCGTGGTGCGCAAGAGCCGAGCCGTGGCCAACATGGGGTCGGGATCCGTCCCTCGGGACTCAGACTCAAAGTGAGCTCGCGTTAGCCTGGCTCCGCCCTCCTACACACTTCCGCTCAATTTAATTTTCCTTCAGTACTACGTCTGGGATTGCGCTGTAGACTTTGGTTTTCTCTGATCAATTTTTTACCGGCCCAATCAGCGAACAGAGGGAGTGGCTGAGAACGATGACGTTGATGTCGACTCGTGCGTTATTTTGAGCTGTAGTTCAAAATAAGAAAGATGCGAGCGAAGCCATTCGGTCCGTTGTGAAAACGCTGCAGAATATCAAGAAGTTAAAGCCGAAGCAAGAACAATCTTTGCTTAGTTTTGTGTTTATGGCCATCCTCCCACGGGGTTCGGGAAAAGACATATGTCACGACCAAACGTCAGCGATTGGTTATGGCAGATAGAGTGACTCTGGGCAGATCCAATAGTTTTAGACTTCAATAGAATACCCGCCTACAAGGAAGTTAACGCTTGTCAATGGAGCGGTGCCAGACTCTCTGTACAAATGAAATGTACGAGAGTCTGGTAGAACCAGGCTAAGCTCGCGTCACCATCCGCAACCTCCTGCAAATCCATCCTGGTGTGCACAGGTGTGTACAACCCTCACCTGCAGTTACCCAGAGACGCCAGCAGGAGCGTGACGGAGACGGTGCTCCACGGGCACAGGGACTTCTGCTTCGACCCGGCGCTGGTGGAGCCCGAGAGCACACTAAACACAGATGAACACTACACACTAAACACAGATGAACACTACACTACTACTGCTGTCGGGTGAGTGACACACACCAATCACAGCGCTGTATGCTGTCGGGTGAGTGACACACACTCCAGTTACATGTCATTTTGGTGAGTTCACTAGTGTAACAGCGCAGCGCTTCTGTTGTTGTAGGTCACATGTAGGCTCACTATTGGCCGACGCTGGTCATGTGTGTGATGCGTGTGACGTACAACACAGAAGCGCTGCGCTGTAACACTAGTGAACTCACTCGAGGCCCACAGAGAAGGAAATCAATAGTTGAAATAAAGTCGTTATTTTTGTTTTTTTTGCGCACAAAAAGTATTCTATTTTAACGATGTCTTTAATAACTTTTCGGGGAACAAGTTTCAATACCTTAGAAGCCTACATCACAACATGAGGGAGAGTAATCACTGACAGAATTTACATTTTTGGGTGAACTATCCCTTTGATGACTTGTGTTGTTGTTAGGGACAACCTGATGACTGACATCTACGGTGCCAATCTCTACAACCGGTACCTGGAGGAGCGCGTGGCGCGCAAGAGCCGAGCCGTGGCCAACATGAGGTCGGGATCCGTCCCTCGGGACTCAGACTCGAAGTGAGCTCGCGTCACCATCCGCAACCTCCTGCAAATCCATCCTGGTGTGCACAGGTGTGTATAACCCTCACCTGCAGTTACCCAGAGACGCCGGCAGGAGCGTGACGGAGACGGTGCTCCACGGGCACAGGGACTTCTGCTTCGACCCGGCGCTGGTGGAGCCCGAGAGCATCGTGCCGGACGTGGACGCCGCGGTGCAGCTCATCTTCCAGATGGAGGAGTTCGGGAGCGAGCGTTAGGCAGTCCCGTTTCAGCTGGAACACGTCCCAGAAATCAAGACTCGACATCCTTTACACTTAAAACAAGCACTTTGAGTTTTAGTCGTGAAACGCACAGTAGATCCACGACTGATCACTACTGGAAGTGTACAGTTGTGTTTGTAGCACCCTCACCACCTGATGCAACCAGTCGTGATCAGGGCCATTTGACTGCTTTAATTGGGATAACCAGCCCCAAAACCTCAATCATACAAAAGAACATAATCTTATCAACAGATGCATATTAAATTAGCTAGCGAGGCAGGAACAGAAAACACAAAAACTGCCAAAAATAAATGGTTTCCTGCCACTGGTGGGTCACGTGACCTACCTCCTGCCAGCCAACTGAAGATTGAACCCCTACTGAAATGATGTGTTAGTGGTGTGGGCGGTGCAGTCGAAACGTTTTAGGCGTGGCGTCATGATGTTTCTGCTCTCTGCTAGGTAGATGCATGAGTGATTCAACCAGGTCCGCTATCAACCCGTTCGAGGCGGGGCGCTAATTCTTTGTTCATTGTATATGCCAAAGCTTCTTAATTTCTCTTTAATCTCTGACAAAAGAAATTTAAGAAGCACCCCCATTTGCCTCATATACTTCACTGAAAAGGTAATGTTTCTTTTTTTTATATATATATATATATATATATATATATATATATATATATATACAGCCTATAAAATCCAAATTTGCAGGCTGGAGAGAGAAAACGACCTCACACTGAGTCAGAAAAGAGCGGCATTCCGTCGGCTCGCCAGGGTTATTAATTCTGGGTTCAGGAGTCTCCGGTGATCTCGAAGAGGCAGGCGGATCTCGACGGAGATGATGGCCTTGCAGAGACAGATCAGACATCTGAACGGCCAAGGCCTCCAGAGCGTGTCTAGCGGCAGACAGTTCCTCCTGATGCCTGCCCAGCACAGCCCCTTGGAATTTGACGACCGCCTGAAAAGGGTTCTCCTTCGCTGGGTCCATGGTGGCCAGATTATTCTG
Source organism: Siphateles boraxobius (assembly GCF_051911475.1). Lineage (NCBI taxonomy): Eukaryota > Metazoa > Chordata > Actinopteri > Cypriniformes > Leuciscidae > Siphateles > Siphateles boraxobius. The sequence continues at coordinate 1,028,432 of NW_027509141.1, read as the reverse complement.
TTATGCAAAGTAAGAGAGGACCCAAATACGAAATAGCGATATAACAATGTCTTTAATGAAACAAGGAAAAAGCTCCAGAAAAACGGGCATAAACAGAAATCCTCTTCTTGAATGAATACACAGAGTAGAGCACAGCAGTCTGAACCCTGGATCTGGCGGCGACAAGCCTCAGGTCTCTCAGAGAGGAACAGGAAGGCAGCAGGCAGAGGCAAGGCGATGAAAAGCCTTCAGCAGCAGGTAAACTGGGCAGAGTATAGAGCAGACGAATAATTCAGCACACACAAAGTATAAACGGTACAGACCAGATCCCGACGAGACATAGACAGGACAGGAACGCGAAGGAAATAGACAGAGAGCTCCTTGCATAGCGATAGTGATGTGTCCTCCAGTATCGAGGCTTCGAAGCGTGTGTCGAGTAATCCGGGATGATTTCTGTGAAGCGCGTATCGAGGCTTGTGTCGGTGACGTATGTGGTGACGTTTGAAGCCTCGCGAGCCGCCTGTACCACGTGACTGCTTCAGGAAGTGATTCGCGGTCTATTTGAAATATAAGGGCCAGCAGCAAAATGCAATGGATTCCCCCTCACATTTTGTTGACTTGGGACTTTGCGAGTTTGTTAGCGATCTATTCAAGCTTCTTTTTTTTGCGATGGAACCATGCGATGTCATTATAATGACACTGCACGTTTTACATTTATTGTCCACTTGATGGCACAATAGAGCAAATGAAGCACCATGAAGCTTCGGAACATGAGTGAACCAATTGGATGGAACGCTTCAATGCTTTATGAAGCTTCATCTCGCCATCACTACATAGCGATTCATGTAATAATCTGGCAAAGAAGCAGGACAGAGAAAGCTAGAAGTAGCAAACACAATCAGAAGGGAACAGAGAACAGGTGTGGGAGAATTAGCGCGATTGCTGGTAGAAACTAGGATCAGCTGAGACTGATTGAAGGTGTGTGTAATTATGTGTGTGTGTGTGTGTGTGTGTGTGTGTGTGGCCAGAGGAGGGAGAAAAAGGAAAGATACCAAACTAAAACAGATAAAGGTTATTAAAATACATTCAATAGTTTTGTCCCGTATATTTTTTAATGCAATCATTAAACTATTGCATCAAAAAAATTATGTAACTCCACAAACTTTAAATGTTTTTAAACTATTGTCAAAGTGCTAAAATAAATTCTCATCGATCAGTTTAAGTGTTTCATTGTTACTTTTGTAGTAGCTACACCACACCACACCAGACACCTTTACCTTAAAGTATTTCACACGTCTGCAGGTTGGAGACAGAATCTTAATTCTTTGAAAAGCTGTCTTTTGTATGTTTTTTGAATTTGATATTGTCTCCATTTTATTTTAATTGCTGTGCAGTTAAGGCTCAAAATAACTGAATGAAAAAATAAAATTCTCTTAAAAAGCTCTCATTTTACTGATGAGGAGCTTTCAATATTTCGGGCAATATTGTCTATGCTTTTCTTTTTCTTTTATTGTCTGTAAAGTTTATTTAAAATAGTTTAGATTGCCTACTATTTAAAACAAATTGCTAACATTGTTTTTATTGTTGAAAAAAATGATTTTTTAAAGAGTTTTTTTGTTCTCAACTACACATCTATCACAGTGTATTACCGGTGCCAGACAGCGATAAGCCTTTGTCTCTTTACAAAAAGAGACATTTGCTTAAGCTACGAGAACATCATCGTCTCATACATGTTAATGCTGCAGTTACAAGCGACCTTTCAGCTTTAAAGATGTGTACTCTGCATCTAAATTGTGTTTCCTCTTATTTCTTTCTTCACTCCACAGATTCAACTTCATAATTCCCCTTGCTTTCTTTATTTACACATGTAAACTATAAAATAACCAGTGAATGTCAGTTTATTTAAAGAATTTGGGTATAGTTACCGAAGATTGAAGATCAACCACTTTCTCACGTTTAGCCAAAGTGGGTCAGGCAAAAAAAAAAAAAAAAAAAAAATTGTTATTCTTTGAATTTTATTCCCTGTTAACTGCAGTAACAACCCATACAGGAACTGTCACAATAATATGTGTTTACATTTAGTGAGCAACCTTACAAATTAGATGGGGTTCCTATCTCTCACCACGAGGGAGACCTCCTTTGAGATCTGGCCACACCCAACAGTGTCATTACACAGCCAAAACTATTTTATCATTTAAAGAAATAGTCTCTTTAGTTAAAGACCATTGTTGTGCTTGGAATATGTACACCCGAGCACAGTTCAATAAAGCTTAAACAGCCCACTTTACCTATAGGTCCCAAAGTGCAGATATATTTTTATTTTTACGGTTTATTTATCTATAGTTATTTTGTTTTATTGTTTAAAACCTGTCAGTGATTGGTTGGAACACTTTATTTTGTTTTTGAGTGGTGGTTGTACACATTTGATTTTGTGTGCAGATCTCAGAGCCTACGCTGCCTACAGAGACGCGGTTTTTGGACGGCATGCTTATGGGGCGGGCAGCTAGCGGATCGTTAGGAAAGATTAGACATTTATTTTTGGGCCTGAAATCACTGATACAACCTTTAATGTGTTATTTTTTTGTAAGTTTGTTGTCCTATATAATCGTTATGCACAACCAGATGCAGAGTATTTGTCATCTTTAGTGATTTAACTATTACTATTGTTTGTACAAACTCTTTTTTTACAGTCTATGGTACAAACATATCCATGTTAGAAAAGAAACAGCAGGTGGCGGTATGTTCCTAAGCTGAGGAAAACGCCAAACCAGCCCCGAAAGAAGAAGACATTTGCGAAGCCGAGCTATAGAAATGTATACGTAGTACCACATTCGACTGCTCCAGACACGTCGGCGCACCCGCCATCTTGGAACGGTCAGCGTGTCGTCATTCACAGTAAGAACAAGACTTTATGGGACTTTGAAAATAATAATTGTGCCGCAATTAGCTGTGAAACCACCCATATTTAAATTCCCGAAGAAATAGGATAACATTCACAGGTTATATATTTTAAGATTTATATTAACTCAATATTACAGTTTTACTATGGTACTTTTTTTTTTTACTTTTACTATAGTAACTTTTTAATGTCGTGTTAGTTTAGCAAAAATCATCTGCTTTAGTCTATTGCCGATATAGATATTCGTCTGACTGCGGTTAGATGCACAGTCAACTTGCTCTCGAGTGTTTACGGACATGTTTGACGTTCCAATATGGCAGACGGTAGTTGTCCACATAAATACATACGGCGCTGCCATATTGCGGAGGGCAACATTCCCGTACCTCTCATTACGAGAACTGAGAAAAATGACTGCTTCGTGTGCTGCTTGGGGCTGTACAAATCGCCACACAGAAAACAGGTCTCGGGGAATTACCTTTCACAAACAAGGCTGAAATTTTTTTTCTGGTTGTATTTGGCAATTATATAATTAGTAATAGTAACGTACACCACGTACAAACCACTGAAATCGGTTGATAAATGTAAACGTTATTATTATTTTTATCCAGGACAACCGCAGCTCAGCTGTTAACACTTGCCTTTGTTTACAGCACAGTCTTGCCCTCAGCAAAATGGCGGACGCGTTGACGCATCGCAGTCAACGGTCCAAAGCGGCCAATAGGGCGTCTGTATTTATTATGTCTATGGTTGCCCATAGAAACAACCATTAATGAGGTTTCTATGTATATACTGCTATGCGCCTAGCTTTCATGTCGCTAGGAAACCGTTGTTTTCATTTTAGGCGGTGATAACACGTTCACAAATAATGGTAAGCAAATATTAAATAATAATGAAATTGGACTTGTGAAATCGTTCATTTATTGTTAGAAGAAATGTAACCGGGGATAAATAAAGCTTAGTATCGCTGTTGTTGTTGGTCCAAGGGTGAGACGCTAGCTCATCGGTTAATACAAAAGCCAAAGTCTGATAATGTGCAAATTGAAATGTATTATATGATGTATGAAACGTTATATGTTCATATTCCAGCCGCCAAAGAAAAAGTCCAACAAGTCCCCAAAGGGCAGAACTCCAACAGTAGTGGATGGCTTGTCGACAGAGGAGATGTCCAAAGAACAGGTGTGATTTTCTCATATTTAGAGTTGCTTTTCTCTGGAATTTGTATATATATATATCCCCAACTCATGGGTGTTTTGTAGTTGGAGGAGCACATTGTGCGTCTGCGAGAGGAGCTGGACAGAGAACGAGAGGAACGCAACTATTTCCAGCTAGAGAGGGACAAGATCCACACATTTTGGGAAATAACCAAAAGACATCTGGAAGAGAATAAGTGCGAGCTGAGAAACAGAGAGCGTGATCTGGAGGAGGCTGAGGAGCGCCATCAAGTGGAAATTAAGGTATTGAGAAGAGTCCTGTGGTGAAAATTAATTTTCTCCTCAATTAATTGCATGTGGGCTTATAATGAACACTTTGTGTGACATGAATCTGTTGTTGTTCAGGTTTATAAGCAGAAGGTGAAGCACTTACTGTATGAACAGCAAAACATGCTGTCTGAGGTGAAGGCTGAAAGTGTTGTCAGCACCAAACAGCTGCAGAAGGAGAATGCTGTCCTCCAGCATCATCTCCAGAAGGACATGCGCAACTTGAAAGTTGACTTAAAAGAGCAGGAGCTGTCCAGTGAGAATATGCTCAAGAGCATTCATCTGGTATGTGCATGATTATAATATTATATAATCAGGGTGCGAATTACACATTGGCCTTTATGGGGGTTGACTGACTACCTTACAATGCAACTAGGATTATATTAGAGGTGTGATGATCCACTTAGCTAACAAGACGATAGATGATATTGGGTTCAAGAGGAGACATTTTTAACTAAGAAACATTATATTTAAGAAATATTTAAATATTCAATGACAAAAATGACTGGAAAATTTGTTTTTTATTCAACTGAAAGCCACAAAATGCAAAGCAATGCAGGTGCATTTTACTTGTCATTTAACTAATCTAGGGATTTCACTAGCACAATTTTTTGTTATGGAGTTATCAATCAATTATTTTGACAGTTAATTGAGTAGTCAGATAATATTTTTTTTGGTAATAAAAACAGACTTAAGTGAATACCCTTTAAAATGACTCAAAATAAATATGTAATAAGAATGAGGCAGTAATAATTAGTTTACATAAAGTATCAAAAGCAAGTAATTTTATGGTGCTCTGTCGTTTTTGGTCATACAGATAAGAGGAATGCATAATTTAAAGGGTTTACTTGTATTTGTGTACACTCTCAATAACAACAAAACGTTGTGCTTTCGTATAATAAAGGCGTTTTCTGCCATCTTGGTCTCCCTGAACTGCAGTGCGTCACATAAATTAACCCTAAATTAGCTTATATTTGCCTCACAGACATGAGAAATATCTATAGAAAGCTTGAAATGTCCACTTTTAAACGAACCAATTCGATTCAAAAACAAATACTCAATGCTTATGTAATCCGTATGAAAGTGCATTACTCTCTAAAGGTGCATCCACTACTGCGGAAATGACGAGTCGGCATCGTCAACTTCATCTTTGCAGCCGACACTGGCACAGAAAACTAACTTTTTTTTTTTTGCCAAAATATCTTTATTCAGATTTTCTTTATGTAAATACAATCACAATCTTGTTAATACAGATTTACATTTTACATTTACATCTATTCATTTAGCAGACGCTTTTATCCAAAGCGACTTACAAATGAGAACAATAGAAGCAGTTAAACTAACAGTAGGACAACAATACGTAAGTGCAATAACCCCTCTCAGTTTAACTTTAGTGCATTTTTTTTTTTTAAATAGAATAGAAGAGAAGAGAAAGTGTTAGTACTACTGAATCAAGTGCTGCCGAAAAAGATACGTCTTCAGCAGTTTTGTCCATGCAAACATAATGACTGCATTACATGAAATTAAACCCATTAAAAGACAAGAATTAAGCAGGACTAATACAGTGAACAACGCTTCTCTCTTCAACATAGGTCATAAAGCATAAAAATAAAAACATAGCATAACATATAATCTATCTCAAAGTATAAATTTTTCCTTTTTTATTTAAAGTGAAATTTAAATTTAAGCTTAAATTGTGGAACTACAGGTTTCCTTGTCTCAAAAGTCCAAAGAATCATCTATCAAATCTAAGTCTTTAATAAAGTCTATGAAAGGTCACCAAATCCTATCGAATAAATGTTGTTTAGATTTCCTAATGTATGTTATTCTCTCTAGAGGGAGGCTGGACATAATCTACTTTAACCACTGGGTGGCGCCGGGTCTGTCAATGTCATATTTCTGTTAGCTAAGCTTATGGCAAGCCGTCTGAACATTTAATCCTTAAAACCTACTAGTATCTATTTTTATGCTACTAGTACTTAATGGAATAGATACTAGTATTTAAAAAATAAGTACTAGTGCCTATTCTTTAGATACTAGTGCCTATTCTTTAGGTACTAGCGCCTATTCTTTAGATACTAGTACCTTTTTAAAATATACTAGTACTTATTCATTAGATACTAGTACTTATTTCAATAGTGCTCTAGTAACTATTCTTTTGTTACTTTTACAATTTGTCATTTTTGCCATTGACTTCTATGGGGATCTGTCATTCAGATATCAACTATTCAGTTCTGACTAGTATCTTACTCAAGTATCAAAAGTAAAAATCAAATGTATCCGTTCATCCACATTTTAATCAAGTGGTCTATAAAAATCCAACCTACTTTAAAACCTAATCTTTTTCATAAAGAATATCCAAAAGTAATCTTTAGCGCGTAGTACTTCTACGGGAGTTTGCACATCAAGTTGAAGTACAACTAGCCACAACTGCAGAATCTCGAGGTCATGAAAAGGAAGACAATGAAAATTTAAGCTCTTATATTTTCGCATTCTGTTGCCACAATTCGGAAAGGCACAAACACGAACCATTTCTTCTTCACTTGTAAGCAACTCTGATCTTAACTCGTCGCACATGATCAACGCTCCTCCCACCGGGACATTGTTTACCTTTTCCGGCTACAGCACGGGACTGCAGCGCGAGACTACAGTTTGCCGTCTAAAAGACTATTTAGGTGAGTTGAAACAATGGCTAAGTTGCTAAACGTATCTTATTCACATGTAGGGTCCCTGTTCATGTTGGACAGACATTTTAATTGCATTTTGTGTCTGTTAAGAGGCTCAAAAACGCTCTTTATGTCCATGCCCCCATAGCTGCCATTTTAGCTGGGTGGGAGCTCTGGGCATTCGCGGTCGCAGCCTCCGAGTAGCAAGCACCAATCCGGTTCGTTTTTTTTCTATAGTCAGTACTCACAAAGGTCTAACGATCAAGATTAACTTAAAAATTGCCCGGAGTTCTCCTTTAAGGGTGTTGCATATAATCTCTTAAACGGGTTCTCTTAGGTAAGGGAAACATTTAAGTGTTTCACGAAAGCGATCCTGGATTCACCTTATAAAAGTCTGTTGTTGCCATAGATACGCAAAACACTAACACTAGCAATTTCGCAGTTTCATCAAATAAAGTAGGCTAGAAAATCGAATGGAAAAAGAAAACAAAAAGAGAAAGCCTAATTGGATAGAGGAGAAATGCATTCTTCTTGATGAATGTGATAAAAGAAAACATTTTGAAAAGCAAACTAAATCCCAATGTAACTGCTGCTGCTGCTGCAAAAAAAAAAAAAAAACAGAAACAGGGGGAAGAAATAACGGAACAAATCAATGCAATGAATCTTGACGTGAAGAGGACGGTTCAGGAAGTCCTTAAAAAATACGAAAACATCTGGTGGTCGCAAAAAAAGAGTTGAGCTCTTTCTATAAGAAAGAAGCCAACAAAACAGGTAAGATTAGGCAAGACTACGCTTTTAAGATTGTATGCACTGCACCTGTGATGAAGAGTCAGAGGCGTTCGGATCCATGTGCAATCACTTTAATGATGAACTCAAACAGACAGAGAAAGCACAGGGCTGAGAAACATACAGGGGCAGTCCAAACTCGGAGAGGTTACCAGGCAAGGGTCGTAGGCAGGCAGCAAACATTCATAGAGTAGACGGGGAAACAGGCTAGGATCGAGGAACCAGGAATACACGGAGATTGGAAGAATGCTCAGAGTTGCACGCCGTAGCAGAAACAAGACTTCGCAGGGAAAAAAGGGGAGCGAGGTCCAGATAAAGGAGACTGAGTGGGAACAGGTGGCAGTGATGATGGAGATGAGACAGGGATGGAAGGAGATGATTAATGACGGGAGTGATGGGAAATGAAGTCCTAGAATTCAGGAGAGAGAGATCTGGTGAGGCCAGGAGAGGGCGTCGTGGAGTTTGGCCAGTTTGGTGAAGAACTTGGCGGTGCGGAGCATCTCCAGTGCAGCGGGGACCAGTGGCAGAGGATAGCGGTACTTGACCATGATCTCGTTGAGACTGCGATAGTCAATACAAGGGCGGAGACCTCCATCCCTCTTTTTGACAAAGAAAAACCCAGCTGAGGCAGGAGAAGTGGAAGGAGTGATGAAGCCCTTAGCGAGTTGTTCTTCAATGTAAGACTTCATCGAGTCGGTCTCAGTTTGGGACAATGGGTAAACTCTCCCACGGGGCGGTTCAGCTCCAGGAAGAAGCTCAATGGCGCAATCCCAAGGTCGATGAGGAGGTAGTTGAGAGGCCTCTCCCTCACTAAAGGCTAGAGCAAGATCATAGTATTCAGTGGGCACCCCAAACAGGTCAGGATTTTCAGAGCGGCTGGAAACAGTTTCAGGACCTAGGACAGCAGGTTGACAGTTCGTTAAACAGAAAGATGACCACTGGATTACCTTCCTCTCGGGCCACGAAATGTAGGGGTTGTGCTTTTCCAGCCAGGGGAAACCCAGAATCACAGGGTGCAGCGGTGAATTTATGGTGAAGAGTTGGATGGTCTCCGAGTGCTGAGTGCCGACATTAAGGGTTAACTGCTGAGTGACATACTGTATCTTGCCTGATCCCAAAGGTCGCCCGTCTAATGCTGCCACTGCCACCTGGGGTTCATATGGATTGAGAGAGAAATTATGAGCTTTAGCGAAAGCGAGGTCAATAAAATTTCCTGCTGCCCCAGAATCAATCAATGCATTTACATTTAACAATCCCTTCATCAGAGCAGAGAGATACTTCTAAAATAAGAGAATTAGGGAATGAACACAGGAACTCACCGCAGCAGGCTCAGAACTGGCAAAGGGATTTTTAACGACCCGGTGTTTGAGCGATGTGCGTTGCACTCGCATCAGATTATCTAGGCGAATGGTTAAATCCATCAGCTGACAGAGTTCTCCCCTCATCCCGGCAAGCCAGTTCTCCCTGTAAATCGGAATTCAGACCCTTACGGTAGAGCAGTTTCAGAGGATCCTCTCCCCAGCCTGTCTGTGCAGCAAGTGTGCGGAAGGTGAGGGTGTAATCCGCCGCTGAAGATCCTCCTTGATGAAGAGACAATAGAAGCTCGTCCGGTTCCTCTCCGCCGGCGGGATGCTCGAAAACCTCTCTGAATTGGACGAGAAAATCATCATAAGAGGGAAAACGAAGGTGACCACCTGCCCAAAGCGCTATCGCCCACTCCAGTGCCTTTCCAGTCAGCAGCGAGCAGATAAAAGAGACCCGGCTGTCGTCGTTTGGAAAGAGGTGGGATTGCTGGTTAATATACAGGGTGCTTTGCAGGACGAAACCCTTACAAGTTGCTGACGAGCCGTCGTATTTGTCGGGTAATGATAAACGAGGATTATTGGAGGCAGAAACGTTACTCACACTGGACGGTGGTTGAGCTGGAGGTGCAGTGGTTTGAGCAGCGCCGTCGGGTTGCGTCGTGAGGGACCGCATGGATCTCACCAGTTCCTCGGTAAGTGAAGTTAATTTCTCAAGCTGCTGTTGATGAACGATCAGTACGGAAGCTTGATTGGTGACTTCTGTGGTTAGACGATGTAAGGTTGCTGGATCCTGAAGTGGCGAAGTCTTCTGTGATGAAGAGTCAGAGGCGTTCGGATCCATGTGCAATCACTTTAATGATGAACTCAAACAGACAGAAACAGAGAAAGCACAGAGCTGAGAAATATACAGGGGCAGTCCAAACTCGGAGAGGTTACCAGGGTCGTAGGCAAGGGTCGTAGGAAGGCAGCAATCATCATAGAGTAGACGGGGAAACAGGCTAGGATCGAGGAACCAGGAATACACAGAGATTGGAAGAATGCTCAGAGGTGCACGCCGTAGCAGAAACAAGACTTCGCAGGGAACAAAGGGGAGCAAGGTCCAGATAAAGGAGACTGAGTGGGAACAGGTGGCAGTGATGATGGAGATGAGACAGGGATGGAAGGAGATGATTAATGACGGGAGTGATGGGAAATGAAGTCCTAGAATTCAGGAGAGAGAGATCTGGTGAGGCCAGGAGAGGGCGTCGTGGAGCGCATTGTGACAGAGCCCTCCCCCCTGCGAGCGGCTCCCGAAGCGAGGACCTGGACGGCGACGTGGTCTTCCACGGGACTGGGAGCAGGACGATCAGGGTGATTCTGGTGGAAGGTGGCGAGAAGAGACAGGTCAAGGATGTTTTGAGATTTTTCCCAGGAGCGCTCCTCCGGACTGCACCCCTCCCAGCCCTTTAAGGGAAATTCTAAGGGTTTATGACGTTTCACTTAAAGAAACCCTTAAGTAACACTTAAGGGTTTTTTTCTGCAACACCCTTAGGTTTAAGGGAAACATAAGGGCGAACTTAAGGGAAAATTACACTTAAGGTGCTTTATGCAACCGGGCACAGATTTTTTCCAATTATAACAAACAAATTGGTGGAACAGAAATCAAATTCTTAAGAAATAAAGATCTTATTTTATAGTTTTTAGCTTTCATCAAATTTGACCTACATGAGAATCACAAGGTTTAGGAAAGGATGCAGAAGATACTGAGGAGGAGTAACTACAGGTTTTTTTTAAAGCATACATAGACCAGAGGGAATAGCTCACATTACTGTAGCAAATGGTATTCTTTTGGGTTTATTGGTTATTTGGAAAGAAATTCTGAATATCTGAACAAAAGACCTTGCTTATTAAACAACTGCTCCACCAAAAATATACCATTACTGAACCATGATGATAATTGATGTGATATAATTTAGAACAAAATCAGGTCATAAAGTTCGCTTTGGCTAGCTGTCGAAGAACGAATTAATGTGACGTCATTTCAAACAAAATCAGGCCAAAACAAACTTTATGACCTGATTTTGTTCTAAATTATATCACATCAATTTGTTCTTCGATTTGGCTTGAAGGATACAGTATTTGAGCCTTTAGTGTTGTGGAAAAGTTCATGTATCTATAGCCTTCTGTTTTTATCTTCTGTGAGATCTCTTATTTGCTACTCAACATCAGCAAATGCATGTGCTAAATGTATGCATATGTCACATCTAAAGCTAATTGTCGTTATAGTTTCCAAAGGCTTAATTGTGTTCTAACACAGTTTTGTACCCTACCATACTAGTAAGTGATTAGAAAAACAGCAATGTTTAATAGGGGTTGAGTAACTATGACATATTGACATATACAGTGTATTGTGAAAAAAATTAAAAATACTATATTAAACTCTGGATCTTTAGGGAATGTTAGGCTACATTTGTAAATTGGTGCAGCCTCTGTGGGGTTGAATAATTTTGTTTGCAAGTGTAAATCCTAAGTAACTGTGCCCTCTTTGTTCTATTTCTCTGGCTCATGGTGTCTTCTCATTATTAGTTAACTATATTTATTCCTATCAAACATTTTATAACACACCCTGTGTGTAAAAGTCTTTATATTATTCTCAGTTTAAATAAAATGCTACCATTTTCTTTCTGACAGCCAATTATGATTCTGTAAGAAACAAAACGCATTTTATTTCAGTGTTGCTGTTAATGTTTTGTATATTTCAGCAAACAGTTGGCTTTGTACATTGTTTAACAGCATTAAAGACGACAAACTTTATCATTCAACTTAAATGCGGAAATTTATTTTGAACACTTGTTCTTGCTCCGTCCATGTACATCATTGAATGAACAATGTTTTGTAAGCTTATTTAAGTCAACTGCTCAGGAAATGTTCATGGCATGACTATGACCCATTACAGGGTCGCCAGCCCAACACAGCACCCCCATTACCCCCCCCCCCCCAGCCAATTCGCACCCTGTATATAATGATTACAATGACAGTTACATTTCTGATTTACATTTCTCATGACAATTAACAAAATTGTCTGTCAACAGAAACACGCTGAGGAAATTACTGATCTGCGAACTGATTTTGCCAGACAAGTACGAGGTGAAATCACTTTCTTTATACATTTAAATGGGCTAGATTTTAACAACAGTTTTTTTTTATAGAACTACTTTTTGAGAAGTAAATAATACATGTAAATAGTTTTCAGTCTCAGGCTGCAATATGCTGTATGCAATTTTATATTTATCATTTATATTTATATATATTTATCATAAATCTTACATTTATATTTCATTTGCCTCTTTTATACGTTATATACAAATAGAATTGAACAGCTTGAAGCTATTTTGTGTAAAAGCCCTTCCACACAAGACGCAGCAGTTGCGAAGGTCTAGTTCATTTTCAATAGGAGATGTGTGGAAAGCGGCAAAACGTGGGCAGTTTCGCTGGCGGCGTTGAGGCAGCGCACTAGTGCTGCTCGTGCACCAAAAATGCTGGCACTTTCACGAGCACAGCTCGGAAACGCTTCATTTTACAGTACAGTACTTACAGTGTACTTACCTAGAAAGTACTGGGTAATATAAGGTAAGTACATGGGTTAAGGGTAGGTTTAGGGGTAGGTTCAGGGTTAGTACCTAGTTATTACCCAGTTATTACCCAGTTATTGTAATTACTATTAGCAAATATTCTTAGTTAAATACATACTGCCTGTATAACACAGTATTTGTATAGGCAGTGAAGGCTTGCTTTAATGATTAAAAATGAGAGTGAAAATGTTGTCACAGAAATTGGATCCAAATATGAGAAAAGGATGCAGAAGCTGGGTCAGGAGGAAGAACTAAGACACAAGACAGAGATTCATGAGATTGAGGAGCGAAAGAACAGCCACATCAACATGCTTATGAAGAATCACGAGAAAGCTTTCAAAGACATCAGAAACTACTTCAATGACATAGTCTACAAAAATCTGGACATAATCACTTCGCTCAAGGTGAAAACGCACACGTGAACACATATTTCTCCGTATTAATTATAAATCAAATAACATAGTGTCTCTCATAGATCTGTTTTTTGTAACTTTATTCATAGTCATCATTGCATTGGCACAATTATTAAATCTACATTTATGTATGTGGTAATCAAGCTATAAAAAAGTATAATACTGCAGTGTATAAATGCAAGTATGTTTGTTCCTTGGTGTCATGCTACCAGCTGAGGTACAGGAAGTGATTATTTGTCAGTTCTTATTTATTTTCTCTTCTGATGGAATGTGTGCAGGAAGAGTTAAAGGACATGAAAAGGAAGGAGGAGAAAATAAATAAAGAGATGGGGAAAGTGCTTAAGCAGAATAAGGAGCTTAGAGAGCCAGCACAAAAGGCCAAAGAGGAAGTCGCAGAGCTTCAGAAACAGCTGGCCAACTATGAGAAGGACAAGAGTGCTCTAACTGTATGTTCAGGGTCTCAGTAAATTTAGTAATTCTAGTGTATTGTACTGACTGTGAACCGTGGCATAATGTTAAATGTTAATTATAACAAAAGTTTTAATTTATTTTAGTAATGTATGTAAATCTTGTTCTTTGTGTTCTGCTGTCAGAGAACGAGAGCTCGTCTCAAAATACTTGAAAGAGAATTGAAGGAGCTTAAGTGGGAACATGAAGTGTTGGTGCAGAGATTTACTAAGGTGATTGGAGGAACAGCATCAGACCTTTTAAAACACTGATCTATCATAATGGTGTTATGACAACTTACAAGGGTGAAAAAACATATTTCCTCTTCATCTTGATAACATGCCTGCCATGACATAACAAGAATCTCTGTTTGGTGTACACACTGTAATACATATCAGCAAAGTAATTATTAATTGTATTTTTTTGTTTTTATTGTATTTTTCTACAACATTACTATACTGGATAACAGTTGTCTCTTAAAGTTTTTATCTGTTCATAGTGATTCATTGGGACTGCTGCAAGTGTAAGAGCTAAAGATTGTTGTGCAGGTTCAGTCGGAGCGAGACGAATTGTACAGGAAGTTCACTAAAGCCATCCTGGAGGTTCAGCAGAAAAGTGGCTTCAAAAACCTGCTGCTGGAGCGCAAACTGAGTACACTCAATGATACGCTGGAAAAGAAGGAAGCCCAGCTCAGTGAGGTGCTGTCTGTTTCCAACCTGGACCCTACTACCCTCGGTGTGGTCACCCATAAACTGGAGGTACATTTATATAGTAGAGCTGCCCCCTAATAGCTGATTAAGCGCTAGTCGACAAGAAGAGGCTTAACCGACCAAATTTTAATTAGTCGTCTAGTTCCAGAAAAAAAACTCCATAGGAAGTGGTGAAGTCACAGTCTGTAACGAACAGATCGTTAACACGGCTGGTCCATGTAGTAATTACAGTATGCCAGGCAGTAAATCCAAATTTTCGCCTATTATTCACCGGCCTCAAATACGGCCTATCATATGAAACATTGAAGTAGTAGCCTAACATTAACCAACATTAGCTGTAATGTTAACCTGGATAAATGGGCTATTATTTGACGCATATCCAAGTGTTCATGCAGAGATAACGTCTCGGTTATGTATTTAACCCTCGTTCCCTGAGTAGGGAACGGAGACATTACGTCGGATGACGACGAATGGGGTTTCGCTTAGAAAGCCTATCAACATCGAGTATTACAAAACGAGCCAATCATGCCACCTTCTCGGCTGTCTTCCAGTGCCCTGCGTAAATCTGAGATCCCTGTCATGAGACTGGCACGGCCGAAGGACTCCTATATAGCACAGGAATACCAAGGTACACTTGGGAGCATAACCCATAGCTTAGAGGAATATGCAATTATTGCCAACCCGGAGGGGGGGGGGGTGCTTAGAGAATACACATATGACCCGGAGGGATGCATATGGAGAACACTGGGGTGTCCAATATTTCAAACCCAGGGGTGGCAAGGTGGCTTGCCAAGGGAAAGACACAGGCTCAGAGAGGCTTACAGTGGAAATACACATGTGGGGGTCGCTCAGGGGAGGGACCATGCACACGGGAGGCACCTAGCCGACGCGCAGGCAATAGACACTGGCGCCAACATCAGGAGTGCAGGAGGAACTCAGGGCTTTCGGGGAAGCTCACCTGAGGAGAATATCGCACGTATCCAGTCCGTGGAGTGGAATGGCGAGCAAGCGAAGACACCTGAGCGTGTCCAGTACTAGCTGGTTGAAGCGAGTACATGAGAGGACACAGGCTCCACTCGGAGATTCTAGAATCTGGCGAATGTGTTCGGTGTCGCCCAGCCTGCAGCTCTGCAGATGTCTGTTAGCGAGGCGCCATGCGCTAGAGCCCAAGAGGACGCCACACTCGGGGTGGAGTGGGCAGTCACACCAAGGGGGCACGGTCGACCTTGCTGCTGGTATGCCAAAGCAATGGCGTCCACTATCCAGTGAGACAACCTTTTCTTGGAGAGAGCCTTCCCTTCAGCTTCCCACCATAACAGACAAAGAGCTGGTCTGAGGTCCTGAAACACTGCGTTCTGTCTACATAAGCGCAGAGAGTGCGTACTGGACAGAGCAGTGCCAAGGCTGAGTCTGCCTCCTCCAGGGGCAGCGCTTGCAGGTTCACCACCTGGTCCCAGAAGGGAGTGGTAGGAACCTTGGGCACATATCCAAGCCGGGGTCTCAGGATCACATGAGAGTAGGCCGGCCTGAATTCCAGGCACGCTCCGTCAACGGAGAATGCGTGCAGGTCCCCCACCCTCTTGATGGAGGCCAATGGAACCAGGAGCGCAGTCTTCATTGACAGGAACTTAAGCTCCTCCGATTGCAAAGGCTCAAAGGGAGCACTCTGCAGGGCAGTTAGAACCAATGAGAGGTCCCAAGAGGGAACAAGAGGAGGGCAAGGAGGATTTAGTATCCTCGCTCCTCTCAAGAACCTGACGATCAGGTCGTGCTTCTTCACAGACTTACCTTCGATGGTATCATGGTGTGCGGCAATAGCGGCAACATAGACTTTCAGGGTGGAGGGAAACAGCCTTCGCTCCAACCCTTCTTGAAGGAAGGAAAGCACGACACAGATCGAACATCTCCGGGGGTCTTTTCGGTTAGAAGAGCACCAGTTGACGAAGAGGTTCCACTTAAACGCATAGACGTGTCTCGTGGACGACGCTCTAGCGGAAGTGATGGTAGCCACCACCGCTGGTGGTAGGGTACTCAAACCTGCCTCGTCCCGTCCAGGAGCCACACGTGGAGGTTCCAAAGATCGGGACGAGGGTGCCATAGGGTGCCCCGTCCCTGAGAAAGGAGGTCCTTCCTCAGGGGAATCGGCCAAGGAAGTGCTGTCGCGAGGAGTACAAGTTCGGAAAACCAGGTCCGGGTGGGCCAGTACGGCGCAACCAGAATGACCTGCTCCTCGTCCTCCCTGACCTTGTGCAGGGTCTGCGCAAGAAGGCTCACTGGGGGAAACGCATATTTGCGGCCCCGCGGCCAGCTGTGCGCCAGTGCATCCGTGCCGAGCGTGCCCTCGGTCAGGGAATAATATAGGGTGCAATGGGTCGAGTCGTGAGAGGCAAACAGATCTATCTGTGCGTCCCCGAACTGGTCCCAAATCAGCTGAACCGACTGGGGATGGAGTCGCCAATCTCCCGGGAGGGGCTGAAGCCGTGAGAGCTCGTCGGCTGCACAGTTCGGGGCTCTGGGGATATAAATGTCATGAAGCGATCTCGGATGCTTCTGACTCCATATGAGGAGGTGGTGGGCGTGTTGCGACATACGGCGAGAGTGTAGACCACCTTAACGGTTGATGTACGCTACAGTGGCGGTATTGTCTGATTGGACTAGTACGTGTTAATTCTGGAGCACGGTCCGGAAGCGGCGCAGACCAAGTCGTACAGCCAGCAACTCGAGGTAATTGACGTGCCATAGGCGCTGGGGTCCTGTCCAGGAGCCCGCGGCAGCACGTCCATTGCACATGGCACCCCTGCCCGTGGTGGAGGCATCTGTCGTTACAACAACATGCCGGGAAGCTCGTTACAGGGGCACTTCGGCCCGTAGAAACCTGATGTTCGACCACGGGGTGAAGGTCTGACGGCAGGTCAGAGCAACTGGTACTCGGAGGGTGCCGTGTTGCCATGTCCATCTCGGGACTCGGTCGCGAAGCGGTCTCAAATAATGCAATCCGAGCAGCGTTGCCGCGGCTGCAGATACCATATGCCCCAGGAGCCTCTGAAAAAGTTTCAGTGGAACCACACTCTTGCCCTCGTACTGTCTCATTCAAGTCAGCAGTGACTGCGCACGCTCGCTCGTAAGCTGCGCGGACATGGCGACCGAGTCGATATCCATACCGAGAAAAGAGATCCTCTGCACAGGGCAAAGTTTGCTCTTTTCCCAGTTGACCCTGAAGTGGGGAGGAGACCACGCGAACTGAATCGCGTAGCCGAGCCCGATCGTCCGAGCGACCCAGCGGGACAGGTTGGGAAGCTCTAGCCAGGCTCCCAGCGACTGTACCAGCGGGGTCATACGAACCACAGACTTCCCATCGGTGGTGCAGCGAGGCGGAATGACTGGCCCAGACGTGGACGGCATAGCGGCCCGGTGTGGGGGCACAGTCATTGACCGCGCCCTGATAGAGGAGACCAGGGAAGGACGAACGTTCCACGGGGGTCTGCTCTGCCAGGGGACTGGCGACAGAGGAGGATGAGAGCGGCACGGTCCGGGGACAGCGCGCACTGTCATCCGGCTCTAGGACAGAGGAGGACGAGGGGTGCACGGCCCGGGGGCGGCGCACCGTGTTGTCCGAGAACTCTGTGTGCTCAGGGATGGATGTGTTATTTCTTTCTTTAACCACATTAGGGTGCTGCCGAATAGGCCGGCCTGGGACATGGGGGCGAGCAGCCGGGACCGCTCGGCATCCCGCATGTCAGCCAGGTTCAGCCATAAATGTCTCTCCTGGACCACGGCTGTGGACATCACCAGATCCAGGGAGCGTGCGGTCCCCTTCGTCACCCGGAGAGCGAGGTCGGTGGCGGCGCGCATCTCATCGAAGAGCCCTGGGTCTGTCCTACCCTCGTGCATGTCCCTTAGCATCTGGGTCTGATAGACCTGCAGAGTGGCCATGGCATGCAGAGAAGCAGCTGCCTGTCCCGCCACTCTGTAAGACTTCGCCACTAACGTAGACGAAAATCTACAGGCTTCGGATGGGTGCTTAGGCTCGCCACGAGAAGAAGCACTCTGAGGACACAGTTTCATCGCAACAGAGCGTTCAACCGGGGGGAGCCCAGTGTACCCACGGGCAGCTGGCCCATCGATGGCGGATGAAATCAACGAGCGGTCGCGAGAAGACATGGGAGTCTTCCAGGACTTCGAGATTTCATCATGCACATCCGGGAAGAAAGGCATTGGGGCAGGTTGCGGACGGGAACCAGCAGCTGCACCCAAAAACCAATCGTCCAGCCATGAGCGCTCGGGACAGGGCGGAGGGGTCCACTCTAAACCGATGCTCGCGGCCACCCGGGAATGCATGGCCATCATCTCTGGATCAGACTGAGCCACAGCAGTATTCACACCCGAAGATGGCAGCAGTGACGAGTCGTCACTTCCAGATGACTCAGACCCGCCTTGTGATACTGCAATCGACTTAGCGTCTTCCTCTGGATCGCCAAAGGAAACCCGCGGGGCACCCGAAGATGGTCCCGGGGTAATCCCCTGAACACTCACAGGTTGCAACACTGAGGAAGGTGCTGTGGGGCACGGACAGATAGTCGGCGCTTTGTTCCACACAGTCACCCTCAGATCACCCTGGCCACCAGCCGAAGTAGAGCCTCTCGTGGAGGCGCTAAATCGGGTTGTGGATGAGGGGGCTCTCACTCTTACGAGGTCATTGAGTCTCGATCGTAGTGTTGCGATGGTCATGTTCCCACAGAGAGAACATGACTCATTCACGAGCGCTGCTCTAGCGTGATCAATGCCCAAACACACTAGACAGCTCTCGTGCCCATCAGAGTCAGATACAAATCGACCGCAACCAGAAGTGCACGGGCGAGGCATCTTTAAAAAGACGTGCCGGGTGCAAGCTCTTTTGTGAGAGAAAAACTCAAGTCCTGAAGCGCCCACGGAGAAACACACTCACTGGCAAACCACGCACAGATAAGCAGGAAGTGTGCACTCACCGGGAGATCGCCGTCACACCAACACTGGAGAGTTTGCTCGTCTCGTAAGAAGATGACAAAATCAGAGATGGCTTAGGGAGTGAAGAATTACACTTGGCTCCGGAGCGAAAACATATCTGCATGTTGCCAGTGTCCTCCTTTTATACCCACGAGGTAGGGCGGTGTTACGCTATGCAAATCCCACAGACCCATGACATTTCTTTGCCATTGGCTCGTTTTGTAATACTCGAGGTTGATAGGCTTTCTAAGCAAAACCCTATTCGTCGTCATCCGACGTAACTCGGAGTGACAACGAAAGGGAACTTAAAATACTCAATTTTTGGTCATACAGATGAAAACTGTTTGTTAATGTGTGTCTACAGTTATGACTTTTATTTTTGTTTAGGAAGTTTTGGAGTCCAAAAACCATACTATAACAGACTTACAGTATGAAGTGGCACGAGTTTGCAAGGTGAGAAACTATTTCTGTATAATGCGCTGTATAGGGTATAAAGTGCCCCTATTATGGTATTTTAAAGTTTCTTAATGTTATTTTGGAGTCTGCTACAACAGGTTTACATGCATCCGAGGTCAAAAAACTGTTTCATTTTCTCATAATATACATTTGCACATCACCACATTTTCAGTGATTCTAAACGACTCGTCAGATGAATCAATCTCTCTAAATCGCTCCTTTCCACGAGCTACTCTGCTCTGATTGGCCAGACAGCTCAGTCTGTTGTGATTGGCCTACTGTGTACAGTGCACGTGTCGAACACAAAAATGGCCATTGCCATAACAACATCACCTCTGCTTGTCCTGAGGCTTTCTACACCGTAAACTAAAGACCATAATGAACAATGACGTCGATTTTACCAGATCAATCTGACCGCGAGTGTGATGATGAAACATTGAAAGAACTAGTTATTCAACCCGAACCTCCATCGCAAGGACGACTCGAGCAGGGCGTTTCTCAATGATACACTACTCAGTTTGAGGTACATTATGAGATGTTGCAACTGTAATTCCTCACCATCAGCATTAACAAGTACATGTCCATCAACAAACCGATTATTTTACTTGTACTTATTTATTTACTGAGTATTTTTCTAATTTACTGCGGTGAACATGTGGAAACTGTATCAGTGAGAACAACAGACAATCTGCATAAATAGACACAGTTTTAGGTCTGATTGAACTGACCTACTGAACTGGAACTGAATCAGTGGTCTACAACTGATTAGAATAAGTATTTCAGTAAGACAGTAATAATGTGAGTTAGCCAGTTAGCAGGAGACCAACACGATATAAAACTCAAAACTAAGTATTTTGAACACCGTCTTTCTAGAGCAAGCAATTTGCGAGTCCTGCATTGAACTCCAAGGTTTGAATAGCAGTCATCAGTAAAATAAAGGAAACACAGCAAAAGTTTAGGATTATACTGCTGTGGTATCGTGGTAAATATTAATTTTGTTACACACTACATTCCTAATCATCCCCATATATATATATATATTAGGGGTGTGCAAAGCAGCCGGTATTTGTATCTGTATTTGTATTTGTTGAGGGGGAAAAAGTATTTGTATTTGTATTCGAGTAAAATCCAAAATAGGCGTAAAAATCGAGCTTTTTTGCGTTACACTTCTAATTTACGTTATAGTGTAAGTATTCTTTAATTATATAAATCCAGCAATGAACATGTACCAAGGAACGTCATTGAAAAGAAAATAACATAACAGCCATTACCTCATCCATGGTTAAACCAACAACTAATAAAATACCATTGTGAACATTATGAATCCCACCACCACCCGTCCTTGTTGGAGGACTCTGAACAGACAGGGATAATGTATAGCGAGGCGGTTGATTATGAGCCTGACGCGAAGCGGAGGGGTCTTGAATCAGCTTGAAGGGTTTGTATTCGCTATAACAACCACCTCGCTATACATTATCCCTCTTACTACATGGCTACCTACCAAATAAATCAATAATTTGACTCAAAATATTGATTTAAAAAGGAGTTTATTGATTTAAAAACTATTGTATTGCTTCCGCTAAAAAAAATAGTCCGTTCCGTCTCTACGTTTAGAATCCATGGCAACGCTCTGTTTTTCGTGGCAACGGTGTGTTATACTTAGCAGCGGTCTGTTATTAAGAAATAACCATGGAAATAACAGACCGCATTCTACATTAGAATTCAACCAAGCCATGTAATAAAAACAAATAATTACGGAGCTAACAGAGCTACGTAAACAGAGCGAACATGAGAGCACCCGGCTGCAGACGTCAATAATGCAGCGTAATGAAATAATCTCCCGATCAAACTCCACTTCCCGAAAATTATAAACTGCCTCCGGAACCCAGTTAAGGTACAAAAATCTATTCAACAAAAATAGTAATGCAGTTAAGTGTTTTTTCGCTCAGCCGAGCCCTCTCTGTTGCTGTGTGGAGCAGCCTGTGTCAGTCACCTCTTCCTGAACGTCACTCACTCACTCGCGAACTGCGGTCTCGTGAGGAAACGCAGCTTTTTGATATAAAGTTTTTCTTGTTCCCGAATACAAATATTTTCTAAAGTATTTGTTCGAAATAAGTATTCGTAAAAACACGTTATTTGTGCCTTTCCGAATACCGTATTCGGGTTCGGCTTCACCCCTAATATATATATACACACACATTGGCTTCATCACTCTGTCTCCTCTCCACCAGTAAGCTGGTGTGTGGTGGGCGTTCTGTTGCAATATGGCTGCCGTCTCATCATCCAGGTGGTGCTGCACATTGAATGTGGTTGAGGAGATTCCTTGGCAGTAGGGCTTGGCGATAAAACAATAACGATAATTATTGCGATATAATTTTTCACGATAAAATGATATCAAGAGTTCGATAAATGTTCGATAATGTTTATGCGCCAAAAGCGGAACGAAACTCATTTGAACCGCACACCACATGGACCATTTATCCGCTCGGCTCAAAGTCCAAACGGCAGCGCGAGCTCACGAGAACCAAGCGGGTAATCCATCAGCCGGGTACTGAAGCCTCGCGGGAGCCGCCAATGTAGCAGAACTTCAACTGCTGTTAGCATTCCATTGGCTCCCATTCATTTTGGCGTCACTTTGACAGCGAATAACTTTACATCTGAGGCGTCCAAAGACTTCATTTGTCCATTATTTATTTCTAAATAAACACGACAATGTATAAAAGGCTCCATTACTTTGTATCTTAAGTTATGGCTCCGTAGAAGCCGTTTTTCTAAAAATAGGCTAACGATTGCGTCATAACCACGCAAATTTCTGTCGCACAATAGAGAAATTACCGTATAGACAGGAGGAGAAGCTCTCAGGCAATCTTTTACTGTCTATGAGGCAATCGGGGGACATAGAGGCATAAAGTCAAGGGAGAAGCCCATAGATAGAGAGTCCATAAAAACAACGGGACAAAATATTTCAACAACGTGTTTGAGGAATCAGGTGATTCAGATTTGTCTTGGCACAGCTACTAGAAGATTTACAACTGTCAGACTGTCGTCATGCTCAGTTTGAGCCTGCACAGTCGCTCAGCCATCAGACAGGAAGTGCAATAATCGGGCTTCAGTTTTCTCCGTTGAAATCAATGGGGTCGCTGTGTCCATTTCTTTTACTGTCTATGACGAGAACAGACGCGTTTACTCTGATCGTCTCGCTCACGAGATCCAGTGAGACGCGCTTGATCAGTGAAGAACACAAATGTCTCAGTGATTTAAACCAGTTTAAAGGCAGATGAAACAGCGCTGACAAACAGGAGAAACACTGTGCGCAACGATACAGTCAGAATCTGTATTGAAACTGAATCCATTTACCATGGATTGACTGTAACGTTAGCCTAGTAATATTAACTGCACCATGAAATGTGGGACATACAAATTGAATTGTATTATTAATGTAGAAAATGTATTAAAGGACTAATGGAATATAATTACAGTATTGAATAATATATTTAGGCTACTGTTTTTCATAAATACCATAGAAACCATAAAGTTACATTTTGCCATGATAGTGAGGTGCTATAGGCTATGCCTGGTTTTATCTGTGGTTATGATCTAAATGCATGATACTGGATGACCAATGGTTAATTTTAATAAAATTCAAACAGTCAGAAATTTGTTTTGTTTTTTAAGAGAAGTTACTGTTTTTTTTAATGAACATACATTTAACATAGTAGTATTAGCTTGAGTTAGGATGCAGATTTACTGTCAACTCACTGTCAGATATGCGTCTTGAGACAAACATGTAATATTAATATTGCAGCCTGCACTGCAAACTGTGCTGAGGATACGTGCCATCAAAGTCACTTTACACTAAACAATATCCCCCATTAGCACATGCAGAAACTAAGAAATATATTTTTCTATTCAGATATTTATTTTAAGGGAAAATAACAAATGTTTGAATGTTCTACCTCAGATTTGTGAAATGTTCACAAATCTGTGTATGTCCACGCCGAAATCTTTTGCGTGTATGTGTACGCCATTAAATGTCCGAGTGATTCCGCGTGTATGTGTACGCCGTTAAATGTCCGAGCGAAACGAAGCAAAATGTATATCTACATCTGGGGAGCGATCTTTTTTTTCCTAGGATGGTAGGAGAACACTCATAAATGGTATTAACCCCAGTGACGGGTAGGTTTAGGGACGGGGTTGGGGTAGGTCATATATCTATATATACATAATACAGTAATATAACGTTAAGTCAAAGGCGTTGATAAACACGCTGAAAAGCGATTATGCGTGTTGATAGCACGCCAAAAATGGAAATACGAATTGGCGTGTCATACATACACCATTTCATGAGATCAGTCTGCCTCGGCAGTGTTGCCAACTTAGCGCCTTTGTCGCTATTTTAGCGACTTTTCAGACCCCTTTAGCAACAATTTTTTTCTCCCAAAGAGCGACTAGTGACAAATCTAGCGACTTTTTAGACAAACCCCAGTAACCTCCAGATGTTGCCAGAACTGTTCGGCGAGCGCGAGCTCTTGCTTTCTCCCTGCCGTCACTCTCTCTAACTGCGTCTAGTTTGTTCAGTGAATGGCTGAGACGAGCAGCAGCACATTCATGTGTTGAGCGCCCGCCAGTTTTTTGTTTTTCCACGGACTTGTCACTTATCTGCTGCTCTTGTGATTTATATTTAAAGTTTTGTTTGACCATTTTAATTTCCTTTCTTTCGAACTCTCTCAATTCAGTTAATTTTACACATATAAAAAAATGTAGTCATTCACTATTCACTTGTTCTATTGTCTGACAAAAATAATATAGGAAATGAGAACAGCTTTATTGGACATTCGGCTATATTATATTATATCATATTATATTATGTTAAAATACAGAATGTGAGCATGAATTTAGAGAGAAAACACATTAGGCAGGCAGAACGACGCAATGACGTCATGAATATGCTAATTGGCGTATGACATTATCTAGCGACATTTAACTTTTAAGGAAGGCGTTAGCTACTTTCTTTTGAAAATAGTTGTCAACACTGCTCGCGTGTTGTCTCATTCAACATGGAAAAAGCGCAGAAGCACTTTGTTCCTATATCCACTGCCTACCTTGAGTTGAGTTGTTTCATTTTTGAATGAAAAGAAGGCAATATGTATTATTTCTTCCTTTATTTTACAGTTAAATTATTAATTTTGTATACAGGGATTTTGTTTTTAAATGTCGCAGAAGCACTTTGTTCATACATGAACTGCCTACCTCTTTGCACTTCAATAAAAAAAAGACTGTGGTATTTGGCATATTTGTATTTGCAGTAGTTTTTGGGGGGTTATTTTTTCCTGTAAAGATATTGAGATGTATATCGTATATCGAGATATAGCAAAGTATATCGAGATATATTTTTTGCTCCATATCGCCCAGCCCTACTACTCATACTTCTGAAAAAGTAGTTAGCTACACTACAAGTTACTATCAAAAAGTAGCTAGCTATATTTAAATGACTTTATTTATTTATTTATTTATTTATTTATTCACAATGGCATTGTGTATTACAAATAACTGAATTATTGTTAATGAAGAATGTTATAGTAAAAGATTTGGGATTTAAAACAATGTACTGAAATACAATTATGATTTAAACTATTTAAAGACACACAATACGCAAATATAGCCTATATCTCAAACCGACTGTCAAAGTGCAAAATTGCTACAAATGTAACCAATGGTTTAACTAGCAGCACATGCAGTGATGGAGCTCATTTACAACCTATTTAATTAGATCCCAGTCAGTCAGCGTTTTATTCTTTGGTTTGAACCTATAAAGGTTACACTTTTGTATGTATACTGAACAAAATTATAAACGCAACACTTTTGTTTTTGCCCCCATTCTTCATGAGCTGAACTCAAAGATCTAAGACTTTATGTACACAAAAGGCCTATTTCTATCAAATATTGTTCAATTAAATTATTCAATTATTGTTCAATTAAAGATTAAAACGCTGTCTAATTATAATATAAAAATAAGTATTAAAAGCACAATAATCCGCGCAAGAGACGGATTACATTTTCCCCAAAGATGTTAAGATGTCCTGTTTTGTATCACTAGAAATGAATTATAGCTGTTAAATATGTTTCCATGTGTCACTCTTCACAGTTCCTGGTAGTTCATGTGGCAAATGGCTGATTCAGGTTTTTCAAAAACAAAAAGTGCTTCACGCTGGGTCTTTTTCAGCTTGTCATGTTCCCCTGCATGTTGGGCAATGAAGTCAATTTTTTTTTCATGACTAAGCCTTTCAAGTGAAGAAATGCAATAGTCTTTTTCTTCCTTGCTGCAGAGCAGAGGCCGAAAGTATGGAAGTAAAATAATTAAAAAATTTTTGAAACAAAAAAGTTTGTTGAATTGCACTATTTGAGAAAATATGCATTGCATTAAATAACCCTGCTTACATTTCAATGCAAATTCAACATGGTTGTATATTTAAGCTGTGAATATTTCAATTAAAAACATTTCACACACTTTTTCATTATTAAAAATTCAATAATCCATATTCAACTTTTAGATTTCATTTCCAAAATATTCATTCTGTTACAACCTTTAATATTCGACAGGCAATTTTTGTGCCATTTTATTTCACTTTAAAAATTGACTTCCACAAATTCAGTGGTTCAAAGTCGACAGAATGACATCCGGGAACGGCAGGAATATCAATAGATTGCCGATTCATAATCTCCATAGGTATTAGTCGACCTCACCAGCAGGGGGCGCAAGCGACTGTTAACGAAGACCAGAGCAATGGGTAGAGCATTCATTCATAAAAACGGATGTACAGAAATGGAGCAAGTGGTAAGTATTTGTAATGATTATCTACTGATATTCCTGCCGTTCCCGGATGTCAAATGTTGAATTTTCTGTTGAATTTGAACCACTGAATCTGTGGAAGCAAATTTAAGCGAAATAAAATGGACAAAAAAAAATCCTTGTCGAATATTATAGTTTGTATTTTCAAACAGAATGAATATTTTGGAGGTGAAAGGAGAATATGGATTATTGAATTTTTAATAATGAAAATGTGTGTGAAATGTTTTGAATTGAAATATTCACAGCTTAAATATACAACCAGGTTGAATTTCAGCCCATAAAAGTGCAAGCCATAAAAATATTATGCATTAAAATGCAAGCACTGTTAATGTAATGAATATTTTTTCAAGCAGTGCAATTCAACAAACAAACAAATAAAACATTTGTCATTATTTTACTTCGATGTGAAAGGCCTTGTATACAACGCCTAGTTCTCATTCAACTGCTCGAAAAGCGAAGCCCCATTTTACAGCAGCAAATTGAAATGCATGTCACAGCGTGCCACTCGCTTACACAGTGACAGCGTAATGTTAGCCTTAGACATCATGCCCATATGGACCGTTCCCAACGGCTATTCAGCCATAAGGCAAACAAAACAGGAAACACTTTGGGAGTTTCGAAATTGTCAGCTGGTTGAATTCTACAGGATTTATTTTCAAGAAACATGTAAACTTGAATTATTTTATAGTTGAGGTATTTTGAGTTCCCTTTCGTGGGAACTCCTACGTCTCGTCGGAGGAGTTTCCAACAAATTGGGATCACACTAGGGAGACCAACTGCCTTCGAGTGAACTAAAACGAGCCAATAAACAGTGGAATGCAAGATTTACACACAAGATGTGCGCGCCGCCTACCAGTGCGGGTATAAAGCGGAAGCAAGCGCACACACATTTGCTTTTTGCTTCGGAGCCGACCGGTTGTGTCCTCTGAGTGAATGAGTTTCAAGAAAGTATTTTCTTCGTGCTCAACGAGTCTGCTCTTTTTCTGGATCTCTCTGTGTTGGTGTGACGGCGCTTCAGTGATCTTCGCGAGCTCCCGGCTGCCGGTTGTGATTACACGCTATCTAATTCTTTCAAAAGAGCTGTTTTCACAGCTGGTATTCGGTTGAGTGCACACAGCGGGCTTGCAGTTTCCCCGCTGTGTTGCCGCGTTGATCCCTGCGTGCTTCAGCACAATAAGAGAGCATTCTCTAAAAGAGTAACACGGGTGAAAATCGCGTCCTTTTCAGGATGATGTTTCATCCGTGTGTTTCTGGATGCGGTCAATATCTGCCGCCGGTTGATGGTCACGATCGCTGTCTCTCGTGCTTGGGCCTTGCGCACGCTGAGGCAGCGTTCGTGAACGAATCATGTTCTCACTGTGGGAACATGACCGTTGCGATGCTTAGGTCGAGACTAAGATCCCTCAAACGAGGGGGAGTCCCTTTGGAGATTCCCCGATCTAGTTCTTCTTCTGGTTCACTTCAGAAGGCTACTTCGGCTTATCCCATTGGTGGTCTGAGGGTTACAGTGAGGAATGTCCAGCAGGGTGAAAGACCCCCACAGGCTCCTCACTCCTCCGCATCGCTGCCATTGGAGCCTCCGGAAGAGCGCACTGGGCCATCTCGTGTGGTCCCAGTCGTTTCCTTCAGGGCTCTGCCGGAGGACCAGATGTCGATCGCTGCATCGGAGGGAGAGCGTCATGTTCTGGAGATGATGACCCGACTGCGTTGCCCCCTTCGGGTGTGGTAGCGTTAGCCGAGCCGGATCCGGAAATGGTCGCTATGCTTTCCCGGGCGGCCGCGAGTGTCGGGGTCCCAAACGAGTTAACCTTGTAACTGACGTAACCTCGGTTCCCTGAGTTGAGGGAATGAGACGCTGCTATCATGCCGTGTTACTTATGCTCATGGTTTTTCGTGAGTTGCTTTTTTAGTTGACCGTTCCTGAGGAAATGTCGTTCAGCACTGCCTTATATAGGGAGTGATCCCGCCCTTAATTCGAGCACTTGAAGGCCATTTGCCATTGCAGTGCTAGAGCGTTATTCCAATCAGACTTTTCGCAATAGCATCATCTCTCACGCAATGTCTCGATCCTTCATCTCAGGGAACCAAGGTTATAAAATATAAAATATTAGCAGAGTTTACACCACAACTATAACGATATCGGCACAGGCAAACAATATTGTTGGAAACACTTTTGGAATGTTTTTTTTTTCCAGCTGATGAACAAAAACATTGACAGCCAATCAGAATCCATCCAGCTTTAAAGAACTCGAGCATTTTAAGTGGCAGATGACAAAAATGCAGCATGTGCATAAAATAAACAACGATATTGTGCACTGGTTTGGATGATACAGTAGTTATCTTTATAGTTATCGTTCTTGTTGTGAACGGGCCTTTAGACCCTATATGGTGCCTCAAATGTTCCTGTCCAATCCATGCTATGCCAATGACAGAACATTAAACAGTTTGACACTTTTTGACACTTCCATTTGCTGCTTTATCAGATCTGTTGACAGGAAATTCACAATTAACAATCAATGTGTGTGTGTGTGAATTGGTCTCAAACTGTAATAAAGATGTTAGAATAAGACGGGAACCTAATTTGTCTACGAGAATGGATGTTGAAATGAAAGTTTAATCACTGAAATCTGACTAGATGTTGATTGTGACAAAGACAAACTGCCTAATATACCTACCCAAAATATCTGTAGTGTTAAGTGTAGTTGTCTGTTTCTGTCCACAGGCCTATAATGACTTGCTGAAGACTTCTGAAGCAAAGCTGCGGGCATTTGGGATTCCTGTGGAAGAACTGGGCTTTAAGCCACTCGAAAGCAGTGTTGCTGGACAGAGTCTTGGTCAGGGCCCTGCTGCCCTCGTTTCTGTTCCAAATTAGCAAAAAATTAAAAAACATTTTATCTTGATAAAATGATCATATCTTATTCAGATCAAACATTTTGTAAGATTTTTTTGGTAACACTTTATATTACTGTGATTTATGTTACATGTACTAATATTTAAACTCTAAACCAAACCCTTATCCTAACCCTAACTCTAATAGTAAAGTACATGAAGTTAATTAATATTACTCTGTACTTATATATATAATTACACTGTAACAAGGACATCTTTTATTTTTATTTTTTGAAAAATATCAATAAGTATTCTACAATGTCCTTAAAGTGATAGTTCACCCAAAATTAATACCAAAATTATACATTCAAAACCATACATTCGGTTCTTAATCCTGTGGTTAGTTCACTTCCTGATGTGAATCTTGACATGTGTACACAATTTTCTGAATTTTTTGTTCAGATAATACAGGATATTAGATCATATTAGATCACACCTCTCTCCTCTTTACATAGATCACTCTAAATTGGTCCTTACATCCAGTAGCTTTACAAACCTTCAACCAGTGTCTTCATCTTAATTACTTAAAATAATTTCTCAGATGAAATTCACGTTCTGTCAATCAGATGTATTGCCTGGACGTCTGTTTAGAGAGGTTTTAAACTTGACTTGACTTAATATTCTGTTTTTTAATCTTTAGAAAAAAGGTGAAATTTTAGGGAAACAATATAATATGATATATAATACTGACAATCGATTAAAAAATTAACTAATTAAGTCAGTCAGTCAGTCAGTCAAATGAAATCCAGCGCCAGGAAGCAAACCACAGTTTGCAGGATATCAGCACCCCTGTTATAGAGAAGAGGAGGACTTGCACAGTTAGTGATGAACATAATGATACTTGTGAACCCGGTCAGACTAACCAGCATAAGAGAGAAAAGAATCTAAATTAGCGTTTAGTTGAGAACCTCAACTTTCAGCAGCCAGATTGTCGACTACCACCAATCAGAGCATACATGGATGACACAACAACCATGACTACAACAGTCGGCAAGGCAAGTTTATTTGAATAGCACATTTCATACACAATGGTAATTCAAAGTGCTTTACATAGAAGAAATTAAAATAATCAAAAGAAATCAGAATAATT
This sequence comes from Siphateles boraxobius, assembly GCF_051911475.1. Lineage (NCBI taxonomy): Eukaryota > Metazoa > Chordata > Actinopteri > Cypriniformes > Leuciscidae > Siphateles > Siphateles boraxobius. Next base: position 997,871 of record NW_027509141.1, on the reverse strand, counting down.
AAAACAGTTTAGAATAAAAAATAAAATACAGTACAAACAGTCAGAGGAACAGTGGCACAGTGTTCATTCGGTAAATGCACAGCTAAACAGAAGTGTTATAAGTTTGGATTTGAATGTGACTGTAGGAGCACATCTGATCTCTTCTGGAAGCTGTTCCAGCATAGTAGCTAAAAGCGGATTTACCATGCTTAGAGTGAACCCTTGGTGTTTCTGGGAAGGCCAGTGAGGAGTCCATTACAATAATCCACCCTGCTGGTGATGAAAGCATGCACACGTTTGAGTCTTGACTGGAAACAAAGCATCTAATTCTTGCAATATTTTTCAGGTGATAGTATGCTGATTTAGTTATTGCTTTGACATGACTACTGAAACTAAGCTCTGACTCTAGAGACATACCCAGATTCCTGACTTGATTTTTAGTTGTTATACCCCTAGGGGCAGGTACAGCATGGAAGAGGGGGTTTTGGGCTCAGTTTAGCTCCTCCTAAATGGCAAAAGGCAACCCCAGCTCAAAGGAGGAAGCTCGTAGTCAACGAGGTGCGAAAGCAGGAGGAGAGGATGAGGTGTATAAAGGCCATTTCCCAGGCCAAGCAGGGAGAGTGGATGAGATGGGAGAGTGTGGAACAACGCAAGATGGGCTGGCAAGACCTCTTTTCAAAGCATCTTTACAGAAATTTATTTAGGCCTATACCTTTATGCCTTATAGTCGCATTTAGCAGATTAAAATACTCTCTATAAGATTTTCACTTCCCATATTCTTTTAACATATTGTAGATTGTAGTACACATCTCTTCATACAGTAAATGAAAAACGTCTCCTTACATTTGTAACCATTGTTCCCTGAGTAGGTCTCTCAACACTGCGATTCAATCACTATGGGAACACCTTTGGTGTGACGAATGTCTGAAGCCCTTATACCATCACACCAATTTGATTGGCCAATTAGTGCTTAGCACCACCCCAAGAATATGTCACGTATGCTGCATATTAGTGTGCTGCGCGCTATTTCCTTAGATTCCATGACGAAGGAAGCACTATTCAAAATATGGGAAGGCCGGCATCGCTGTGTCTCATTCCCTACTCAGGGAACAAAGTTTACATGCGTAACCGAGACGTTCCCTTTCATAGGTTTCTCAACACTGCGATTCCTTCTCTTTGAGAACGATATACCATAACGCCTTCACGTACCTGAGAATAGCTGGAAGACCGTGGAAAGCGTCCGCTCAAGATAAGATAAGACCTGGGAGATAGGAGCCATCCTCACATCCAGACCATAGAACTTGATAAAGGTGTTCGGAGAGGACCATCCTGCAGCAACACAAATATCCTCCAAAGAAGAGCCTCTAAAAAGAGCCTGAGAAGAAGCCATTCCTCTAGTGGAATGAGCACACACACCTAGAGTCAAAGCCAAACCACGCGCCTCATAGGCCGCCGAGATAGCCTCAATCACCCAATGAGACAAAAAGCCTCCAAAACCACTTGCTGGGAACGAAAAGGGGTTGACACAACCTTAGGAACATATGCTGGCCTAGGTCGCATCAAGACTTTAACCACCCCTGGGCAAAGTCCATACAGGAAGGGCTGATAGAAAGAGCCTGCAGGTCCCCTATTGTTTTAAGAGAGGAAAGAGCCAGCTGACACAGATTCTAATGGTGCGAATGGATGACCTGCCCGACCTTCCATAACAATAGCTAAGTCAGTGCAATCGCGAATCTCTCCTCTTCCCCAGCTAACAATTTTAGGTTATAAGAATGTTTTCATAACGTTCCCATTAAGTTATAAAAACGTTAACGTTATTTCTGAATGTTCTAGGAACATTCAAAATGTCCAGTTTCTTAGACGTTGTATTAACGTTATTTCTTGGTTATAAGAACTCCATTCAAAACGTTATAAGAACGTTCAATTCTCTCGTTATATAAACGTTGTATTAACGTTCTTGCTTGGTTATAAGAACATCATTCAAACGTCATTAGAACGTACAATTCTCCCGTTATATAAACGTTGTATTAACGTTACTCCCTGGTTATAAGAACGTTATTAGAACGTTAAGAAATAACAATTTTAGGTTATACTGGGCGCTATTCTATTCTACAATATTCACTAATGACAGTAAAATAGACCATACTAAGTCAATTTACTGCAGTAATTCCTCTCTCAACCAGTACAAAATGCTTTGAACACCTGATTATGCATGAAAAAAACCCCGTAATAAACCGGAAAACCGGCATAATTTTGAAAAAAAACGTGATATACATTTTTGGTCAAACCGCCCAGCACTAGAAACACCTCCCATGGGCACATGCTCTGCGGATATAGCCGTCACGTAAACTTAAAAAGTGGCGGGGGCTTCCCCCTCTGAAAAACGACTTTGCAGGAACTATTGAACTCACAGGGCAATGAACTGGGTCCAGGTCGCATTGGCTGCACCAAAAGTGTTTAGGCTTTTTTGAGGATAAGAAAAAAAGTGAATGGATTTTTTTCATTGTATGGTGGTTGTGTCCACACACTGCAAAGACACATACAGGTGAAACTCGAAAAATTAGAATATCGTGCAAAAGTTCATGTATTTCAGTAATTCAAATTAAAAGGTGAAACTAATACAGTTAGTATATATAACTATATACATATACATGATCATACTTTTAAGAGGGCCGACATTTAAATCCCACTGGTCACAATAGTGACCGTAAAAAAATGTTTCATTTCTAAGGCTATAAAAATGTTACTGAATGATCTATCAATGCATTTCCAGCAGATATTGAAATAATAAAGGGTCTCAATGAAATATGTGCAGTGTCGCATGTTTACTGTAAATTATCACATGACAAGAGCTGTTTACTTCCTGTTTGCGCCAAAGAAGAGGATGGCAGCAAGAAAGCTCCCAAAGAATAGATTAGTAAAGTATGTTAACATAAAGATAGGACATAGATTTTTGGTACACATCATGTTTAAGGTGTCTAGTATTGATATATGCATTTGCAATTACTCAACTTTGTTTAATGTGGTCATAGAACTCACAAACATGTCAGCGGCAACAATAGTGACCGGTGGGATAACCCATTGTATCTACATGCTAATACACATAGGCTAACTGTTCTACCTTACTTTCTACCTAATTTTACACACAAACACACACACACACACACAAAGACTAGCTAGCTAACTAAGTCTACCTAACTTTCCACACACACACACACACACACACGCAATTACAGGATACACCACACACCCCACACACATGCACACCACACACACCCCACACAAACGCACACCACACAACCCACACAAACGCACACCACACAACCCACACACACGCACACCCCACACACACACAAACGCACACCACACACACCCCACACACATGCACACCACACACCCCACACACATGCACACCACACACCCCACTAGGGCTGGTCCGAAGCTTCGGTAGTAATGAACATCGAATATTCGAAGCTTCGGCGAGAGGGGGCTGAACATATTCTTTTCACTAATAAAGGCAGGAATCTCTGTGTTGGTCTGTCTTTTTGCATTTTGATTATTTCGAGAACCGTTCATCCAACCGACTTCACAAGGGAGTGCAGTGTTGCATTTGGTGCAATATAGATGGACACGCGAGACGCGACACATTCAGAATTAATAAACTTTTAGTCAGCTACAGAACAGCGCGAGCGGGAAGCAGCGCACCTCACGCGGGCAGGGTTTATATGCTCCGAGAACGGACACTCCACTATGATATAAAACGCACGCACACAGGTCTGTTAAATTAAGCAATACTTTTAAGGTAGTCTAATATTTGTCTGACTAACAAATTACTGACACAGTAAAGGGTAGATTTAAATAAAGAAAAACGAAATTTAAATAAAGAAAAAAAATAATTTAAATAAGGAAAAACGAAATTTAAATAAAGAAAAAAATTAATTTAAATAAAGAAAAACGAAACTTAAATAAAGAAAAACGAAACTTAAATAAAGAAAAACGAAATTTAAATAAAGAAAAATGAAACTTAAATAAAGAAAAAACGAAATTTAAATAAAGAAAAATGAAACTTAAATTAAGAAAAAACTAAATTTAAATTAAGAAAAACGAAATTAAGTTAAATTAAAAACGAGATTAATTTAGATTGATAATAACGGGTAAAAGGCTAATACATTTTGTTTCTATTATTCTATTTTCCACAATGTCAAAGCAACGCAGCTTAACCCAAAACACAAGCTCAGGCATGCACTTCGGTCCATACAAACTCCGCTGTTCTGCGCTCTAGCCAGAGAACACTCCCGTTGCAGTTAGGCGTCGGTTCTATTTCTAGCATGCACGCATTTTCCGCGTGGCTCGAGCCGCGCCTGAGACGCGTGTTTCACACAGGCAGTGTGCAAACTCCAACCTGTTAACATGGGAGCTGAAATAAAAACGTACATGCCACACAGCTGAGACGCTCACGCCATGCAGCCAGTGTGTCGCCGACCTTATTCAAGCGCGAGTGAGAACCGTTTCGCGGGGGATCCCAGGTGTGCAAAAAAAACAAAAAAAAAACGAATATTCGAATGTCAAATTTTCAAATCGAATACCAACCCACCGAACGAATATTCGAATATTCTGGTCCAGCCCTACACCCCACACGCACCCCCCACACACACCACACAACCCACACACACGCACACCACACACACCCCACACACACGCACACCACACCCCACACACACGCACAGCACACACACACCACACACACACGCACACCACACACCCCACACACACGCACACCACACACGTACCCCACACACACCACACAACCCACACACACGCACACCACACACACACACCCCACACACACGCACACCACACACACACCACACACCCCACACACACGCACACCACACACCCCACACACACGCACACTACACACGCACACCACACACCCCATACACACGCACCCCACACACACCACACACCCCCACCACACACCCCACACACACGCACACCACACACACACACGCACACCACACAGCCCACACACACGCACACCACACACCCCACACACACCACACACCCCCACCACACACCCCACACGCACACCACACACACACACGCACACCACACACACGCACACCACACACCACACACACACACACACACACCACACACCCCACACACACACACCCCACACACCCCACACACACGAACACCACACACCCCACATACACACCACACACGCACACCACACACCCCACACACACGCACACCACACACGCACACCACACACCCCACACACACACCACACAGACGTACACCACGCACACCACACACAGGTAAACCACGCACACCACACACCCCACACACATGCACCCCACACACACGCACACCACATGCACCCCACACACACGCACACCACACACCCCACATGCACACCACACACTCCACACACACGCACACCACACACCCCACACACACGCACACACGCATATCCACACACCCCACACGCACACACACCACATGCACACCACACACCCCACACACACACGCACACCACACACCCCACACACACGTACACCACGCACACCACACACACACACGCACACCACACACACGCACACCACATGCACCCCACGAACACCACACACCCCACATTCACACCACACACACGCACACCACATGCACCCCACGCACACCACACACCCCACATTCACACCACACACACGTACACGCACACCACACACCCCACATTCACACCACACACACGTACACGCACACCACACACCCCACATTCACACCACATACACACGTACACCACGCACACCACACACACGCACACCACACACCCCACACGCACACACACCACATGCACACCACACACCCCACACGCACACCACACACGCACACCACACACACACACGCACACCACACACCCCACACACTCTTAGCTTTCCATCGTGTACGATGATGACGCTTGCTCCAGGGGGTGGGGGTGGTAGGGGGGTGGGTTTAGCGACCTTGCCGCTGGTGCCACTTCTCGTGGGCGTTGAGTCCGATCCTTGAGCCGCACACTCGTCCGCAGATGGAGCAGGGGAAACTAGACACCAGGGGGGTACCAGCCGCCCACTGGTGTCTCTTGATGCGCCTCTCGGATCGTCGGTCTTGGTTGGTTTGATGTATTTGAGAGATTGCAGTTGCACAGGTGACATGCCAGGCAGGTCTGTCGAGTGCCAGTGATTCAAGCTGCGTGGGGGGAATGTTCGCTCTCTTTAGGATGTCCCTGGTGTAGTCCTTAAAGCGCTGCATTTGCCCTCCAGCGGACCGCTTTGCGCCCATTAGTTGACTGTAGAGTACTTGACGGGGCAATCGGTGTTCAGGCATGCGTATGGTGTGCCCTATCCAGCGCAGATGTTTTTTGGCAACAGCTGCTTCCATACAGATTGAGTCAGTGTTGCTGAGCATGACTGTATGGGGGATTCGGTCTTCCCAGGACAACCTGAGGATCTTCTGTAGGCAGCGAATATGGAAGGCCTCTAGGTTGATGATGTGCTGGCGGTATGGGGTCCATGACTCTGCCCCGTAGAGCAGAGTAGAGACACATACCGCATTGTAAACAGCAACCTTGGTACTGACCTTCAGGTTACGTTTTCAAAAACCCTGTTGCGTAGGCGTCCAAAAGATGATGAGGCTTTATTTATCCGGGTGTGTATTTCTTTGTCCAGGGAGCAGAATGAGGACAAAGTGGAGCCGAGGTAGGTAAAGTGGTCCACTGTTTTAAGTGGAACACCGTTTATGTGAAAACTGGGGGGTGTGGGGGCGGAGGTAGTGAGATGGGACATGACCTCAGTTTTTTTAATGTTGACCTGTAGGCCAAAGGATTGGTACAGACGGGATATTGTGTTGAGGGCGTGCTGCATAGAGTCTGGGCTGTGAGCTAAGACGGCACAGTCATCAGCATACTGAAGCTCACAGATTTGGCTGGTCTTTGTCTTTGTGCGGGCCTGGAGCCGACGTATGTTGAAGAGGCTTCCGTCAAGTCGGTATTCCACATGGACACCGTCTTCATGTCCCATGACACGGTGGAAGAGGCAGGTGATGGCAGAGAGGAGGATGTTAAAGAGCACCGGAGCCAAGACACAGCCTTGCTTCACCCCAACATTTACCTCGAAGGACTCTGACTGGAGTTCTCCAGTGAGCACCCTGGCTTGCATTCCGTCATGCAGTTGCTGTAGGATGCGGAGAAACTTGGGTGGTACCCCAAGTTTGGAGAGGTGTTTCCAGAGCAGTTCACGGTTGATGGTGTCAAAAGCTTTGCTGAGGTCGATGAAGGCAACGTAAAGGTCTTTGTGATGTTCTCGGCTCTTCTCCAACAGCTGCCTCAAGACAAAAACCATGTCTGTCGTGGATCTGGTCTTCCGGAAGCCACACTGAGTTTCCGGAAGCACAGCTTCCGAGATGTGATCAACCAGTCTGCTGAGCATGATCTTGGCCAGGACTTTCCCTGCGATGGAGAGGAGAGATATCCCACGGCTGTTGCCGCAGACTGCACGGTCTCCTTTCTGCTTGTAAATTACCACGATGTTAGCATCCTTCCAGTCCTGTGGGAGGGTCCCATGTTCCCAGATGTTTTGGATCAGGAGGTGCAGGCGACGCGTGAGGAGGTATCCTCCGTATTTAAAAACCTCTGCAGGGATTCCATCGGGTCCAGCGCTTTTGTTGTTCTTCAGCCCTGCAATAGCTTGCCGGAGTTCTGAGTAAAGTGGTGGGGTGTCCAGGTGCATGGTAGGTGGCAGGTCTGGGAGATTATCCAGAATATGTGGGTCGACAGGGTTCACGTGGTTGAGGAGACTGTCAAAATGATTTGCCCAACAGGCAAGAATCTCGTGGCGGTCCTTAAAGAGGATGGCGCCGTCAGCTGATCGGACTGGGGCAATCACCCGCTTCCTGGGGCCGTACAATGCTTTTATGGCATCGTAAAAGCCATGACTGTTGTTGCAGTCTGCCAGGTTCTGGATTTCTCGCGCCTTTTGCACCCACCAGGTGTCCTCCATAGTCCTGAGGGCTCGCTGGGTTGCTGTTCTTGCAGCAATGAAGGAGGTTTTAAGGGTGGGAGATCCAGGGCAGGACAGGAGAGCTTTGTGGGCCTCATGTTTGGTTTTTAAGAGTGACTGTATCTCAGCTGAGTTACAGTCAAACCAGTCCTGGTGGTGTTTCCTTGATTGGCCTAGCGCCTCTGTGGCTGCGCTATGAATAGCCTGGCGCAGTGCTGGCCAGTCGGTTGATTCCTCTGGGATCTTGTTGAGGTTTTCAGCAAGTAGCCGTCGGAGGTTATCTTTGGTGGTAAGGCTATTCAGTGCTGTACAGTTGAGTTTCTTGTTTGGAGCCATCCTCGGGCCACGGGGTTGAATGCTCATGAGTAGTTTGGATCTGACCATGAGGTGGTCAGTCCAGCACTCAGCTCCGCGCATAACACGGGTCGTAAGGACCTCTTGTCTGTCCTTTTGACGGACAATCACATAGTCAAGAAGATGCCAGTGTTTTGAGCGGGGGTGCTGCCAGGTGGTCTTAAGCCTGTTCTTCTTCTGGAAGACGGTGTTAGTAATGACCAGCTGGTGCTCTGCACAGAGGGAGAGGAGTCTGAGCCCGTTGTGGTTCATTTTCCCCACACCATGCTGGCCACTGACTTTATTCCATACCAGGTGCTCCGTGCCCACTCTAGCATTGAAATCTCCCATGAGTATGAGCCTGTCCGTAGCTGGGGTTTTCTGTAAGATGGCATCAAGAGCTCTGTAGAAATCCTCTTTGATGTTGTGTTCGGCATCAAGAGTTGGAGCGTATGCACTGATGAGAGTGGCGAAGCGTTCCTTTGCCAGGGGAATGCGCCATGTCATCAGTCTTTCATTGATGCCAATGGGGGATTCCGGAATGCGCTGCAGCAGTTTAGACTTTACTGCAAAGCCAACTCCATGGTTACGGCGAGTGCCTTTAGGGACCCCCTTCCAGAAGAAGGTGTACCCAGCACCAACCTCTGCAAGGGAGTCCTCCCCATGTAGTCTGGTCTCGCTGAGAGCTGCTATGTCGATGTTATATTTTGCGAGCTCCAGGGCCACCAGTGCTGTCCTGCGATGGGGCCTGTCAGGAGTTTCAGCCAGGTCCAGCAGTGTGCGAACATTCCATGAAGCAATGTTTAACTTATTTTTCACTTTAATTTTTCGACCGCAAGGAGGGATGCTCCAACGGTTGCGGCTTACCGTCCGGAGTGTGGGGAGCAGACAATTTTTGGACCACCTTTTCCAGGTCCTTCCCCATCACAGGGGTGAGCAGTGTGGGGCTGCTCAGTCGCAATGGAAGCTGCCGAAAAGACGCGCTGCTCCATCCCGCAGTCCTAGCGACCATCACTCCATTGCCGCCTGTGTGCATGGTTTGGTTAGGCACTCCCAGCCACATCCTTGGCCTGTGCCCGCCACCATTCCACATCGCCACAGGACTTTTGGGGGAGGGGGTGGGGCAAGAAGCTTGCGCATAGGTGAGGATTAAGGTGAGGGTGTGGGTGCGCAGACCTCACTCCCACCATCTTCACTCCTATCAGATGACCTCCAGTGGCATGAGAGAACCCATGACGACCTTCGTCTGGCAGGTGTTGCAGGGGGCTGCCGGTGGTCCGGTCAGTTGGGCTCCGCCTGTGCCTGTCCCCAGGTGCAGGTTTGTCTTCGGGGTTTGCTCCCCTAGCCACTGTACCCTCCTGAGTTAACCCACGTGGCTTAGGGTTGCCTTCTTCTGCCTTCCCAGCCGTTGTGGTGGTGCTCACATCACCATCTTACGCCTGCGCCGCCGTTGAGGTCTTCACTGTTTACCCATAGCTGGGGCTATTTACCCATAGCTGGGACAGAGGTTGACGGGCATCAGGGCGTTTCCACTCACCGATGGGCCTGCATGCCGCGTCTCTGGGGCCCACTGCTGCTCCGAGATCCCGTACAACTTAGCCTGGAACCACAAGGGACCAGTTACCATGTGTGCCGCGGGGAGGCGTGTACGAGATCTTGGCAATGGAGAGGCTATGTACCGGCTGAGGAGGCTTACACACTCGGCTCCTCTTTTCGCCCCTGAAAACAGAAGGCTATCCGGTGGCAGTAGCTGAAAGCAGAAAGTGGCAAGCAGAAGCAGCATGCAGCATGCACTAGCTACAAGTACTACTACTCCAACACTGCTGCACTGACGCATCACACGCCCTGTGTGCGCTGCACACACACACACACACGCACACCACGCACACCACACACCCCACACACACACACACGCACACCACACACCCCACACACACGAACACCACATGCACACCACACACCCCACACATACACACACGCACACCACACACACACCACACACACGTACACCACACACCCCACACACACGCACACCACACACCCCACACACACGCACACCACGCACACCACACACCCCACACACACACACACACGCACACCACACACGCACACCACACGCACACACGCACACGCACACCACACACCCGCACACCACACACCCCGCACACCACGCACACCACACACCCCACACACACACACACGCACACCACACACCCCACACACACGAACACCACATGCACCCCACGCACACCACACACAAACACACGCACACCACACACACACCACACACACACACGCACACGCACACCACACACCCCACACACACGCACACCACACACCCCACACACACGCACACCACGCACACCACACACCCCACACACACACACACGCACACCACACACCCCACACACACGAACACACACACACACCACACACCACACACACACCACTCACACGTACACCACGCACACCACACACACGTACACCACGCACACCACACACACGCACACCCCACACGCACACACACCACATGCACACCACACACCCCACACACACGCACACCACACACACACACGCACACGCACACCACACACCCCACACACACGCACCCCACACACACGCACACACACACACACGCACACCACACACACGCACACCACACACCCCACACACACGCACACCACACACCCCACATGCACACCACACACGCACACCACACACCCCACACACACGCACAGCACACACCCCACACCCACACACACCACATGCACACCACACACCCCACACACACGCACACCACACACCCCACACACACGCACACCACACACCCCACACACACGTACACCACACACGCACACCACACACCCCACACGCACACACACCACATGCACACCACACACCCCACACACACGTACACCACACACGCACACCACACACCCCACTGTTATGTGTGAGTGTTCTAATCTGTATGTCATTGCAGTTTCCCTGGTAGATCACCTGCAATCAACCGGTTAATTGATGTCACCTGACGGGAGCTACTTAAATCTAAGACGCATGCTCTCTCGCTCTCTCGTCTTGCAGCCGGCAGAGCAGTAGCTGTGTTTTGCTTCTACCGTCCCCTTTTTCCTTTTTATATTAAATAAACTTTGTTTTAATTGGCAGACTTCTGTCTTTGTGTCCTTTATGTTGCATCCCTAGAGCCGGGGTTGTAACATAATGGGGGCTCGTCCAATTTGGTTGGTAAAAATTATTTTTTGGGGACTGTTTTTGTTTATTCGCTTTGATTGAGATCATTTGGTGAGTATGGTTGTTTGAGTATTTTTGAATATATGCATGAGTTTTCCCGGTTAGGTAGGTCGAGAGTTCCAGCTGGGTTGATTACTCAATCCTTCCATCGGTTCACTCTTTTGTTATTTTTCCTTTTTTGTTTTCGAGGTTATTCTGGGTGGAGACTTGTTCTCTATCTGGGGTAAGCATTTCAGAACTGTGACCATTGATAGATTGGTTCACAGTTGCTGAGTTTTTGCTTTTAAAGTCGCCTCGTGCCCGGTACAACTCAGAAGATAGATAGGAATTAGAAGTGTTAGGCAGGTGTCCGGGTGTATCTCATGTGTTTTTGTATTGTGTTTGAGCTCAGCAACCATGCTCACTATTTTGATGGAAGTGAAAGCGGAATACTTAAGTTAGGTGAGTTATAAAAAAATTTGAGGTACTGTAGTGTTTATTTGGTCCATGATCCTAACTTTAGTGTGTTAGCAGTGTTTGTGTGAAGTTCCTTTGTGGACTTTAGTGTAGACTAATGCCCAGTATTGCCTTTAGATGTTTGTGATTGCTTGGGGTGAGTAATCTTCTGTGTTTGGGTTAGTTCTACTTATGGTTAAAGCTTTGTTTGAGAGCATGTGTGCTGCTTTTGTCATTTTTGTAGCAGTGTGTAATTGGACCTGTTGTGTCGGCTGAACTTCTGTGTAGGAGCTAGTGTTACTACTTAAGTGTAGTTAGTGTTGAGTTTAGTAATGGCTTCTTTAGAAGACTTCCTAAAGGAACCTTCGGAAGAGTTACTTGAGTTTTTTACAAAGGATCAACTTTAGCAGTTGTCCTCTCATTATGATATTCCCATCACAAGTAGTGAGAAGCGACTGAAGGATGGTGTGAAGGAAATCATTAGAAGTATTTTGATTGACAATGGTGTCTTAAAAGTTAAGCAGTTTTCCCCACAATCCATGACTGCTCCTTTGTCTGAAGCTGCAATTGAGCTTAGGCTCAAAGAGATAGCTTTCCATGAGAAACAGCTAGAGGTTAATGCGAAACTAAGAGAGAAACAAATGTATCTTGAACACGAACGGTCTCTTAAAGAGTTGGAATTAAAAGCTGCTACTTTATCCCCAAGAGGTGATGGTTCTTCATTTGATGTTGGTAGACACATTAAGTTAGTACCTCCTTTTTCTGAGAAAGATGTTGACCGATATTTTTCTCATTTTGAACGGGTGGCAATTACATCAAAGTGGCCTAGAACTGTGTGGACTTTGCTTTTACAAAGTATCTTGGTGGGTAAAGCTCAAGAAGCTTATTCCGCTCTTAGCCTAGAGAAGAGTGCTAATTATGATGAGGTTAAAGCAGCTGTATTGAAGGCATATGAGCTGGTTCCTGAAGCTTACCGCCAGCGTTTTCGAAGTTGTGCCAAATTTGCTCACGACACTTATGTTGAGTTTGCAAAACAGAAGGAGAATCTGTTTGATCGGAAAGTGGGTGAGTGTAACTACTTGGTTAAGACTCCAGATCGTAAAAGGAAAACCCGAATGTGCCATGTGAATTTACTTAAGCCTTACTTTGACCGTAACCAAACTGCGTCTACAGAGGTCAAGACCTTGGCTGCACTGAATGTTCCAACTACTGAGATCGGACAAGGAAGTGTTGTTTCTGAGATTTCTCTGAGTAGATTGCCAAATTCTAAAATTCTGGCTGATTTAGACATTCATTTGTCGTATCTAAATCTTTCTGAGCGCTCTGATATTATTCAGTTAATTGGTCAATATTTGGCCTTGTTTTCTGATGTTCCATCTTGTACCAATGTGTTAGAGCATGACATTGAGGTAGGCCAAGCTAACCCTATTAAGCAGCACCCGTATAGGGTAAATCCTGTTAAACGTCAGCTTTTGTGCAAAGAGGTAGATTATATGTTAAAGCATAACATAGCTGAACCGACTTTTAGTGCTTGGAGTTCACCATGTTTAGTTGAGAAGCAGGATGGTTCGTTTCGGTTTTGTACCGATTTTCGTAAGGTAAATGCTATCACTAAGCCTGACTCCTATCCTCTTCCACGTCTAGATGATTGTATTGACCAAGTTGGTTCTGCATCCTTTGTTTCAAAGTTAGATCTTTTAAAAGGCTATTGGCAGGTTCCACTCAGCCAGCGAGCCCGTGAGATCTCTTCTTTTGTGACGCCGGATAACTTCTGCCATTATAACGTTATGGCATTTGGAATGCGAAATGCACCTGCCACTTTCCAGCGTCTGGTGAATAAGGTGTTGGAACGAGTTGCAGGATGTGAGGCTTACCTTGATGATTTTGTTATCTATAGTGCTACCTGGTCTCAACATTTGGCCCAACTTGGGGATGTGTTCAAACAGTTAAAGGCTGCGAATTTGACCCTAAACCTCTCCAAGTGTGAGTTTGGGCAGGCCACCGTAACCTATTTAGGCAAAGTTGTTGGCCATGGTCATGTGTCGCCAGTAGGAGCAAAAGTAGAGGCCATTGTGAACTTCGCTGTACCCTCATCTCGGCGGGAACTAAAACGTTTCCTGGGTATGGCAGGATACTATAGGAGTTTTTGCAAAAATTTTGCCACTGTTGCTACACCTTTAACTAACCTGCTTAGTCCCAAGGTTCCTTTTGATTGGACTGAGTTATGTCAGGTGGCCTTTGACAATCTGAAAGCATTGTTGAGCAGTTCTCCTATTCTTGCCGCCCCTGACTTTGATAGACCTTTTAAGCTAGCTGTGGATGCTAGTGATTTTGGTGTGGGTGCGGTTCTTCTTCAAGATGATTCAGTGGGAGTTGAGCATCCTGTGTGCTATTTTTCAAAGAAATTTGATATCCATTAGAAGCACTATTCTACTATAGAAAATGAAGCTTTGGCCCTTATTCTTGCTCTGAAACATTTTGCTGTGTATGTTTCATCCAGTGTTACACTTATTGTGTAAACTGATCATAATCCCTTGGCGTTCCTCCACAGCATGAGAAACACTAACCAGCGCTTAATGCGATGGAGCCTGTTTTTGCAGGGATATGATCTTGCAGTCTGCCACATTCATGGGAAGGATAATGTTTTGGCGGATGCTCTGTCAAGGTCGTAAGTGCTTGCGCTTTTGCATGTATTTGTTGACTTTGCCATAGGTTATTCCATAGCAATGTTTTAAGGGTGGGAGTGTTATGTGTGTGTGTTCTAATCTGTATGTCATTGCAGTTTCCCTGGTAGATCACCTGCAATCAACCGGTTAATTGATGTCACCTGACGGGAGCTACTTAAATCTAAGGGGGCTTTCACACTGGCAGTTTAGTTCGGAACGGGGCACGGTTCGCATGAAAAATCGCTAATGTGAACCCTGTCATGGGACCCGGGTGCGCACTGGGGTACCGAACCCGAGACTACCTGGAGGAGGTGGTCTGAGTTCGGTTGCTCCCGAACCGTGCTGCGATTCGCGTGTATGTGAAAACTACACGGACTCGGGTGCGCACTTGTTCAGGAAGTAAAGTATCCTGCGCATGCGTTTTAGTCGATTATGATGTATTTAGTTAAATAAAACGCACGTAAGGGATGAAGATTTACCCTGGATACGAGCAAGAGTGAGTCTGCAGTGTATTCGCGCATAGTGCGTGCAATCAGGGCAACAAATTAATGGAAATCCACTGTCTCCTCAAAAGAGTCCATTTGCAAGCAGTGGAAAAACAGCTTATGCGAAACACACACACACACACACACACACACACAGTTAACCTGGGTTGTTTACTCAGCTATGAATAATGGGCCATGCACACCACACACACCACACCACACACCCCACACACACGCACACCACACACCCCACATGCACACCACACACCCCACACACACACACCCCACATGCAAACCACACACGCACACCACACACACACGCACACCACACACCCCACACACACGCACACCACACACCCCACACACACGCACACCACACAACCCACACACATGCACACCACACAGACCACATGCACACCACACACCCCACACACACACGCACACCACACACACACGCACACCACACACCCCACACACATGCACACCACACACACCACATGCACACCCTACACACACACGCACACCACACACACACGCACACCACACACCCCACACACACGCACACCACACACCCCACACACACGCACACCACACACACACACACGCACACCACACACCCCACACACACGCACACCACACACCCAACACACACGCACACCACACACATGCACACCACGCACACCACACACATGCACACCACACACACCACACCACACACCCCACACACACACGCACACCACACACCCCACATGCACACCACACACCCCACACACACGCACACCACACACCCCACATGCAAACCACACACGCACACCACACACCCCACACGCACACACACACGCACACCACACACCCCACACACACGCACACCACACACCCCACACACACGCACACCACACAACCCACACACATGCACACCACACACACCACATGCAAACCACACACCCCACACACACACGCACACCACACACCCCACACACACGCACACCACACACCCCACACACACGCACACCACACACCCCACACACATGCACACCACACACGCACACCACACACACGCACACCACACACACGCACACCACACACCCAACACACACGCACACCACACACATGCACACCACGCACACCACACACATGCACACCACACACCACACCACACACCCCACACACACGCACACCACACACCCCACATGCACACCACACACCCCACACACACGCACACCACACACGCACACCACACACCCCACGCACACCACACACCCCACACGCACACACACACACGCACACCACACACCCCACACACACGTACACCACACACACGCACACCACACACCCCACACACACCACACACACGCACACCACACACCCCACACACACGCACACCACACACCCCACATGCACACCACACACGCACACCACACACCCCACACACACGTACACCACGCACACCACACACGCACACCACACACGCACACCACACACGCACACCACACACGCACACCACACACAAGCACACCACACACACGCACACCACACACACGCACACCGCACACCACACACACGCACACCACACACCCCACACACAGCACACCACACACCCCACACACACGCACTCCACACACACATGCACACCACACGCACACCACACACATGCACACCCCACACACACGCACACCACACACCCCACACACATGCACACCACACACGCACACCACGCACACCACACACACTCACACCACACACCCAACACACACGCACACCACACACATGCACACCACGCACACCACACACATGCACACCACACACACCACACCACACACCCCACACACACGCACACCACACACCCCACACACACGCACTCCACACACACGCACACCACACACCCCACACACACGCACACCACACACGCACACACACCACACACACACGCACACCACACACCCCACACACACGCACACCACACACCCCACACACACGCACACCACACACCCCACACACATGCACACCACACACCCCACACACATGCACACCACACACACACACACACACGCACACCACACACCCCACACACACGCACACCACACACCCCACACACATGCACACCACACACACCACATGCACACCCCACACACACACGCACACCACACACACACGCACACCACACACCCCACACACACGCACACCACACACCCCACACACACGCACACCACACACACACACACGCACACCACACACCCCACACACACGCACACCACACACCCAACACACACGCACACCACACACATGCACACCACGCACACCACACACATACCACACACACCACACCACACACCCCACACACACCACACACCCCACATGCACACCACACACCCCACACACACGCACACCACACACCCCACATGCAAACCACACACGCACACCACACACCCCACACGCACACACACACGCACACCACACACCCCACACACACGCACACCACACACCCCACACACACGCACACCACACAACCCACACACATGCACACCACACACACCACATGCACACCACACACCCCACACACACACGCACACCACACACACACGCACACCACACACCCCACACACATGCACACCACACACCCCACACACACGCACACCACACACCCCACACACATGCACACCACACACGCACACCACACACACGCACACCACACACCCAACACACACGCACACCACATGCACACCACACACCCCACACACACACGCACACCACACACACACGCACACCACACACCCCACACACACGCACACCACATGCACACCACACACCCCACACACACACGCACACCACACACACACGCACACCACACACCCCACACACACGCACACCACACACACGCACACCACACACCCAACACACACACACACCACATGCACACCACACACCCCACACACACACGCACACCACACACACACGCACACCACACACCCCACACACACGCACACCACACACCCCACACACACGCACACCACACACCCCACACACATGCACACCACACACGCACACCACACACACGCACACCACACACCCAACACACACGCACACCACACACATGCACACCACACACACCACACCACACACCCCACACACACGCACACCACACACCCCACATGCACACCACACACCCCACACACACGCACACCACACACGCACACCACACACCACACACCCCACGCACACCACACACCCCACACGCACACACACACGCACACCACACACCCCACACACACGTACACCACACACACGCACACCACACACCCCACACACACCACACACACGCACCCCACACACCCCACATGCACACCACACACCCCACACACACGCACACCACACACGCACACCACACACCCCACGCACACCACACACCCCACACGCACACACACACGCACACCACACACCCCACACACACGTACACCACACACACGCACACCACACACACCACACACACGCACACCACACACCCCACACACACGCACACCACACACCCCACATGCACACCACACACGCACACCACACACCCCACACACACGTACACCACACACGCACACCACACACACCACACACACGTACACCACACACACGCACACCACACACACCACACACACGCACACCACACACCC
The DNA here is from genome assembly GCF_051911475.1 of Siphateles boraxobius. Lineage (NCBI taxonomy): Eukaryota > Metazoa > Chordata > Actinopteri > Cypriniformes > Leuciscidae > Siphateles > Siphateles boraxobius. Next base: position 979,029 of record NW_027509141.1, on the reverse strand, counting down.
CACACACACGTACACCACGCACACACACACGCACACCACACACCCCACACACACGTACACCACACACACGCACACCACACACACCACACACACGCACACCACACACCCCACACACACCACACACACACCGCACACGCACACCACACACCCCACACACACGCACACCGCACACGCACACCACACACGCACACCACACACGCACACCACACATCTCCTTCATCGAACTCTCCACTTCGCTGATTCTCCTGCTGAAGGAGACACCACACACCCCACACACACGCACACCACACACACGCACACCACACACGCACACCACGCACACCACACACGCACACCACACACAAGCACACCACACACACGCACACCACACACACGCACACCACACACCCCACACACAGCACACCACACACCCCACACACACGCACTCCACACACACATGCACACCCCACACACACGCACACCACACACCCAACACACACGCACACCACACACATGCACACCACGCACACCACACACAAGCACACCACACACACCACACCATACACCCCACACACACGCACACCACACACCCCACATGCACACCACACACCCCACACACACGCACACCACACACCCCACATGCAAACCACACACGCACACCACACACCCCACACGCACACACACACGCACACCACACACCCCACACACACGCACACCACACACCCCACACACACGCACACCACACAACCCACACACATGCACACCACACACACCACATGCACACCACACACCCCACACACACGCACACCACACACCCCACACACACGCACACCACACACCCCACAAACATGCACACCACACACGCACACCACACACCCCACACACACGCACACCACACACGCACACACACCACACACACACGCACACCACACACCCCACACACACGCACACCACACACCCCACACACACGCACACCACACACCCCACACACATGCACACCACACACCCCACACACATGCACACCACACACACACACACACACACACACACACGCACACCACACACCCCACACACACGCACACCACACACCCCACACACATGCACACCACACACACCACATGCACACCCCACACACACACGCACACCACACACACACGCACACCACACACCCCACACACACGCACACCACACACCCCACACACACGCACACCACACACACACACACGCACACCACACACCCCACACACACGCACACCACACACCCAACACACACGCACACCACACACATGCACACCACGCACACCACACACATACCACACACACCACACCACACACCCCACACACACCACACACCCCACATGCACACCACACACCCCACACACACGCACACCACACACCCCACATGCAAACCACACACGCACACCACACACCCCACACGCACACACACACGCACACCACACACCCCACACACACGCACACCACACACCCCACACACACGCACACCACACAACCCACACACATGCACACCACACACACCACATGCACACCACACACCCCACACACACACGCACACCACACACCCCACACACACGCACACCACACACCCCACACACACGCACACCACACACCCCACACACATGCACACCACACACGCACACCACACACACGCACACCACACACATGCACACCACGCACACCACACACATGCACACCACACACACCACACCACACACCCCACACACACGCACACCACACACCCCACATGCACACCACACACCCCACACACACGCACACCACACACGCACACCACACACGCACACCACACACCCCACACGCACGCACACACACACGCACACCACACACCCCACACACATGTACACCACACACACGCACACCACACACCCCACACACACCACACACACGCACCCCACACACCCCACATGCACACCACAGACCCCACACACACGCACACCACACACGCACACCACACACCCCACGCACACCACACACCCCACACGCACACACACACGCACACCACACACCCCACACACACGTACACCACACACACGCACACCACACACACCACACACACGCACACCACACACCCCACACACACGCACACCACACAACCCACACACATGCACACCACACACACCACATGCACACCACACACCCCACACACACACGCACACCACACACCCCACACACACGCACACCACACACCCCACACACACGCACACCACACACCCCACACACATGCACACCACACACGCACACCACACACACGCACACCACACACCCAACACACACGCACACCACACACATGCACACCACGCACACCACACACATGCACACCACACACACCACACCACACACCCCACACACACGCACACCACACACCCCACATGCACACCACACACCCCACACACACGCACACCACACACGCACACCACACACCCCACGCACACCACACACCCCACACGCACACACACACGCACACCACACACCCCACACACACGTACACCACACACACGCACACCACACACCCCACACACACCACACACACGCACCCCACACACCCCACATGCACAACACACACCCCACACACACGCACACCACACACGCACACCACACACCCCACGCACACCACACACCCCACACGCACACACACACGCACACCACACACCCCACACACACGTACACCACACACACGCACACCACACACACCACACACACGCACACCACACACCCCACACACACGCACACCACACACCCCACATGCACACCACACACGCACACCACACACCCCACACACACGTACACCACACACGCACACCACACACACCACACACACGTACACCACGCACACCACACACACCACACACACGCACACCACACACCCCACACACACGTACACCACGCACATAAACACGCACACCACACACCCCACACACACGTACACCACACACACGCACACCACACACACCACACACACGCACACCCCACACACACCACACACACACCGCACACGCACACCACACACCCCACACACACGCACACCGCACACGCACACCACACACGCACACCACACACGCACACCACACATCTCCTTCATCGAACTCTCCACTTCGCTGATTCTCCTGCTGAAGGAGACACCACACACCCCACACACACGCACACCACACACACGCACAAGCACACCACACACACGCACACCACACACACGCACACCACACACACGCACACCACACACCCCACACACAGCACACCACACACCCCACACACACGCACTCCACACACACATGCACACCCCACACACACGCACACCACACACCCAACACACACGCACACCACACACATGCACACCACGCACACCACACACAAGCACACCACACACACCACACCACACACCCCACACACACGCACACCACACACCCCACATGCACACCACACACCCCACACACACGCACACCACACACCCCACATGCAAACCACACACGCACACCACACACCCCACACGCACACACACACGCACACCACACACCCCACACACACGCACACCACACACCCCACACACAGGCACACCACACAACCCACACACATGCACACCACACACACCACATGCACACCACACACCCCACACACACACGCACACCACACACCCCACACACACGCACACCACACACCCCACACACACGCACACCACACACCCCACACACATGCACACCACACACGCACACCACACACACGCACACCACACACACGCACACCACACACCCAACACACACGCACACCACACACATGCACACCACGCACACCACGCACACCACACACACACCACACACACCACACACCCCACACACACGCACACCACACACCCCACATGCACACCACACACACGCACACCACACGCGCACACCACACACCCCACGCACACCACACACCCCACACGCACACACACACGCACACCACACACCCCACACACCCCACACACACGTACACCACACACGCACACCACACACCCCACACACACGCACACCACACACCCCACATGCACACCACACACGCACACCCCACGCACACCACACACGCACACCACACACGCACACCACGTACACCACACACCCCACGCACACCACACACCCCACACGCACACACACACGCACACCACACACCCCACACACCCCACACACACGCACACCACACACCCCACACACACGCACACCACACACCCCACATGCACACCACACACGCACACCACACACCCCACGCACACCACACACGCACACCACACACGCACACCACGTACACCACGCACACCACACACGCACACCACACACAAGCACACCACACACACGCACACCACACACACGCACACCGCACACCACGCACACCACACACCCCACACACAGCACACCACACACCCCACACACACGCACTCCACACACACATGCACACCACACGCACACCACACACACCCCACACACACGCACACCACACACCCCACACACATGCACACCACACACGCACACCACACACACGCACACCACACACACGCACACCACACACCCAACACACACGCACACCACACACATGCACACACGCACACCACACACATGCACACCACGCACACCACACACATGCACACCACACACACCACACCACACACCCCACACACCCCACATGCACACCACACACCCCACACACACGCACACCACACACGCACACCACACACCCCACGCACACCACACACCCCACACGCACACACACACGCACACCACACACCCCACACACACGTACACCACACACACGCACACCACACACACCACACACACGCACACCACACACCCCACACACACGCACACCACACACCCCACATGCACACCACACACGCACACCACACACCCCACACACACGTACACCACACACACCACACACACGTACACCACACACACGCACACCACACACACGCACACCACACACCCCACACACACGTACACCACGCACACACACACGCACACCACACACCCCACACACACGTACACCACACACACGCACACCACACACACCACACACGCGCACACCACACACCCCACACACACGTACACCACGCACACCACACACGCACACCACGTACACCACGCACACCACACACGCACACCACACACAAGCACACCACACACACGCCCACCACACACACGCACACCGCACACCACACACACGCACACCACACACCCCACACACCCCACACACAGCACACCACACACCCCACACACACGCACTCCACGCACACCACACACATGCACACCACACACCCCACGCACACCACACACACACCGCACACCACACACGCACACCGCACACGCACACCACACACGCACACCACACACGCACACCACACATCTCCTTCATCGAACTCTCCACTTCGCTGATTCTCCTGCTGAAGGAGACACCACACACCCCACACACACGCACACCACACACCCCACACACACGCACACCACACACCCCACATGCATACCACACACGCACACCACACACCCCACACACACGTACACCACGCACACCACGCACACCACACACGCACACCACGCACACCACACACGCACACCACGCACACCACACACGCACACCACACACACGCACACCACACACACGCACACCACACACCCCACACACAGCACACCACACACCCCACACACACGCACTCCACACACACATGCACACCACACACCCCACACACACGCACACCACACACCCCACGCACACCACACACCCCACGCACACCACACACCCCACACACACGCACACCACACACACACCGCACACGCACACCACACACCCCACACACGCACACCACATGCACCCCACACACACGCACACCACACACACGCACACCACACACGCACACCACACATCTCCTTCATCGAACTCTCCACTTCGCTGATTCTCCTGCTGAAGCCTTCGCCGTCGACGAGCCCTTGCAGCGGCACGAGCGACCTATACACAATACTCGTTCCCTTACTCTCAGGGAACCGAGGTTACATTAGTAACCGAATATGTTCTCTTTTGAGAACGTTCTCTCATATTCCGTAGCCATCCGCTTATGGGAACCCATTTTGAAACGCTGTGCTATTAGCTTACCAACTTCGCCCTACACTATCACCTAGGGCTGAAAAGTCAGAGGTTAATAATAGAGCTAAAAGTCAGAATCCAATGGGGACCAGACAAATGTCGGGCCCAACAGAGGGAGCCAGTAGGCTTGAGCCATACTGGGGCCAAGGCCTTTATACAGAAAGAACTCTCTAGTTATACAATCTCACAAATGTGGACGGCGAGGACCAGCTGGCCACCGCACAAATCTCTTCCATTAGTACACCACTGGACCAAGCCCATGAAGAGGCCTCTCGTGGAATGAGCCCTGATGCCTATGGGCCATCGTAGACCCATAGATGCGTAGACTAAAGAGATAGCGTCAACTATCCATCATGATAGTCTCTGCTTCGTGACCGGAAGCCCCTTGGTGCGCCTTACTCCTTGAAACCACACCCATGCTTACACCTGACTGGTACCAGTCGGCGACTTTCCAAGGAGCCAGGGCACCGATATAGCCGCGGTTCACTTTGTGTCTTAAATGGCCTGAACGCCACACATGGGCCGGTACACGGGGCTTTAGCCAACGCTGCAGGGGACACATATGCAGTAGGCCCAGTTGTAGTACTGACGATGCTGAGGCCATAAGGCCCAGAACCCTCTGAAGCGTTCTGAGGGGCGTCTAAGAGCCCGCTCTGAATGAAGCCAATAGCTGTTGAATGGAGAGAGCGGTCTGGTGTGAGCTGGAGAATAAGGGGTGCGCCACGATTTTGTGAGTTTGTCATGAACCTCAGGAAAGAACAGCGCTGGCCTTTGACAAGGGGCCTGCTGGCGCCCCGGCGGTTCGTGGGGAGTGGGAAACGGGGGAGCGCGAGGGGTGGGGTCGCCCTCTGAGAAGAACGCTAGCGGTGAGCGCAGCGTGGAGAGCGGGATACTGACACAGTAAGAGCAGTCGCCCTCGGCAAGTGCAGCTTCCGCGTGGTGAAGTCCCAGGCATGAAACACACTCTGTGTCCATCCGTGTCACGCAGAGGGGTCCTGCATGAAGCGCAGTTCAGACGAGGCATTTGAAACAACGCCCAGAAATTTGCACTTTTAAACAGTGTCACGGCGCCGAACACACTGAGCTTTCATTTGGAAAGGTTATAGGCTTTTTCAGTTAGATTCAGTCAGCGTTTGATTGTCTTTCAAAGTCTGTTGTATTATTTTTAAGCGTGTCAAAGCTTCCTCGTCTTTCATCACAATTAAAGCCATGTCTTCCAAAGCTTGCTCAATTCTAGATGGAGAATCAGGGCTGCAGGAATGACCAAAGCTCTCCAAGTAATCCTTCGCCATCTATTCGTGAGACAACAGCAGAATGATGAGATCACATGTGACAGATCAGCCGTAGTCTTTATTACATTTGGATGTGTGTGATGCTGTGATGGCTTTAGATGGGACACGTTGTGCACTTACTTTCCTAGCGATCCTGTCAGGTTTGGGTCTATCCACTAGTTGTCTTCGTTGTTTTTGCTTCTGTTCTATGAGCTTAGTCATCTTCAACTCCTCTTTTCTCATGTGGTCTATCTTCTCTGTAATGCAGTCTACCTCCTTTTTCCTGCACAAAAACAAAAAGAGGGTCAAACACTGTTGCTGTCTTCAGGTCCCAGACTTCTCACAGATTAGATAGAGAGTGCAAAGAAATCAAACCCATGGTTGTGCACAAGAAACTTACATCTTTTTCATTTCATCCTGATATTGCTGCTCCTTGAGTTTGTCCTGTTCGTCAGAATTTTCATCTTCTTCTTCAGGTTCACAGACTTTTCTGAAGCGGATTACAGCAACAGAGATGGCTATGAATAATGTTATCAGAAGCAGTATCTTCACTGTGCATATGCAACATCTACATATGCAAAAATAGGAAAACATAAATTGTGCACATTGGCATGACAGTACTATTGTGCTGACCTTTCCATGTATTCAACTGAAGTCTTCGTCTTCCTCTGAGTCAGTGTGTGTGGATACAGGCCTATAAAAACATCACATGTTAATATGGTTCTCATGAAGAAATTAACTTATGTTTACTTCATACTCAAGTGATATGTTTCAGATTGCTGGACTAGCTCACCTCTGGCCCGGGAAGAGCCGAAAGCAATAGGAATAATTCTGTTCTGGCGAATGAGCTCCTGTAGACGATACATAAGAATAAGTAAACGGTCCCACTTTAAAATACGGGTGCACTAATATGCATTAATTCATGCTTAACCAATGCACATATAATCATGTGTTAATGTACAACTCCTGAAGAACTAACCATTAATTAATGATTCCTGCATCAGTAACTAATAAAGATTGCAAATGATTAATAGATTAAGTAATATATGAATTGTTATTAATTAAATGTGTCATTATGACCATTGCAAGCACTAACATACGGGTGCATATTAGTGCATCCGTATTGTAAAGTGTTACCAAGAAAACACCTTAATACAATGCTCAACATATGAACGCAGGCTTATGTTAATAATGACCGATGATGGTTCAAAAAACACATTCAATACTATGATAGTCTTCTTACCTTCACAGTCATTATGCCTTCTGTGCTTCTCTGAGCCGGTGGGTGTGGACTCAGTCCTGAATAAAACTGAGGTTGTGGTCTCAGTCTCGGCATGTCTGAAGCACACACAGGTTGTGCAGTCTGAGGCCCGAGCTTGCGAAATGTATTGCTATTCATTCTCTGATCAGACTGATCTCATGAAATGGCGTATGTATGACACGCCAATTCGTATTTCCATTTTTGGCGTGCTATCAACATGCATTATCACTTTTCAGCGTGTTTATCAACGCCGTTGACTTAACGTTACATCACTGTATATATAAATATATGACCTACCCCAACCCCGTCCCTAAACCTACCCGTCACTGGGGTTAATACCATTTATGAGTCTTCCCCTACCATCATAGGAAAAAAAATATCGCTCCCCAGATGTAGATATACATTTTGCTTCGTTTCGCTCGGACATTTAACGGCGTACAGATACACGCGGAATCACTCGGACATTTAATGGCGTACACATACACGCGGAATCACTCGGACATTTAATGGCGTACACATACACGCGGAATCACTCGGACATTTAACGGCGTACACATACACGCGGAATCACTCGGACATTTAACGGCGTACACATACACGCGGAATCACTCGGACATTTAACGGCGTACACATACACGCGGAATCACTCGGACATTTAACGGCGTAGACATACACGCGGAATCACTCGGACATTTAACGGCGTACACATACACGCGGAATCACTCGGACATTTAACGGCGTACACATACACGCGGAATCACTCGGACATTTAATGGCGTACACATACACGCGGAATCACTCGGACATTTAATGGCGTACACATACACGCGGAATCACTCGGACATTTAATGGCGTACACATACACGCGGAATCACTCGGACATTTAATGGCGTACACATACACGCGGAATCACTCGGACATTTAATGGCGTAGACATACACGCGGAAGATGACGGTTCGTTTCGGCGTGGACATACAACACGCGGATAGCTAAAAATGCATATAGATAACACGCCACTTGACTTGAAAGTGGCGTGTATGTTTACGCAAAGTCATGATGTCATGTTGCTCTGATCTAAAATAGTACGTTGGTCCAAAATCCTACTAGTCAAATTGTATGATCTGAAACCATACACAGATCAGACAGCTGTAATGTGCGATATAACTGTACTTGTACACAGATCTGGAAACCAGAGGTGGGGGACTCGAGTCACATGACTTGACTCGAGTCAGACTCGAGTCGCAAATTTAAGGACTTGAGACTTGCTTGACTAAATTAAGAAAATGACTCGACTTGACTTTGATTTGAGATCCAATGACTTGAGACTTGACTTGACTTGAACTGTATGACTCGAGAATGACTTGATATACATTTATCATCGCAACATCAATTGATGAACAAAATGAAAACAACGAAACCATTGACGCCAGTCATCAGATTCTGCGCGATCGCGTGACACTGCACAAGCCCAGAAAAACATACATCGCGGTGAGCGCGCTAAATACAAAAACATCTCCCAGCATCGTTTCTTTTTGGATATAAACACTAGAAATTGACTATATTCATACAAGAAGATTTGCTGTACGTAACTACTAGCTGGCCTCCGTTACATACGCATAATAACTGGCAAGGGATATCGGACACGACCATCACAACCTCGAACAGTCGAACTTCATTCACCACCTCTAAAAGTAAGCTATGGCTTGTTTAACCTGTTTGTAATAGTTAATTTGACTATCTTTAAATCGAGAATATTGGTCAAAACAGCATGCCTCTTTATACACAATTATGTTTTCAAATCGAGCTTAATGTTGTCAATATTCAAATGATAATTAATGATGTCATATGTTGTGTATAACATTTGCCACATTTCTTTTTAAATCATGCTTTAAAGCCAAATATGTCGTTCTTTCCAATGACAAAAAACAACTGTTAATGTTTTGTCGTGTTTTATGTTTCTCTTAAAGCAGGGTTAGATGTTATCAGGGGTTACATCTATTAGATGTTATCAAAATGCCAGCAGAATTAATATTGCACCCAAAATTCAAAATGTGGTGGAAAAAAATGCCCTAGTATGAGTTATTTTCATATTTATAACATATGATATTAAAAAAAATATTTCCAGAATTTTGACGCGATTGCAAATGTGATAATGATTTTATAAAACAGTTCAGTAAACAAAGAGTGAATATTGTGATGTGACATTTAGACATAGCCTAATATTCCAAATATTTTCTGTTTTTGCTCGATTTCTCCAATGACAATAGTTCCAAACAAGCCACAGAAAGAGTTATGCGTATTTGTGATTTAGTGACCGAGTTGCTCCAGAACGAATCTGCCGGTTTGAACATAAGTTAAATGAATGCTTCTATGACTCGTACATTAATACGGTAATTTGGCGCCACCTATTGGCGGTTTTAACTTCATAATTAAACATATATAACTTGTATTAAGGGGATGCCAGTTTGAAGAATGTCTTTGGTCGCATAGGAATTATACTTGAATTGTGAATTGTTTAATACCTTTTAATGGTCTTCTGCAATGTTTGAGGCATATTTATTTTTCCATGCTTTAATGTTGGCCTAATTTCAGTTACATTTAGATTTTTATTGTAGTAACCACTCAGCTATATGTGGAAATGCATATATTAAAAAAAAATAAAGTTGCAAATAAAACCATAGTCCACAACTTCTGTAGTTTTATCTTATTTTAATATATAAATTCAGTGAAATCGTTAAACGTTTGTATGACTTGCCAGTGACTTGTGACCCAAGCTACGACTTGACTTGACTCGACATAAGGCAGTGACTTGACTTGACTTTATAAAAAAATTTACTTGGACTTGCTTGAGACTCGAAGGTTAAGACTTGAGACTTGCTTGTGACTTGCACATGTGTGACTTACTCCCACCTCTGTCACAAACACACACACACACACACACACACACACACACACACACACACACACACACACACACACACACACACACACACACACACACACACACACACACACACACAAAGCCAAATTTAAATATAAGCACTCTGAAACGAAAGCAAGAGCACCTCAACTGAGACTGTAATTAAATAATATTATTAGACAAACAGATTTAACAAACACTCAGTGCGTTTTCGACTTTGCAGCTGGAAAATGTGAAATGTTCCTCCAGTTTGTTCAGTGTGTTTTGCAGCCAATCACAGACATGTCTTTTGATCTCTTGAACTCATTAGCCAATCAGAGGAGTTCAATTTCAAATCCACTGTTTCAAATCCACATGAAAATCACTATTCAAACTTAAATGGTTGTAATTCAAGAATGGTTTGGAATATAGACTTATGGTTGGTCTTGTTTTAAAGAATACATTTGCCAGATTATTGTTGAAGTATTATGAAATTATGAAAGTGAAACATAAAAAAAGTTATACAAGTTTGAGTTTATGAAAATGAACAATGTAAAAATATAATTTTTTATATAAAATATATATATTACAAAATATATTTTACTCTAAAACTGCAAGAAAATGTAAGCCAAAAATCAGAAGAAGTTGTGTTCCAAATTTTAGGTTGATATCTCAAAAAATGAGCTTTCAGTAAGATTTTATTTGGCCGCAGTACCAACATTTTCACTAGATGGACAGCCAAGCTTCATTACAGAAGAAAAATAAACTGTACCAGTTTACCAATCTGTCCACATGGATGTAAATTGACAATCTGTACCCACAGTTTAAAACTATCCATCCTCACGGATTGTAAAACCGTGCACAGTTTATTTATTGTTTCTCTTCCCGGAACCTAGGGGGGCTCCGTAGAAAAAGCTCTTTTACTGTGAGAAAAAGTCGCGTGTTTTGGGCTTGTTTTCACGGGCCTGGTTGCTTATTTATCTCGCGAGATCTGGCAACTGGATCGCGGGAGACTCGAGCAACGAGAGTTTACATCAGTCGGAATCAGAACTCGATGTAATAGAAAAACAACAACATGACGTCGTATTTGAAATGTCAGTTTAACTGAATGATTTTTGGAATCAACTTTCAACGTGTAACGTGACAGAATAATACACTAGGCTTTAGTTAGTTGGGGCCGTTCAGAAACTTGTGGTCGATGTTTAGTGAAGGCAAAAATAAACGGTGTATTGTATTTTTACGAGTGTAGACAAATTATAGGCTAGGTATAAATATATTACTACAGGTATCCTAATCTACATCCCTCTCATGGACTTATTGCGGTGACACAGGTCATTCTCTCTTTTCAATTTTTAAATCAAAACAATAATCCTATTCTTGCATTTCTGCGGCTGTGGCGCGCTGCTGCGTGACGTCATCGGAATGCATTCTACTCGACGCGTCACTGGAGGCTTCACTGTTCTCACTGAAAACTCACCTTACACTTGTTGCCCAATATATATATGTGTCGATGTACGATTTTTGCATCAGTCTACAGCTTTTGATCAGTGTGCAGTTTTGAATCAGCTAAGTGTGCGATTCCCCATCAGGATTTTATTTTGATTAACTGCATTTTTATTCAGTGTATGCTTTTTGTTCATTGTGCAATTTTATATCCGTTTGGATCTGTGTCTGTTTCCAGATCTGTGTACACAGTTATATTGCACATTACCACTTTCTGATCTGTGTATGGTTTCAGATCATACAATTTGACTAGTAGGATTTTGGATCAACATACTTTTTTATATCAGAGAATGAATAGCAATACATTTCGCAAGCTCAGGCCCCTGACACGTGTCAGTCCTGCTCAGACTGCTCAACCTGTGTGTGCTTCAGACATGCCGAGACTGAGACCACAACCTCAGTTTTATTCAGGACTGAGACCACAACCACCGGCTCAGAGGAAGACGACGACTGCTCAACCTGTGTGTGCTTCAGACATGCCGAGACTGAGACCACAACCTCAGTTTTATTCAGGACTGAGACCACAACCACCGGCTCAGAGGAAGACGACGACTGCTCAACCTGTGTGTGCTTCAGACATGCCGAGACTGAGACCACAACCTCAGTTTTATTCAGGACTGAGACCACAACCACCGGCTCAGAGGAAGACGACGACTGCTCAACCTGTGTGTGCTTCAGACATGCCGAGACTGAGACCACAACCTCAGTTTTATTCAGGACTGAGACCACAACCACCGGCTCAGAGGAAGACGACGACTGCTCAACCTGTGTGTGCTTCAGACATGCCGAGACTGAGTCCACACCCACCGGCTCAGAGACTCCCAGAAGGCTTTGTGACGATGAGGGTAAGAAGACTATCATAGTATTGAATGTGTTTTTTGAACCATCATCGTCATTATTAACATTAAGCCTGCGTTCATATGTTGAGCATTGTATTAAGGTGTTTTCTTATTCTTATGTATCGTCTACAGGAGCTCATTATCAGAGAAAAGGCCAGGAACTCCAGCCGACCGCAGTCTGTCCAGCTTCCTCCTATCTCCGGCTCTTCCCGGCCCAGAGGTGAGCTAGTCCAGCAATCTGAACCCGGTTTGCTACATTTGATTTCAGAACTTATCACTTGAATACGAAGTAAACATAAGTTTCTTCATGAGAACCAGATTAACGTGATGTTTTATTCAGGACTGAGTCCACACCCACCGGCTCAGAGGAAGACGACGACTGCTCAACCTGTGTGTGCTTCAGACATGCCGAGACTGAGTCCACAACCACCGGCTCAGAGAAGCACAGAAGGCATAATGACAGTGAGGGTAAGAAGACTATCATAGTATTGAATATGTTTTTTTAACCATCATCGTTCATTATTAACATAAGCCTGCATTCATATGTTGAGCATTGTATTAAGGTGTTTTCTTGGTAACACTTTACAATACGGATGCACTAATATGCACCCGTATGTTAGTGTTTGTAATGGTCATAATGACACATTTAATTAAAAACAAATTATTATTAATAATAATAATAATTAATAATAATAGTGCACCCGTATTTTAAAGTGGGACCGTTTACTTATTCTTATGTATCGTCTACAGGAGCTCATTCGCCAGAACAGAATTATTCCTATTGCTTTCGGCTCTTCCCGGGCCAGAGGTGAGCTAGTCCAGCAATCTGAAACATATCACTTGAGTATGAAGTAAACATAAGTTAATTTCTTCATGAGAACCATATTAACATGTGATGTTTTTATAGGCCTGTATCCACACACACTGGCTCAGAGGAAGACGAAGACTTCAGTTGAATACATGGAAAGGTCAGCACAATAGTACTGTCTTGCCAATGTGCACAATTTATGTTTTCCTATTTTTGCATATGTAGATGTTGCATATGCACAGTGAAGATACTGCTTCTGATAACATTATTCATAGCCATCTCTGTTACTGTAATCCGCTTCAGAAAAGTCTGTGAACCTGAAGAAGAAGATGAAAATTCTGACGAACAGGACAAACTCAAGGAGCAGCAATATCAGGATGAAATGAAAAAGATGTAAGTTTCTTGTGCACAACCATGGGTTTGATTTCTTTGCACTCTCTATCTAATCTGTGAGAAGTCTGGGACCTGAAGACAGCAACAGTGTTTGACCCTCTTTTTGTTTTTGTGCAGGAAAAAGGAGGTAGACTGCATTACAGAGAAGGTAGACCACATGAGAAAAGAGGAGTTGAAGATGAGTAAGCTCATAGAACAGAAGCAAAAACAACGAAGACAACTAGTGGATAGACCCAAACCTGACAGGATCGCTAGGAAAGTAAGTGCACAACGTGTCCCATCTAAAGCCATCACAGCATCACACACATCCAAATGTAATAAAGACTACGGCTGATCTGTCACATGTGATCTCATCATTCTGCTTTTGTCTCACGAGTAGTTGGCGAAGGATTACTTGGAGAGCTTTGGTCATTCCTGCAGCCCTGATTCTCCTTTAGAAGACATGGCTTTAATTGTGAAGAAAGACGAGGAACCTTTGACACGCCTGAAAAATATACAACAGACTTTGAAAGACAATGAAACGCGGTAAGATATAAAAATGTCTTTATGACACAAAGCGATAAAGCTACTGTGATGATCATCAGTGGCTATTATAATTTTATGTTTTGAGTGACCTCTTGATAATCTCACTCTTGCTTTCTCTTTTAAACAGTGACAAGCTACAGAGACGAGCAGAATGGAAAGCAATGCAAGAAAAACTGAGGCCTCAAAGGGTAAGAAGACTATCATAGTATTGAATGTGTTTTTTCAACCATCATCGGTCATTATTAACATAAGCCTGTGTTCATATGTTGAGCATTGTATTAAGGTGTTTTCTTATTCTTATGTATCGTCTGCTCTACAGGATCTCATTATGAGAGAAAAGTCCAGGATCCCCATCTGACCGCAGTCTGTCCAGCTTCCCCACAAATGAGCAATGAAGTAAGTTCCCTTTGAGAACGATCTCTTGTATTGCGTAGCTAAACGTTTATAGGAAAACTCCTTTTCTGGAGAATATTGAAGCCTTATTTTAAAACGCAGTGCAGCTGCACAGCGAGCGCAGGGCAGAGCTGACTAGCGCGCTCATTGGCTGTGCTGCGGGAACTGCCCGAACCTATAGCGAAGCGGCTGAAGTGCGCACACCAATCGTGGTGCTTCACGCCTCGCACACGTCGAAACCCGCTGGAATGGGTGTGGCTTCTGGCTGTACAAGCAGGCCATTTCACCACAGGGATCAGATGTAATCTCCTTCATCGAACTCTCCACTTCGCTGATTCTCCTGCTGAAGCCTTCGCCGTCGACGAGCCCTTGCAGCGGCACGAGCGACCTGTAGCTGAGCAGTTCAGCAGACGCCAGCCTCCTGCTCTACGCAGACTTTATTTAAAAGTTTTTATTTATTATTTTAAAAATGCATTATGCAATCAAATACAACAAAACATACATTACGAACATGATGCCCAACGTCCCGCCCCCACCCCCAAGAACACTCCCCGCCTCCGGCCGCCACACACATGCCATGCTCGCCCTGTTTGTGGCGGAAAGACACAATCCCCAGGCCACACACTCGCCCAGAACTAATCCCAACTGCTTGATGGGGGTGTCGAAATTAATCGTTTCTACGATGCATCGCGATGCAGACGAGGACGATTCGGAATCGGTTCAGTAATAGACCATAACCGATAATAATGTACTGACGCTTTTCTGACGTCATTTGTCACGGTAGCATACACTGGCAGAGGAGGCGAGACGCGAGTGCGAGTAATTAAAAAATGCTCCAACTACTTGAGCATCTGGGCACATTTCAGCTCTTATGAACAACCTGGTGCACGAGCTGGAGAAGACACGCGTAGACACACGAAGAATATGCAGGAGTAATACACTAACTTGATAAACCACGTTAGCCGTGTTCACCGCGAGCTGTTAGCGCCGGCAGAGTCTGACGGCTGTAGAGTCAGCGATGAGCTCCAGCATCACCCGAATCCACAGCCAAAAACATCATCCACCGCCACAATAATGCTCTCTGATTTAAAGATCCGCACCTGATGGTCAAACTACAATTATTCTCTGTCGTTACGCGTGATTATAAATGGATGATCGTCACTTCAACAGCGGACTCGGCGACGGCTGATGTGCATCTCTAGGCTAACATTATACACTGATGAATGATCGCTGCTTTTAAATGAACCTTTCTTTAAAAAAATTGATTTTATTTAATTTTCTTAATTTCATAACCAGTCTTTGCTCCTTTGAAACTTAAACTGGAATGTCACTGTTTCTTTCACTGCGACTTCCCGAACAGGGGAACACACACACACACACACACACACACAAACACACACACACACACACACACACACACACGCGCACGCACACTTCACTTTTGAAGAAAAATTTAAAATTGAGGATGCAGTGCATCGTAATGCATCGCGATATTGAATTGAACTGAATCGATGACATGATAATCGTAATCGAACCGAACCGTGAGACCAGTGTAGGTTCACACCACGACTGCATGACAGGGACTGGGGTCAAGAAGCAGTGTGTATACATACATACACACACACACACACATATATAAAGAGAGAGAGAGGGGGGAAACTTATATTTCCCTCCCCTTACCCCAAACAATTAATATTAAGTATTCAATTAGGTTTGATATTAACTAGTGTTGTTACCTTATTATTTACTTTATTTCTTTTTCGGCACTGAGAGTAATTGTGACGGTTTGGGCTTTTTGAGTTGATGAGTAATACATTAGTTAAAAAGTCTGAGTGTGTTATTGGAAGCGAGTCTACCTTTAATGAAACCGGTTTGATCTGGATGTATTATAGATGGTGTGACTTTTTCTATTCTATGGGCTCGTGATTTGGTGATGATTTTAATGTCTACATTGATTAGGGAGATCGGACGATAGCTCGACGGTAATGTTGGGTCTTTATTGGGTTTGAGAAGGAGTGAGATTGTGGCAGTGCTTATGTTATCCGGTAGTTTTGATTTCTGTTTTGATTAATTTATCATTCGGATGAAGAGTGGTGATGAAATGTAACTCAGCAGGGAATCCATCAGTACCTGGTGCTTTATTGTTCGGCATGAGTTTTAGGGCCTTGAACAGTTCATGTTCTGTTATGGGAGATTCAAGAGTATTTATGAACTTATGATCCTGTGTTTCTTCTGTTGGGTTATTTATGTTAATGTCTTCTAGTTGTTTGATTGTTTTGTTCCAGAACTACTTCTTGTTCCTTTTCTTTCTTTTTTTGTAAATGGAGAGTGAAATAATTTTTGCTCTTAGTTCAGCTTTTCCTGTTTCCCACAGAAGAGATGGAGATGATTCTGGGGTGTCATTCATCTCTAGATAGCATGCCCACTCTCTCTTAAAGTAACTGTCAAATTCAGGATCTTCTGGAAGAGATGCGTTTAATCTGGTAATGGGTTTATGTGGACTGGTTATATTCCATTTTAATGTTACCAGGGTAATGTTACCATGATCACTAATGACTATTGGATGGATCTTTGATTCAGAAATATTTGATATGACAGAATTACTGGTGAGAAAGAAATCGATGTGGGAATATGAGTGGTGGACTGGAGAGAAAAATTAGCATTCTTTAACATTTGGATTCTGTAGACGCCAGCATTTGGGAGATTAACATAAATACAAATACACAAGTGACTCAATGTATTCGACAGAAAAACAACAACAAAAACCTTAAATACATACATAGGGTGGAACATGGGGAGGAGGGGCACGAGTCCTAGGTGCTAAAGTAAGAGCACATCTAAGAGAGAGAATGAAAGAGAGAGAGAGATAGAATGAAAGAGAGAGAGAGAGAGAGAGAGAGAATGAAAGAGAGAGAGAGAGTGAAAGAGAGAGAGAATGAAAGAGAGAGAGAGAATGAAAGAGAGAGAGAGAGAGAGAATGAAAGAGAGAGAGAGAATGAAAGAGAGAGAGAGAGAGAGAGAGAATGAAAGAGAGAGAGAGAGTGAAAGAGAGAGAGAGAGTGAAAGAGAGAGAGAATGAAAGAGAGAGAGAGAATGAAAGAGAGAGAGAGAGAGAGAGAGAGAGAGAATGAAAGAGAGAGAGAGAGAGAGAGAGAGAGAATGAAAGAGAGAGAGAGAGTGAAAGAGAGAGAGAATGAAAGAGAGAGAGAGAATGAAAGAGAGAGAGAGAGAGAGAGAGAGAATGAAAGAGAGAGAGAGAGAGTGAAAGAGAGAGAGAATGAAAGAGAGAGAGAGAATGAAAGAGAGAGAGAGAGAGAGTGCAAGAGAGAGAGAATGAAAGAGAGAGAGAGAATGAAAGAGAGAGAGAGAGAGAGAGAGAGAATGAAAGAGAGAGAGAGAGTGAAAGAGAGAGAGAGAATGAAAGAGAGAGAGAGAGAGAGAGAATGAAAGAGAGAGAGAGAGTGAAAGAGAGAGAGAATGAAAGAGAGAGAGAGAGAGAGAGAGAGAATGAAAGAGAGAGAGAGAGAGAGAGTTTAGTTATATTTGTGATTATGGCAGTTACTGACTTTAAGTGACTCTGTGTTCAGAAAAGCCATGGAGTAATGTACTTATCACGACATAACTGTCCATCTATAGTACATCCACTGTAATGATTGCCTTTTTGCTTCGTTCATTTTCTGTTTTCTGATTGGGAAAAGTTGTTTTCGTCGTTCAAGAATGACCTTTGGGTATTGTTTGTTGAGTCCATAGTTTGTGCCTTTAAGTTGCCTGTCTTCCTTCTGAACCAGTTCTTTGTGTTTGTAGTGTTCGAATCTCACGATGATCAGTCGTGGTCGATTGCTATTGTTTTGAGATCTGAAACGGTGCACACGTTGAAAAGTGATGGTCTGTACAGTTTCGGCTGGCAATTTGAGTTGTTTTATCATAAAGTCCTTGACTGATTTTCTCGGGTCGTCTGGAGTTTGTTCTGGGATGCCTGCGAAAAGTAAATTGTCCCTCATGCTGCGCGTTTGCAAATCCAAAATATTTTCTTTCATGGTTTTGTTTTCTGCGACAACGGAAGTGAGTTGAGTGGTAAGTGTGTGAACTGAGTCCTTTAAAAAGTTATTTTCTTTAGTGAGAGTGTCTAATTGTTCTTGACTGAATTCTTAGCTGTGCCTCCTCCGCACACACACTTCACACCTCACACACACACACACACACACACACACACACACACACACACACACACACACACACACACACACACACACACTCCACACACACACACACACACACACACACACACACACACTCCGCACTCACACTCCACACACACACACACTCCACTCTCACACTCCACACTCACACTCCACACCTCACACTCCACACCTCACACACTCCACACCTCACACACTCCACACCTCACACACACACACACACACACACACACACACACACACACACACACACACACACACACTCCGCACTCACACTCCCCACACACACACACACACACACTCCACTCTCACACTCCACACACACACACACACTCCACTCTCACGCTCCACACACACACACTCCACACACACACTCCGCACTCACACTCCACACACACACTCCACACACACTCACTTCACACACACACACACTCCACACACAAACACACTCCACACACAAACACACTCCACACACACACACACTCCACACACACACGGAGGAAGCGTCAAGTCTGTGT
The DNA here is from genome assembly GCF_051911475.1 of Siphateles boraxobius. Taxonomy (NCBI): domain Eukaryota; kingdom Metazoa; phylum Chordata; class Actinopteri; order Cypriniformes; family Leuciscidae; genus Siphateles; species Siphateles boraxobius. Next base: position 958,306 of record NW_027509141.1, on the reverse strand, counting down.
AGAGCAGGAGGCTGGCGTCCGCTGAACTGCTCAGCTACAGGTCGCTCGTGCCGCTGCAAGGGCTCGTCGACGGCGAAGGCTTCAGCAGGAGAATCAGCGAAGTGGAGAGTTCGATGAAGGAGATTACATCTGATCCCTGTGGTGAAATGGCCTGCTTGTACAGCCAGAAGCCACGCCCATTCTAGCGGGTTTCGACGCGTGCGAGGCGTGAAGCACCACGATTGGTGTGCGCACTTCAGCCGCTTTGCTATAGGTTCGGGCAGTTCCCGCAGCACAGCCAATGAGCGCGCTAGTCAGCTCTGCCCTGCGCTCGCTGTGCAGCTGCACTGCGTTTTAAAATAAGGCTTCAATATTCTTCGAGAAAGTGTATAGCTATGCAATACTCGTTTCCTTACTCTCAGAGAACTGAAGTTATGTTAGTAACCAAATACGTTATTTACTTAGTAACTGGCCAGTTGATAATACCTTGAATATCAAAATCGACTGCTGGCGGTAGATCCTTTTCCTTTCCTTTGTCTGGGAAGCAGACACACTCTGTCAGTTTAAATGCTAAAAACACATCTCTAACCTGGCATACACATAGAACACTATACATTCCTATTATTCAAATCAGTAAAATGATTATTAGGCTGCATAGATTAGGTCAGCCGGAACCGGGAACACTTCCTAGAACACCTGATGTACTCGCTACATGATAAGAAGAATGGCATCTACGCTATTATTAGTCTTTTTATTGCGAGGTTAACTGTAATCCGCCGGATCCGGGCCGTGCCCAGATCAGATGGAGGACCTGCGCCTGGACACGGCCACAACGCATGATGTAGCGTCAGCAGAGGTTGTGTCATCTAGACTCTCCCCTGCGAAGGCCTCAGCAACTCGACAGCCATTGAACAACAAACAAATCACAAACGCATTCAATTAAATCATCATGCAATACTGTCACAATTATGTTGTCTTGTCTGCACCTGTTCTTGTTAGTCACTGATTAGTTAACCTTCATTAACCTGTGTCTATTTCCCTCGTTTACCCAGTGTATTTATTCTCCTGTTCAGTTCAGTCCCTTGTCGGTTATTGTTCGTGTCTATGTGATACACACTGTTGCGTCCTGTTCACTTGCCTGTGTACTTTAAATGGGTCATATAATGGTACATGCACTTTTACAAGTTGATTGTACTGAAATGTGTGTTGGCAGTGCCTGTACACAACCATCATATAATGATAAAAATCCATCCAGTGTTTTTGTTTTAATCTCCTTATATGTTTTCCCCTGCCTCAAATTGAGCCGTTCGATCTTGTGACGTCAATAAATCGGACGCCCCTCCCACGATTGATGATTGACAGCAGCGTTTCAACACAGACCCGCCCCGAGCGAGCTGTCATCATAATCCGCCATTGTTGATACACTGGAGCAGAATACACTAAGCGATTGTGGTGTTTTGTTCTTGGGTGTAATAAGGAACACAACAGTCATTTTAATGTTCCTAAATTCGACCGCTGAAGACGCAGTGGCTGAGTTGTATTTTTGAAGGGAATATTCGCAACGATCTACGTAAATGCTTTTATGTTTGCGCTGATCATTTCTCACCAGACTGCTTTCTAGGGTCAGTGTAAATCTGGTTTTGCTAAGAAGCTGGTCCTGAAAACAGAATCGGTACCAACTATTCGTGTTCCTGCTGCACCTCCAGAAGAAGTGAGTGTAACGTTTTATTAACCTTTAAATATTTAATCTTAATTTAATCTTTGCAAATCGCTTGCATGCTTATTCACTATGAATGCGGCTAATGTTTCCACTCAGGGTATATTACGGCATGTTTTCTATGTAACGTTATGACGTTCTCAATATAATTCATAATCCCACGTTTATAATGAACAACGCGTTATGGTTAATGTGTTATTAAAAACGGTGTACGCAGGTGTTAAAGTTAACGTGCTAACACTAAGTGTCTAGGTGAAACCTGTGTTAAAAATAACGGTTATTTATTGGCATTGGTGGTTCCATGAAGAACCTTTAACATATATAGAACATTTACATTGCACAGAAGGTTCTCCAAAATATGCCCTCAACTGTTGTCAAGGCAACACTCCACATGCGTGGTGTCAAAACGCCCCACAGAACAGAGGGGCGGAGTGAGCAAACCTCATTATCATTTAAAGGCATATGCACTGAAACGGCGTCCTGAAAACAGAGCTGTTTTTGACCATGTAAAATTAGTGTTTTCTTATAATACTAATGAGAATTTTTAATAAAAGTATATTACAAAGTTTTCATTTAGACCCAAAAGATTGATATTAACTTGTACAAAAATGGCATTATCTGACCCCTTTAAAGCTTTGTTATATTTTTGGAATCAAGCTTCGTCTGTCTGCTTCAACCAAAGCGTGACAAAGACATAGTTATTTTGATTAGATGATCATCAAGTGTTCTAATATAGAAGTTTAGTGTCAAATGCAAATAAAGTGAGAGTCTATACATGTAATATACACAAATCCGGCGAAACACGGAAGTAAAGCAGCGCCGCTATTACTGCGTGCCTTGCTGCTAAGGAAGTAGCGGAAGTAGCGTTGGTCCCGTAGGCGGCTGTAGCAGATGTTAGCTGTACGAAATGTTATTTCTATGTAGTTTTTTAGTACGTATGCTGTCCAGTGATGCTGGGAAGAGCGTGTTGTGTGGTTGGCTGTTTTAACAACAAATAAAACCGTTTGTGAAATTTCACTAACCTTTGTTGCACATTGACTGCCATGTTTACGGCCATACAGATTACACAGCGTTCCTGGTGTGGGCGGTAATGCACTCACTCTGTGTGTGCGGGAGAATAAAACAATTCGCGGGACTCCCGCAAACTAGAAATATCTATGAAGAAAACATAAAAACGAATAGATTTTTATTGACCTGTTGCAGAAAAGCAACTTTTTAGGAATTATTAAGGGAGTGCACGCACTTAGCGCATTCAGTCATAGCATGCACGCAGTAGCCTGCTTGCTTTTATGTTATAACAGTGTGGTTTGTGTGTTAACGCTTTAATAACAAATAATTTATCAGCAGCATTTATGCTGATGTGTATGGTGGCGACACTTAGGCTAACTTGAAACTATTTTTTGACGGTACAGAAAAAAAGTCTATTTGCGGGCGGGAGAAAGTAACATAAAAAGTAGTTGCAGGGCTCTCAAGAGTCACGCATTGAGCGTGACAGTCACTCATTTCGGTCTTTTATCACGCTCTCCCGCCACACATTGTATTTCTCACGCTGAAAAACTATTTATAATATGTAATATGCCGCAGCGCCCTGTTTCTCTGGCCGCGCCGCTCTCACTGTGGAACCGGCAGGAATCAAGCGCGCCTCGAGGAAGTTCATGCAGTCGTGTCCTCATACAGGCAAATAAACAGCTCGAGCGTCACACGTGCGTGTGTGTGTTAAATGAAACTGCGCGTAGACTGCACCATTCATTCACACAGAAAACGTAGGATTCGTATTTAAATAGTATTATTGCTGGGTATAGTATTATTACAAAACAATGGTAGGGGAAACACTGAGTTATTTGCAACTTGTGAAGCTTGAGAACATATTAGCAACACAGCTAGTAATGACAGCGTTCGGTTTTATTATTGTCATCAATTAATACACGTCTTACATTACATTACATTTGGCTGACGCATTTTTACATTAATACATTATGTTGTCAATAAATTACCTTTATCGGTAAGTTTTGGCCACTATCTGACATCATCTACCCAATGTTCCCTTTCACCAGACATTATCTTTCATGAGCAGGACCGCTTTCATTGAAATGTCATTAGAGACACCGGCAAGTGTCACATCGTCACCCTTAGCAGGCACGCAGTAATGGCGGCAGGCAAGATGGCGGCGCCCATAGAGTTCGTGGCGGATTTGTGTATACATTTATTTTAATTCTCTGGCCTTAGCAGATATTTAAGATGGCCATATTTAATCAAATGTTGTAGAAGTACTTACTTTTGTACTTCCGGTGGCGCGGTTTTGCTGCGACCCAGACTCTTGTCTCACGCTGCAGTTTTTCTTATTTTTTAACGTCGTTTTTTTTCAGACGTTTAAAACCGCGTAAGTGTGTACAGTAAACATTAACTAAAGTCAACAAATGAATTACTAGGAGTGCTACTTGGGTGTTGAGAGGTGTGTTCCTTTGGTGCTCTTCAGCTTGGAGATCCAAAATGTTTCCCAAATAAACAGTAATTCTGAGGCACTCAAAAGGAATATAAGCTTAAAAAGCCTTTATTTGAACTTGGCTATCCATTAAAAAACATATGCCAACATGTTTCGGCATCTTTGGCCTTCTTCAGGACAAATTCAAAATGGCAGTCCATAGACTGCATGCTATATATCTGCATGTGGTCACATGACCTAGAAGCACAGGTGCTCATCTGCACATATCACCTGACAGAGCAATTACAACAAGTTACTTTAAATAAGACAAGTCACATTTTCACATAAGGATAGTTTAAAATATCAATATATATGGATACATATAGCAAGAGTGTACTTTATATGACAAGTTACAGAAAAATGTTACATTGTAAAAATATATTTAATTTAATTTCATGCTCTAATAAATGTGTGCAATCTCAGATGTTGAATAATTTTACAATTTCTATATTTTACCACTTTTCACATCAAGATACAATTTGAAATATGAATATAGACAGATACATACAGCAAAACATTGACATGTGCATATAGTCAGTTACAATAAAGGAGAAAAATCCAATTCCAAGTTTAGACCAGGGTATTGATTAGCTTTTAAAGTATAAATCCAAAAAGATTCTCTTTGTAAAAGTTTTTTGAGTCTATCTCCCCCTCTTGGTGATATTTTAACATGTTCTATCCCAAAGATTTTTAGAGTTTCGCTACTTCCATGGTTCGCCTCTTTGTAATGTAGAGCCATAGGATACTGGTGATTACTTGTTCTTATCGCATTTGTGCTCTGCTAATCGTTAAACATTAACTAAAGTTGGCTACATAAATTACAACTACTGACTAGATTCATGAGAGGACGGCTAATGCGTTCAAATGTAAAAAATACAGTAATTTCATCAACTTACCAGCGAGCGTACTTCGGAAACACTGAAAATGAATGGGGTTCAATGCTGGGACTATCAGTGTTTGGAACCATCGGCTACTCCACGACACGCGTTACTTCCGCATTCCAAAGTTCTCATGGCAGTCTATGGAAGTGTCGTAACTCTGTTTTTCAACGGCTCTGGTAAAACCATAGACAGTAAAAGAAATGGACACAGCGACCCCGTTGATTTCAACGGAGAAGGCTGAAGCCCAATTATTGCACTCCCTGTCTGATGGCTGAGCGACTGCGCAGGCTCAAACTGAGCTTGACGACAGTCTGACAGTTGTAAATCTTCTAGTAGCTGTGCCAAGACAAATCGGAATCACCTAATTTTGCAGAGACGGCGAGTGTGACCTGGAGCAACTTTTGGTAAGTATTCTGATTAATTATTTTGTCATTTTGCATATATTGCATAGCCAGTACGCCATATTAAGTTAATGCATAATATTAAGAAGTTATGTAAAATGATATTCAAGAACTTGTGATATGAATTCATCATACCCAATAGGTATATGTAAGGAGATAACATGCTAGACACATGCTAATTATTGCTAACTAAATGCTAGTTAACATTAGTAATTAAACTTAAACAGCTAATGTAAGTCGAATGTAAGTGTCAGGGTAGGAATCACAGGATCCAATAGGAAGTAAAAAGTATTTATTAATAATAAATGCTGAGTGAACAGTGAAGACAGGAAGGCTGGTGACGATCTATGTCAGACAGCAGGGCTCTGGCAGCGCAGATGACAGCAGTGGGTGAAGCGTGGTTCCGTCACTCTGAAAGTCCAACACGAACCAGATAATCCACTGTAGAAGAGTGAAACGACTCGGACCAGATAATCCACTGTAGCAGAGTGAAACGACTCGGACCAGATAATCCACTGTAGCAGAGTGAAACAACACGGACCAGATAATCCACTGTAGAAGAGTGAAACGACTCGGACCAGATAATCCACTGTAGCAGAGTGAAACAACACGGACCAGATAATCCACTGTAGAAGAGTGAAACGACTCGGACCAGATAATCCACTGTAGCAGAGTGAAACAACACGGACCAGATAATCCACTGTAGAAGAGTGAAACGACTCGGACCAGATAATCCACTGTAGCAGAGTGAAACAACACGAACCAAATAATCCACTGTAGCAGAGTGAAACAACACGGACCAGATAATCCACTGTAGAAGAGTGAAACGACACGGACCAGATAATCCACTGTAGCAGAGTTAACGGCGCTGGCAGGGAGCTGCAGGAATCCGTGAACGGGAACTGAGAACGAGACTGACACCAACATGAGAACCGAACAGGACCAAGGAAAACAACGATCTGACACTGAACATGACAAACACAGCACCACATATAGGACTCACAAACGAGGTACACCTGCGACTGATCTGATTGCTCGTCAGCACAGCTGACGCTCGAGGGCAATCAGATCAGAGCAGTAACACACAGAATGAGAAGGTGAACCTGTGAACCGTGACATTACCACACCCCCTAGGAGCGTCACCTGACGCTCCCAGAGGGACCTACCTGGCGATTGTAAGCATCAATAAGGGAATGATCCAATATGTATCGGGCAGGAACCCAACTCCTCTCCTCCGGACCGTAACCCTCCCAGTCCACCAAGTACTGGAATCCACGTCCCCTCCGCCTAGCGTCCAGAATACGGTTAACCGAATAAACTGGTTCCCCATCTACGATTCGCGGCGGTGGGGGAACCGGGACTGGCGGATTAGTAGGAGAACGAAAAAAGGGCTTGATTTTAGAAACATTTAAAACGGGATGAATTCTCCGGTACGCCGGAGGAAATTTGAGGCGGACCGTCACCGGAATAAGGATCTTGGTGATGGTAAACGGGCCAATAAATTTAGGAGCAAGTTTTCTACAAGCGGAGCGGAGAGGAATATCGATAGATGAAAGCCACACTTTTTGACCAGCGACATAGACGGGAGGCTTCGACCTGTGGCGATCGGCCTGGGCCTTGGTGCGCAAACCCACCTGGAGAAGGGTCTCCCTGGCCGTTCTCCAGGTGTGTCTACACCTCTGGACGAATTCGTGAGCGGAGGGAACTGCGACTTCGGATTCCAGACTAGGAAAGATTGGTGGCTGGTACCCTAAACTACTCTCAAACGGAGACAGGCTCGTGGACGACACTGGTAATGAGTTATGCGCGTACTCAACCCATGAGATGTGCTGACTCCAAGAGGACGGGTTCTGTGAAGCAGCCCCCGTTCTAAATCTTGGTTGGCCCTCTCCGTCTGCCCGTTGCTCTGGGGATGGAACCCAGAGGAAAGACTAACATTCGCCCCCAGCAACTGGCAAAACTCTCTCCAAAATTTGGATATAAACTGGGGACCTCTGTCAGAGACCACGTCCGTCGGGAGGCCATGAATCCGAAAAACGTGGTCTATGACAGCCACCGCTGTCTCTCTGGCTGATGGTAATTTAGGCAGAGGGATGAAATGAGTTGCCTTCGAGAACCTGTCCACCACGGTTAAAACCACCGTGTTACCCTGTGAGGCAGGGAGGCCTGTGACGAAATCTAGCGCAATGTGTGACCAGGGTCTCGAAGGCACTGACAACGGTTGAAGGAGCCCAGCTGGAGGGCGAGTGGAGGTCTTATAGCTAGCACAGACAGAGCAGGTCAATACAAAACGACGGGTGTCGCGGGCCATGGTCTGCCACCAGAACCGTTGTTTAATGTGAAAGATGGTACGATTGACTCCCGGATGACAAGCTTGCTTGGAACAATGACCCCACTGGATAACGTTGGACCGCAATCTCTCTGGCACAAACAATCGACCTGGTGGGCATCCGGGCGGAGGCACTACCCCATGTAAGGCAGTGCGGACCTTCGACTCGATCTCCCAGGTCAGCATTGCCACCACACGACTCTGTGGAACGATGGACTCGGGAGAAACCAAGCGTTCAGATTGGTCAAAAATGCGGGACAACGCGTCAGGTTTGATGTTCTTGGAACCTGGGCGGTAGGAGATGGAAAAATCGAATCGACCAAAAAAAAGTGCCCACCGAGACTGCCTAATGTTAAGACGTTTGGCGGACCTGATGTACTCAAGGTTCTTATGATCGGTCCAAACGATAAAGGGTACCCCCGAACCCTCCAACCAATGACGCCACTCCTCCAAAGCTAACTTGACTGCCAACAATTCTCTATTACCAATGTCATAGTTACGTTCGGCAGGAGATAGACGATGAGAAAAATACGCGCACGGATGAACTTTGTTGTCTGCGGGGGAGCGTTGGGAGAGAACCGCGCCTACCCCCACCTCTGACGCGTCGACCTCCACCACAAACTGACGGGAAGAATCAGGGTCCACCAGAATGGGGGCTGAAACAAAGCAGTCCTTAAGTCTGGAAAATGCAGACTCAGCTGCACTAGACCACCTGAACATCGTCGTGGTGGAGGTCAAGGCGGTCAGAGGCGCGGCTAGTTGGCTATAGTTGCGAATAAAACGTCGGTAAAAATTGTCAAAGCCCAGAAAACTCTGCAGGGCCTTGCGAGAGTCTGGGGTTGGCCAATTCACCACTGCCTGAATCTTGTCGGGATCCATACGCATCCCCTCAGACGACACGATGTATCCTAGAAAGGGAACAGACTGTGCATTAAAAACGCATTTCTCCGCCTTGACATAAAGCCCATTCTCTAACAGCCTCTGAAGCACTCGTCTGACGTGTTGGACGTGTTCCTGGAGAGACGAAGAAAAAATCAATATGTCATCCAGGTAGACATATATGAACTGATCGACCATGTCTGTCAACACGTCGTTGACGAGTGCCTGGAAAACCGCGGGGGAGTTGGAAAGCCCGAACGGCGTAACCAAGTATTCAAAGTGCCCCCTGGGGGTGTTAAAAGCGGTTTTCCACTCATCCCCCTTCCTGATGCGGACCAAATGATAGGCGTTACGAAGATCCAACTTTGTGAATAAGGAGGCGCCCTGCAGTCTCTTGAAGGCTGAAGACATCAACGGCAAAGGATAAGTATTCTTTACCGTGATGTCATTCAACCCCCGATAGTCAATACAAGGACGCAAGGAACCGTCCTTCTTACCCACAAAGAAGAATCCCGCCCCTGCGGGAGACGAGGAAGGACGGATGAACTTGGCTGCCAGAGAATCAGAAATATATTTCTCCATGGCCTCCCTCTCGGAAACAGAAAGAGAGTATAATCTGCCCTTAGGCGGAGACGTACCTGGCACTAATTCTATCGCACAGTCATAGGGACGATGAGGAGGAAGAGAAGCAGCCCGAGACTTACTGAACACCTCCTTCAGGTCGAGATATTCGTCGGGCACGTTAGACAGGTCCACCTGCTCCTCCTGCAACACAGAACAAGACACAGAAGAACACGCAGACACCAAACAAGACGCATGACAATTCTCACTCCAAGACATGATAGAGTTCTGCCGCCAGTTAATGTGAGGGTTATGGAGGGTGAGCCAGGGGTGCCCTAACACCACAGGCGCAAAAACAGAGTCAATGAGGAGAAAATGGATCTCCTCGACATGGTTGCCAGAAGTAGTCAAACTCACCGGTCCGTTGGAGTGCGTGACGGGTGACAGGAGTTGACCACTTAGTGCGTTGACAGATATGGGATGAGTGATGGGAATGATGGGAATACCCAGGCGTTGTGCCAGATCACGGTCCATAAAGCTCCCCTCCGCTCCAGAGTCCACGAGCGCATCACAGACGTCGTGAGAGGTGGCCCACTGCAGTCTGACCGGGAGGAGCGTTGATTCACGGGAGGTTTCTTCAAAAGAAATGCCACCCGTCAGTAACCTCCTCGCTACTGACGGGCCTTGGCTTTTACCGGGCACTTGATGGCAAAATGTCCCCCGGTCCCGCAGTACAAACACAGCCTCTGGGCTCTCCTCCACTCCTTCTCCTCCCGGGAGAGCCGAGCTCTTCCCACCTGCATGGGTTCTGGGTCGAATGTAGGACCGACCGCATCACAGGAAGGAGTAACCGGATGGTTCTGTACGTCAGGAATCGACCTCCTCTGCATTATCAGATCTCGACGTTGCAGTCTTGAGTCCACTCGAATGGCTAAATCAATCAAGCCATCCAGAGATGCCGGAAGGTCCAGAGTGTAGATCTCCGCCTGGATGCGGTCGGCCAACCCATGCAGAAAGATGTCCCACTGCGCCTCGCTGTTCCACTTGCACTCCGCGGCCAGTGTCCGGAACTCGATGGCATAGTCCGCCACTGACTTGTGATCCTGCCGAAGGTCTGCCAAGAACCTGGCCGCCTCCCTCCCTGAAGCCGCGCGATCAAACACCTTCTTCAGACTGGAGAGACTTGACGTCCTTCCAGACTGGAAGGACGTCAAGCACTGATGACCCTGCTCCCATACAGCGGTTCCCCACAGCGCCGCTCGACCAGAGAGTAGTGTGACTACAAGGGCTACTTTAGATTCTTCGTTGGGGAACGATGACGGCTGGAGAGCAAAATACAGTGAACATTTAGTCAGGAATGCACGACACAGTTGTGGCTCACCCGAATAGGTAGTAGGAGGAGGTAGGCGAGGCTCCTGACTGTTGGAAGGCTGGGCCGGGGGTGGAACAGCGGGTGGTGGATTAGGCGCAGTGGTCCCGTGGGCAGACTCGACTCTCAGCTGTTGAAACTGGGAAGAGAGTTCTGTCATCTGCGCCACCAGGGTCTGGACAGCACGGCCGGTAGCTGTGATCTGTTCATCCTGTCGATCGAAACGTGCGTTGTTCTTATTGAGTATCTCTCGTAGCCCTGTCTGATGGCTGAGCGACTGCGCAGGCTCAAACTGAGCTTGACGACAGTCTGACAGTTGTAAATCTTCTAGTAGCTGTGCCAAGACAAATCGGAATCACCTAATTTTGCAGAGACGGCGAGTGTGACCTGGAGCAACTTTTGGTAAGTATTCTGATTAATTATTTTGTCATTTTGCATATATTGCATAGCCAGTACGCCATATTAAGTTAATGCATAATATTAAGAAGTTATGTAAAATGATATTCAAGAACTTGTGATATGAATTCATCATACCCAATAGGTATATGTAAGGAGATAACATGCTAGACACATGCTAATTATTGCTAACTAAATGCTAGTTAACATTAGTAATTAAACTTAAACAGCTAATGTAAGTCGAATGTAAGTGTCAGGGTAGGAATCACAGGATCCAATAGGAAGTAAAAAGTATTTATTAATAATAAATGCTGAGTGAACAGTGAAGACAGGAAGGCTGGTGACGATCTATGTCAGACAGCAGGGCTCTGGCAGCGCAGATGACAGCAGTGGGTGAAGCGTGGTTCCGTCACTCTGAAAGTCCAACACGAACCAGATAATCCACTGTAGAAGAGTGAAACGACTCGGACCAGATAATCCACTGTAGCAGAGTGAAACGACTCGGACCAGATAATCCACTGTAGCAGAGTGAAACAACACGGACCAGATAATCCACTGTAGAAGAGTGAAACGACTCGGACCAGATAATCCACTGTAGCAGAGTGAAACAACACGGACCAGATAATCCACTGTAGAAGAGTGAAACGACTCGGACCAGATAATCCACTGTAGCAGAGTGAAACAACACGGACCAGATAATCCACTGTAGAAGAGTGAAACGACTCGGACCAGATAATCCACTGTAGCAGAGTGAAACAACACGAACCAAATAATCCACTGTAGCAGAGTGAAACAACACGGACCAGATAATCCACTGTAGAAGAGTGAAACGACACGGACCAGATAATCCACTGTAGCAGAGTTAACGGCGCTGGCAGGGAGCTGCAGGAATCCGTGAACGGGAACTGAGAACGAGACTGACACCAACATGAGAACCGAACAGGACCAAGGAAAACAACGATCTGACACTGAACATGACAAACACAGCACCACATATAGGACTCACAAACGAGGTACACCTGCGACTGATCTGATTGCTCGTCAGCACAGCTGACGCTCGAGGGCAATCAGATCAGAGCAGTAACACACAGAATGAGAAGGTGAACCTGTGAACCGTGACATTACCACACCCCCTAGGAGCGTCACCTGACGCTCCCAGAGGGACCTACCTGGCGATTGTAAGCATCAATAAGGGAATGATCCAATATGTATCGGGCAGGAACCCAACTCCTCTCCTCCGGACCGTAACCCTCCCAGTCCACCAAGTACTGGAATCCACGTCCCCTCCGCCTAGCGTCCAGAATACGGTTAACCGAATAAACTGGTTCCCCATCTACGATTCGCGGCGGTGGGGGAACCGGGACTGGCGGATTAGTAGGAGAACGAAAAAAGGGCTTGATTTTAGAAACATTTAAAACGGGATGAATTCTCCGGTACGCCGGAGGAAATTTGAGGCGGACCGTCACCGGAATAAGGATCTTGGTGATGGTAAACGGGCCAATAAATTTAGGAGCAAGTTTTCTACAAGCGGAGCGGAGAGGAATATCGATAGATGAAAGCCACACTTTTTGACCAGCGACATAGACGGGAGGCTTCGACCTGTGGCGATCGGCCTGGGCCTTGGTGCGCAAACCCACCTGGAGAAGGGTCTCCCTGGCCGTTCTCCAGGTGTGTCTACACCTCTGGACGAATTCGTGAGCGGAGGGAACTGCGACTTCGGATTCCAGACTAGGAAAGATTGGTGGCTGGTACCCTAAACTACTCTCAAACGGAGACAGGCTCGTGGACGACACTGGTAATGAGTTATGCGCGTACTCAACCCATGAGATGTGCTGACTCCAAGAGGACGGGTTCTGTGAAGCAGCCCCCGTTCTAAATCTTGGTTGGCCCTCTCCGTCTGCCCGTTGCTCTGGGGATGGAACCCAGAGGAAAGACTAACATTCGCCCCCAGCAACTGGCAAAACTCTCTCCAAAATTTGGATATAAACTGGGGACCTCTGTCAGAGACCACGTCCGTCGGGAGGCCATGAATCCGAAAAACGTGGTCTATGACAGCCACCGCTGTCTCTCTGGCTGATGGTAATTTAGGCAGAGGGATGAAATGAGTTGCCTTCGAGAACCTGTCCACCACGGTTAAAACCACCGTGTTACCCTGTGAGGCAGGGAGGCCTGTGACGAAATCTAGCGCAATGTGTGACCAGGGTCTCGAAGGCACTGACAACGGTTGAAGGAGCCCAGCTGGAGGGCGAGTGGAGGTCTTATAGCTAGCACAGACAGAGCAGGTCAATACAAAACGACGGGTGTCGCGGGCCATGGTCTGCCACCAGAACCGTTGTTTAATGTGAAAGATGGTACGATTGACTCCCGGATGACAAGCTTGCTTGGAACAATGACCCCACTGGATAACGTTGGACCGCAATCTCTCTGGCACAAACAATCGACCTGGTGGGCATCCGGGCGGAGGCACTACCCCATGTAAGGCAGTGCGGACCTTCGACTCGATCTCCCAGGTCAGCATTGCCACCACACGACTCTGTGGAACGATGGACTCGGGAGAAACCAAGCGTTCAGATTGGTCAAAAATGCGGGACAACGCGTCAGGTTTGATGTTCTTGGAACCTGGGCGGTAGGAGATGGAAAAATCGAATCGACCAAAAAAAAGTGCCCACCGAGACTGCCTAATGTTAAGACGTTTGGCGGACCTGATGTACTCAAGGTTCTTATGATCGGTCCAAACGATAAAGGGTACCCCCGAACCCTCCAACCAATGACGCCACTCCTCCAAAGCTAACTTGACTGCCAACAATTCTCTATTACCAATGTCATAGTTACGTTCGGCAGGAGATAGACGATGAGAAAAATACGCGCACGGATGAACTTTGTTGTCTGCGGGGGAGCGTTGGGAGAGAACCGCGCCTACCCCCACCTCTGACGCGTCGACCTCCACCACAAACTGACGGGAAGAATCAGGGTCCACCAGAATGGGGGCTGAAACAAAGCAGTCCTTAAGTCTGGAAAATGCAGACTCAGCTGCACTAGACCACCTGAACATCGTCGTGGTGGAGGTCAAGGCGGTCAGAGGCGCGGCTAGTTGGCTATAGTTGCGAATAAAACGTCGGTAAAAATTGTCAAAGCCCAGAAAACTCTGCAGGGCCTTGCGAGAGTCTGGGGTTGGCCAATTCACCACTGCCTGAATCTTGTCGGGATCCATACGCATCCCCTCAGACGACACGATGTATCCTAGAAAGGGAACAGACTGTGCATTAAAAACGCATTTCTCCGCCTTGACATAAAGCCCATTCTCTAACAGCCTCTGAAGCACTCGTCTGACGTGTTGGACGTGTTCCTGGAGAGACGAAGAAAAAATCAATATGTCATCCAGGTAGACATATATGAACTGATCGACCATGTCTGTCAACACGTCGTTGACGAGTGCCTGGAAAACCGCGGGGGAGTTGGAAAGCCCGAACGGCGTAACCAAGTATTCAAAGTGCCCCCTGGGGGTGTTAAAAGCGGTTTTCCACTCATCCCCCTTCCTGATGCGGACCAAATGATAGGCGTTACGAAGATCCAACTTTGTGAATAAGGAGGCGCCCTGCAGTCTCTTGAAGGCTGAAGACATCAACGGCAAAGGATAAGTATTCTTTACCGTGATGTCATTCAACCCCCGATAGTCAATACAAGGACGCAAGGAACCGTCCTTCTTACCCACAAAGAAGAATCCCGCCCCTGCGGGAGACGAGGAAGGACGGATGAACTTGGCTGCCAGAGAATCAGAAATATATTTCTCCATGGCCTCCCTCTCGGAAACAGAAAGAGAGTATAATCTGCCCTTAGGCGGAGACGTACCTGGCACTAATTCTATCGCACAGTCATAGGGACGATGAGGAGGAAGAGAAGCAGCCCGAGACTTACTGAACACCTCCTTCAGGTCGAGATATTCGTCGGGCACGTTAGACAGGTCCACCTGCTCCTCCTGCAACACAGAACAAGACACAGAAGAACACGCAGACACCAAACAAGACGCATGACAATTCTCACTCCAAGACATGATAGAGTTCTGCCGCCAGTTAATGTGAGGGTTATGGAGGGTGAGCCAGGGGTGCCCTAACACCACAGGCGCAAAAACAGAGTCAATGAGGAGAAAATGGATCTCCTCGACATGGTTGCCAGAAGTAGTCAAACTCACCGGTCCGTTGGAGTGCGTGACGGGTGACAGGAGTTGACCACTTAGTGCGTTGACAGATATGGGATGAGTGATGGGAATGATGGGAATACCCAGGCGTTGTGCCAGATCACGGTCCATAAAGCTCCCCTCCGCTCCAGAGTCCACGAGCGCATCACAGACGTCGTGAGAGGTGGCCCACTGCAGTCTGACCGGGAGGAGCGTTGATTCACGGGAGGTTTCTTCAAAAGAAATGCCACCCGTCAGTAACCTCCTCGCTACTGACGGGCCTTGGCTTTTACCGGGCACTTGATGGCAAAATGTCCCCCGGTCCCGCAGTACAAACACAGCCTCTGGGCTCTCCTCCACTCCTTCTCCTCCCGGGAGAGCCGAGCTCTTCCCACCTGCATGGGTTCTGGGTCGAATGTAGGACCGACCGCATCACAGGAAGGAGTAACCGGATGGTTCTGTACGTCAGGAATCGACCTCCTCTGCATTATCAGATCTCGACGTTGCAGTCTTGAGTCCACTCGAATGGCTAAATCAATCAAGCCATCCAGAGATGCCGGAAGGTCCAGAGTGTAGATCTCCGCCTGGATGCGGTCGGCCAACCCATGCAGAAAGATGTCCCACTGCGCCTCGCTGTTCCACTTGCACTCCGCGGCCAGTGTCCGGAACTCGATGGCATAGTCCGCCACTGACTTGTGATCCTGCCGAAGGTCTGCCAAGAACCTGGCCGCCTCCCTCCCTGAAGCCGCGCGATCAAACACCTTCTTCAGACTGGAGAGACTTGACGTCCTTCCAGACTGGAAGGACGTCAAGCACTGATGACCCTGCTCCCATACAGCGGTTCCCCACAGCGCCGCTCGACCAGAGAGTAGTGTGACTACAAGGGCTACTTTAGATTCTTCGTTGGGGAACGATGACGGCTGGAGAGCAAAATACAGTGAACATTTAGTCAGGAATGCACGACACAGTTGTGGCTCACCCGAATAGGTAGTAGGAGGAGGTAGGCGAGGCTCCTGACTGTTGGAAGGCTGGGCCGGGGGTGGAACAGCGGGTGGTGGATTAGGCGCAGTGGTCCCGTGGGCAGACTCGACTCTCAGCTGTTGAAACTGGGAAGAGAGTTCTGTCATCTGCGCCACCAGGGTCTGGACAGCACGGCCGGTAGCTGTGATCTGTTCATCCTGTCGATCGAAACGTGCGTTGTTCTTATTGAGTATCTCTCGTAGCTCGGCCATACTCGCTGGATCCATAACGTGGTCAGATCGTTATGTCAGGGTAGGAATCACAGGATCCAATAGCAAGTAAAAAGTATTTATTAATAATAAATGCTGAGTGAACAGTGAAGACAGGAAGGCTGGTGACGATCTATGTCAGACAGCAGGGATCTGGCAGCGCAGATGACAGCAGTGGGTTAAGCGTGGTTCCGTCACTCTGAAAGTCCAACACGAACCAGATAATCCACTGTAGCAGAGTGAAACGACACGGACCAGATAATCCATTGTAGCAGAGTGAAACGACTCGGACCAGATAATCCACTGTAGCAGAGTGAAACGACACGGACCAGATAATCCACTGTAGCCGAGTTAACGGCGCTGGCAGGGAGCTGCAGGAATCCGTGAACGGGAACTGAGAACGAGACTGACACCAACATGAGAACCGAACAGGACCAAGGAAAACAACGATCTGACACTGAACATGACAAACACAGCACTACATATAGGACTCACAAACGAGGTACACCTGCGACTGATCTGATTGCCCGTCAGCCCAGCTGAAGCTCGAGGGCAATCAGATCAGAGCAGTAACACACAGAATGAGAAGGTGAACCTGTGAACCGTGACAGTAAGTTAATGTAAGTTAAATGAGTCATATTTATTTAACTGTCCAGGGAGCGCATATTTTAAATATCATTTAAGCACGGTGAAATTAGGCATTGGTAAAGATAACATGCTTGCTGGGCACATAATTAACATGATTAACGTTACTTAATGCAAATGATGTTGCATAACGTTAATGGTCGCCGAATATAACCACAAAATGGTGTTAACTGTTATCTACCACATCGCAAGAGAAATGGACGAATCAGTTATATAAAAAAGTTATTCAGTAAATCGGTTTGGACAAAAGCGTCTGTTTTGGCCTGTTAAATAACATATATAATAGATGGACAATAACGAATGTCACCAATTACATCTATAACTAATGGTTGCCCTTTTCATTTTTCTTTCCTCATAGGTTCAAATACTAACCTTTTTAGCAGCATTACACCATGGCCAACGACAAAGGTAAAAAAGGTAAAAGGTAAGTTAGCTATACAGGTGAAACTCGAAAAATTAAAATATCGTGCAAAAGTTCATGTATTTCAGTAATTCAGATTAAAAGGTGAAACTAATATATTTAGTATATAAAACTATATACATATGCATGATTATGCTTTTCAGAGGGCCGACATTTCTGTATTTAAAATCCTTTTTTTAATTGATTTCATGTAATATTCTAATTTTCTGAAATTTTGAATTTGAGGTTTTAATAATAAATGAACCTTGTGTAATACCTATATTGTCATTTTTTCTGTTTTGTTAGGATAGAAAGAAATCAATGGCTTGAAACAAGTAATTTGTGTGTGTTAAAATCTGTTTACTGACACTGACAAAACAATGTTTTGATTGTGATTGCTGTATGCTATTAACAGGTCCAGTGATTTGGATCATGGGCAGCAGTTACATTTGTCGTGGGGAAGAGAGGGCCAGAGAGACCATAGGGGCCAATCTTGCCATGCGGCCAAGGTTGTCTGGTTTGGCTGGGGTGGACTTCGATGGGACGGACTCCTTCCTTTCTTTATTTTGATTTTAGAAAATAAACATTATTATGTCATCTTACAAATCAATTGTTTCTTTCACCTGCATGTCTTATACTATAAGTAAAATACTTAAATACTGTTGAAATCAGATACAGACTGTAGTGTTACAAATTTATTAAAATGTTTTAATTTAGGTTCCAATACAATAGTATATAAACTGAGACAGTTTCGTATACTGAATTCAGCATTTAAGGTTATGATGATGATGATATTTGATGTGAAACAGTTTTCCAGCAAGAGAGTCCGGCAAATCCTGTTTTCTGTGTCTGGCAAAATACTGCTCTCTCTATCTAACCGGCTATTCCTGTTTCTCTCTATTGTAAGCAGATTACTGAAACTTTGGTAGTCTCACTGTTTGAATAGTTATGCTGATTGGATTGGAATTGGGAACACTTCATGTATAAGGCCCGTTCCTGAATGAACTTTCTGACTGAGTTCCAGACTGAATCTTGAAACTTCAAGCTCAACAAAGATCTCAAAGAATGAACTTTTCTGACTGAGTTTCCAGACGGAACCTTTCCGTACAGCGCACGATTTGGTGAGTTTCACTCTATTCAAAGAACCGCCGAAGACCAGTACAAATCTGTTATTCCTCTGCGCCGCCAGAAGAAGAGTTAACAGGCAGCTGTAGAGTTTGGTTAACTAAGTTTATCCTCTAAAGTTTTCTGTTAGAGATGAAAGTTTTCCTCTGTCCAGGCAGGGAAGATTAAGCATTACATGTTAATATTTGTTTATCCTCTGCTTTGCCAGAGAAGTGTTTTATCCTCCGTCTAATCAGGGAAGGTTGTTTAATGGAATAGTTATCCTCTACACTGCTAGAGAAGCTTTATCCTCTGTAAAGTTAGGGAAGACTTATCCTCTGCTTTACCAGGGAAGGTGATACATCCTCTGTGTAGTCATAGAAGATTAATCCTCTGTTCAACCAGGGACGTTTAACAACAGTTACAACAGTTAACAGTTTAAACTGTGTTAACAGTAGTTTGTCCTCCACTTTGCTTGAGAAGAAGGTTCATCCTCTGTTTAATCAGGAAAAGTTAACAACTGTTAAAAGTGTGTTAGCAAAGTGGTTTCTCATCTGATTGCCAGGGAAAGGGAAGGTTGAATACATTATGATGAGTATTCAAAGCTAGTTATTCGTTGCTTTGTCAGAGAAGTTATGGGTTTATCCTCTGTTTTCAGCAGAGAAGAATTGTTTATCTTCTGTTCTTGTGAGCAGGAAAGATTAGCATAAAGTGCTATTAATTTGAAGGAAGGTTAACAATAGTTGATCAGTTTTGAGTGTACCCTCTGTTTGATCAGAGAAGTTTTAGTGTTTGTTTGTGTGGTAACAAAGAAATCCTCAAAATGTTTAGGAAAAGTGCTAGACTTATCCCAACTACTGAGAAAGGTGGGCTAGCTACCCCTTTATGGACAGACAGTGAGTTCAAGTCATTGTTCGGGGAGCAGATGGACTCCATAGTGACTGAGTCAGTCAGATTGGATTTGAGAAAGAAATTTGGTATTCACCCAGAAAAGGTATGGTCTATTGAAGAATGCAAGAAGGTGTTGAGTGCATGTATCAGGAAGAGAAACATAAAAGGGATTATTTTCTATCACATGGAATTTAGCTTATCCATTGCACAAAAACAAGCTAGGTGTATAGCTAAGTTAAAAGAACAGAACAAACAATTGTTCACTCGAGTTTCCTACGACATGTCGTTGGCAAAAATCACACAGCTGATGTCACAAATTCTAACTGAATCTGAATTCAACAGTTTTGAGTCTGCTGTTACTTCTGAACTACAACATGCCAGAAAAGATGAATTGAGAAAGGGAGTTCTGAAAGCGTTGAAGAACATTGTTGGACCAAACATGGACTGGTCAAAGATCACTAGTTGTGTACAGAAGAAGGATGAGACTGTTTGTGAGTACAACGAAAGATTTTGTCAGTCAGCTGCAGCATACAGTGGTATCGCTGACACTTCAGAGAAGGTGCTAGATGATAATGGCCCCCTAGTTCGCACATGGTTTGATGGTCTTTTGTCAGAACATAGAAAAGCATTGCCTTTCTTAGACTTCACATGGTCCACTAGAACCATACAAAACAACTTGGAGAGGTTAGCTGCATGGGAAAGAGACTCTGATGTCAAGGCAAGAGTAAAAATTGCAGCAGCATCCTTTAAGGTCAACACAGAGAATCAACAGAAACGCAAATGTCCTAAGAGAGAGGGCAGTAGTTGTTATTACTGTGGTAAACATGGACATTGGGGAAAAGAGTGTAGAATAAACAAAAATAACTTTAGACAAGTCAACAATGTTACTCAGCTACTACTCAGTCTGCTTGCTACTCTGAAACAGCCCATCTCCTCGTCATTAAACTCGTTGGGCAGCTTATTGGTGTGTTAAACATTTGGGCTGTGAGTGCTTAATTTCCCCAGTAACTTACAACAAAGATGAAAGACTTATTTTTGTTTAATAGAACAAAGGGAAAGTGACGGTCTCACCCTTCCTTTGGGGAACACTGGTTAAGTAAACTCACAGCCTTAAATGTTATGCTACAGCACAGGCCCTTCATCAGTAATGGTGTTAGGTCAGACTGTAAATGTAAAATGCCTTCATGCAGTGTCCACACTGATGAATGAAGCAAAATAAACTTCTGTCACCTCCTCCCGTTGGGGACATTGGTTAACTACCCTCACAGTACCCTCACCCATCCTCATGTATGATGTCTACAATGACTGAATTTGTGTTAGAGGATGAAGGAGAAATGACTCACGATTGTGTTATGCTTACATACACACCTTCGAGGGAAGTAAAAGAAACTCCCATAGAGAATTCAGAATTTGAGTTGTTTGTTGACGGTTCAGCTCAAGTAATTGAAAGTAATTCCTATGTGGCATGGACCACATTAAGTGATGTTGATTACAGCAGCCGCAGTATTGCGTCAGGGAAGGAGAAACCTGGACTAATGTGTCACACTGTAAAGTTGTTCCTCCACCTACAGGGATAAGATATAGGACACGAAACAAAGTGAGGAGCCCCGGGAAGAACCAACTGCAACAGGCTTCGGGGGTCAAACTCTGCGGTGAAGACTCCCTCATAGGCCCTATCCTAGTCCATCCTTACCTCACTGTTCCTTACCTCCTTACCTGATCGATTGCTCCTGTCTGCCTAGCTGCCTGCTGTGTTTTGTTTGCTTCGAGGCTGTAAGCTCCGTCTAAGCTTTGTAGCTTTGCGTCATTAGCTTTGTATTTCTTTCTGTTTTGAACCATCATTTACTACCATTTCTAGTTGTTTATACTACTAAATACAGCTTAGACAACATCTCAGATTAGCCTGACATCGCTAGCCTCCGTTATTGTTAGCACAACACGCTAGTACCTCGCTAGCCTGTTAACGTGCCACCTGTGCGCTCAGTTATTTATTTATTTTTCTCTCGCGCACCCGCGCCTCTGAGTTCATAAAAACCCAGGTGAGTAAGAATCAGTCAATAAACACGGTGAGTAATGTCTTGTCCTGTTATTGTCACCTGCACTTCATGTTACATGTTTAGCATAGCCTTCCCCGTCGGCAATATAGGGTTTATATGCGATAAATGCAAGGAGACAGTCAGGCTGACGGAGAAGATTACAGAATTAGAAACACGCATCCAAACTTTAATTGAGGATAGTAAGTGTGCTAGAGCTTTAGATACTATTTTGGATGCGCCTAGCATAGTGAACTCTTTACATGATTCGGTTCCGGCTGAATTATTGCCTGTGCAGCCAGGCAGATGGGTGACGGTGAGGGATCGCTCTAGTCGCGGATCAAAAAACCACTCTTCCGTTCCGATTACCATAACAAATCAATTTGCCCCGCTCAGTGAAACACCCACTGAGAATTCTGTTGATTGTGCCCTGGTAATTGGTGATTCGATCACACGGAACGTGAAAATAGGGACACCAGCCAACATAGTCACATGTTTGCCGGGAGCCAGAGCGCCTGACATCAAAGCAAATTTAAAAGTGCTGGCTAATGCTAATCGTAAATTCTCTAAGATTGTTATTCACATCGGCACTACTGATGTTCGACTCCGCCAGTCGGAGATCACCAAAATTAATATTAAAGAGGTGTTTGAACTCGCAAGTACGATGTCAGGCACTGTAATTTGTTCTGGCCCCCTTCCTCTTCGAAGGAGTGATGAGATAGTTAGTAGATTGTCATCACTCAATGGCTGGCTGTCTAAGTGGTGTCCGCAAAATAATATAGAATTCATAGACAATTGGAAAAGTTTTTGGGGCAAACCTGACCTGTTGAAAAGAGATGGTATTCATCCCTCCTGGGATGGTGCTGCTCTTCTCTCTAGTAATTTGGCTCATAGTCTTAGAGACAAAACATGACAATCTGGGGCTCAGGTCAGGAAGCAGACAGACTGGCTAAACCGACCGTCTGCTAGCGGCCTCGCGTCACCAAGATCAAATAAATCCCATCACATAGAGCCTCTTTCACCTAGATATCATCATATAGAGACTGTCTGTTCCCCGAATTTGGAAATCCAAAAAACTTCCAAACCGATCTAAGGTTAAAAATGTAATTTGATACTCAACAAATAAAAAATAGATATAATACAGATGAACAAACGATAAAGCTTGGGCTGCTGAATATCCGATCCCTTACTTCAAAAGCGCTCATAGTTAATGATATGATTTCAGATTATAACCTAGATGTGCTGTGTATGACAGAAACCTGGCTAAAACCAAACGATTACATTACTCTAAATGAGTCCACCCCCCATGATTACTGTTATAAACATGAACCTCTATAATAAACATGATACTATAATATAAATATTATAGTAATATTTTCAAAACCAATAAAAAATCTAGTTTTAAATATACTTATTTTGAAGTGTTGGTGCTTAATGTAAAAATATATAATGTAAATGATAAATCAAGTTTGAGAATTCTGCTGGCAACTGTATACAGGCCACCAGGGCACCATTAAGATTTTATCAAAGAATTTGCTGACTTTCTATCAGAATTAATATTGACTGCAGATAAAGTCCTAATTGTTGGTGATTTTAATATACATGTAGATAATGAAAAAGATGCAATGGGATTGGCATTTAAAGACATTCTTAACTCTATTGGAGTTAGACAACACGTGTCAGGACCTACTCATTGTCGTAATCATACTCTACATCTAATATTATCACATGGAATAAATGTTGATGCTGTTGAAATTCTGCAGCAGAGCGACGACATCTCAGATCATTATCTAGTCTCATGTAAATTACATTTAGCCAAGGCTGCAAAGCCAACTCCGTGTTACAAGTATGTTAGATCTATCACTTCTGCCACTAAAGATTGCATTATCAATAATCTTCCTAATCAGTTTCATCATCTCAGCATCCCAGATAGCTTAGAAGAACAACACAGTTGCTCCATTGCGCCTAAAGAAGATTAAAGAAAATAGTCCAACGCCGTGGTACAACGAGCACACCCGGGCCCTTAAGAGAGCAGCCAGAAAAAGGAAGAAACTGGAAGAAAACAAAACTAGAGGTATTTCAGATTTCATGGAAGGAGAGCTCGATTGCTTACAGAGAGGCTTTAAAAGCTGCTAGATCTGCTTATTTTTCAACCCTATTAGAAGAAAATAAACATAATCCTAGGTATTTATCTGAAAAAGTGGCTACACTAACGAAAAAGAAAGCTTCAAGCCCAGAAGTTTCCAAGAAACACAGCAGTAATGACTTTATGAACTTCTTCACTTATAAGATTGATAATATTAGGGACAAAATTATAACTATGCAACCGTCTACTACAGTATCGCATCAGGGAGTGCATTATAGTCTCCCTGAGGTAAAATTTGATTCATTCATTGCCATAGGAGAGGAAGAATTTTGCAAACTCGTTAATTCATCTAAATTGACAACATGTATGTTAGACCCTATACCGACTAAACTATTGAAAGAGATGCTTCCAGAAGTCATAGATCCTCTTCTTAACATTATTAATTCGTCTTTGTCTCTAGGATATGTACCAAAAACCTTTAAGCTGGCTATGATTAAACCACTTGTTAAAAAAACGCAACTTGATCCTACAGAATTAGTAAATTACAGGCCGATCTCAAATCTACCTTGCCTATCAAAGATATTAGAAAAAGCAGTATCCTCACAACTGTGTTCCTTTCTTGAAGGAAATGATATCTGCGAGGATTTCCCGTCAGGATTTAGACCGCACCATAGCACTGAGACAGCTCTCATTAGAGTCACAAATGATTTGCTGTTATCATCCGATCGTGGTTGTATCTCTCTATTAGTGTTACTTAATCTTAGTGCTGCATTTGACACCATTGACCACAAAATTCTCTTAAATAGACTAGAAAACTATGTTGGCATTAGTGGAATTGCTTTAGCATGGTTTAAATCATATTTATCTGACCGCTATCAGTTTGTAGCAGTAAATGAAGAGATGTCTTATCGATCACAAGTTCAGTATGGCGTACCACAAGGCTCAGTTCTCGGACCGCTGCTTTTCACTCTGTACATGCTACCTTTAGGAGATATCATTAGGAAACATGGAATTAGCTTTCACTGTTATGCTGATGATACTCAGCTCTATATTTCTTCCAAACCTAACGAAACTCACCAATTCACAAAATTATCGGAATGCATAGTTGATATAAAAAATTGGATGACTAGTAATTTTTCACTACTAAATTCTGAAAAAACAGAGATTCTAATTATTGGACAAAAAACTTCCACACGTAATAACCTAGAAAACTGTCTAACACTTGATGGCTGCTCTGTTAAGTCTTCGTCGTCAGTTAGGAACCTGGGTGTGCTCTTTGATACCAATCTTTCATTTGAAAGTCACGTGTCTAGTGTCTGTAAAACCGCATTTTTCCATCTTAAAAATATATCTAAATTACGTCATATACTGTCATTGACAAATGCGGAACAACTAGTTCATGCGTTCATGACATCAAGGCTAGATTATTGTAATGCTCTACTGGGTGGTTGCCCTGCACGCTTAATAAACAAACTACAGCTAGTTCAAAACGCAGCCGCTAGAGTTCTTACCAGAACCAGGAAGTACGACCATATTAGCCCGGTTCTGTCAACACTGCATTGGCTCCCTATTAAACATCGTATAAATTTTTAAATATTGCTGATTACTTACAAAGCACTAAATGATTTAGCTCCCCAGTACTTGAGCGAGCTCTTAACGCATTATAGTCCTTCACGTCTATTGCGATCTCAAAGTTCTGGCCAGTTGATAATACCTAGAATATCTAAATCGACTGCTGGCGGTAGATCCTTTTCCTATTTAGCACCAAAACTTTGGAACAATCTTCCTAACATTTTCCGGGAAGCAGACACAGTCTGTCAGTTCAAAGCTAGACTAAAAACACATCTCTTTGACCTAGCATTCACATAACACTCTATAGACTTCTATAATTCAATATTAGGCTGCTTAGATTAGGTCAGCCGGAACTGGGAACACTTCCCTTAAATCCTGATGTACTCGTTACATCATAAGAAGAATGGCATCTACGCTAATTTTAGTGTCTTTGTTTATCCCGAGGTTTTCCCGCAGAGACGAAGGACTTTCGACTGGACCCGATGACAATGCAGTGCTGAAGTGCCAACTAGCCTCTCCCTATGGAGGATCCCTATACCACTCTACAGATAAAGCGTTGTGGATTTTTTTTTGGTTTGCGTACCTACCCGAAGTGATAAGATTAAAAAAAATTCTGCATCAAAATTTATAGACAAGACAAGTAGTTTGTTTAGGCATGGTTTGTAAGGAATTACAAACCTGCGCACATATATTCAAACGCACATAACTACAGAATCAATTCTTAATGCGCATGTGAACGCCATCAGCGTCTATCAGAGGTTCGCGTTTAAAGTCTGTTTAGAGAGAACGGTGTCATCTTAGCGGCCCCTAATTTAATAACAAACTATAATTTAAATTGTAGTGAATCAATCAAAACTAACTTTAGCTGGAAAAAACATTTTTCAAGAACCACTATAAAACTAAACCAATCTCTGTTACCTTAAATTATGTTTATCTCTGTAAAGCTGCTTTGAAACAATCTACATTGTTAAAAGAGTTTAACAATGTTATTAACATATATACATTGTTATCTACATATATAAATGAGGATGACTTGACTTGACTGTTCCTTAAGTGTCAAAGGAATTAAGAAATAGGGAAAAATGGAACAACAATAGCAGACTCTGAAAAGTTTACAACCCTAGTGTGTGAACAAATACTGCTCTTCTGTCTTTTGTTTTCTTTCTTACTCTTCGCACAAGATAATGATCTTACAGAACAGAGTGGCTGCACCGGTTTTAATGGATCCAACAAAGAACTTGAACAAAATCCAACAAGACATTCTTGATCTTTCAGCAAAATTACACCAGATGACTGAAGTTATTTTTTCATGATTCGGAAACTTGATTGGTAGACGTCCACAGTATCAAGTGTTTCATTCAACATATGAATCACGCCACTCACGAGAAAATCACAGTTCCTACCAGAAAAGACTATTACCCGTAAAAACGTCACGGACCCTAAAATTGCATGTTTGTTTCTGTGTCAGCATGCAATTGTAGAAAAGCAAACACAGAAAACGCGTTATGTGCCTGTAACGATCACAAGTTACAAGAATGAACTTTTAAGAGTTTAAATTTGTATATAATGTGAGAGTTATTAGAACTCTCAAAGGGGGAAATGTAGTGTTACAAATTTATTAAAATGTTTTCATTTAGGTTCCAATACAATAGTATATAAACAGACAGTTTCGTATACTGAATTCAGCATTTAAGGTTATGATGATGATGATATTTGCTGTGAAACAGTTTTCCAGCAAGAGAGTCCGGCAAATCCTGTTTTCTGTGTCTGGCAAAATACTGCTCTCTCTATCTAACCGGCTATTCCTGTTTCTCTCTATTGTAAGCAGATTACTGAAACTTTGGTAGTCTCACTGTTTGAATAGTTATGCTGATTGGATTGGAATTTGGAACACTTCATGTATAAGGCCGGTTCCTAAACCGGTATACATCATTTACATGCTTTGTTCATCACAATGTTAAGCCCTGCCCCTAAAATGTTTATAAATTGCAAAGGAACGTTTCCCTTAGTTAGACTTGGGTAAGATTTTGGACTTGGTGACTACAGCATCGCAACAGCAAAGTCTTCAATAAATAGTAACTTCTGCATTGAAAGATATCCCAACGTCTCCTGGTTATTCGCTTCTAAGTCTCCTACACTTAAGAAGAAAAAGGTTTATAACAAGACTTTTACTGTACTTTTACTCAAGTATGGTTTTCAGGTAACATTACTCTTTACACCTCTGCTTAGGCCTATATAATGATGATTCAAATAATCATAGTCTTGCATTATACTGATGGAAACAGTAGACTTGGGTCTACCTAAAAAAGCTAAACTCGGAAGAAGAGACTTGTCTCTTAGAACACATGTATGCTACACAGCAAGACATTTTCACACGAGGGACATTATGCTAGCAACAAGTAAATTGAAGTAAATGGGAAGATGAAATCACGAGCAAAAAAGAAAAAAAAAGGCAACAAACAGTTAACACACTGAATTAACAAAATACCACCTATAACAAAATAATTGTCTTGAATGATGATCAGAAGTTTCCTAGGTCGAAGTATCACGGCTCTCCAGAAATTAGGGTTTTGACTAGCCAGGTGTTATCATAAAGCGCAATCAAGCTAATCTCAAACGGTCAATGACTACGTTTACATGCAGCCAATAACCCGTTCAAAACCGGGATATTAGCAATAACCCGGTTTTGAACGGCCATGTAAACACCGGCAAAAACCCGAATATGCTCATATCCCGGATTTTAAAAACCGGGATATTATACCTGGGGTACCCCTTTTCTAACCCAAATTTTTGGTCATGTAAACGCGCATCGGCATATCCCCATAGTGATGTGTGTTCTGCGCATGTTCTATTCGCAAGGAATCTTGGTCTTTTGAGTAGAGAAACTTCTCGGCGCATACAGAAACCCGCGTGCAGTATACCGGAAGTAAACATGGCGAGACGCAGCACAGCATACATTTGGAGCGAGGTCAGTAACGTTACCAGCACCAAAGCGCAAACAAAGGCGATCGCTATCTGCCCCGAACTATTCATTATCCGCGTGCTGCTGTTGTTGTTGTCTTTGGATACAGGAAGAAGAATCGGAAATGACGCATATTGCGTCTTAAGGTTGTCCGTACGTCCAGACGCTAACCGCACGTCGCGTTTACATCGGGATATTGCAATTCCATGTATACAGGAGTAACTCTCTCTGCTCACGCATGTAAACGGGTTATCCCTAATGTTTCAGAAACCCGAATAGTGACCTTAACCCGACCATAACCCGAAATTTGGCTGCATGTAAACGTAGTCAGTGACGCATTTGTATGTGTGTGTGTTTTGGAAATCAAATTGTATAGTATAGTAATAACATAATATAATGTATATTAATATATTACAATGACAATAAAGCATAAAAAAATCAAAAAATAATATATTACAATAATATTAATATAACATATTACGCTATATAATTACAATATGACATCTTACATTAAAACATTATAGACCTGACAAAAGAAGTGGCTAAAATCGACATTAAAATATAGCCTACTTTTGGATTGTAATCGTTTGAGTAGCCTATCTGCAGTTCATATTAATTTTAGTTAGTTAAGCTTATTTTGAACATGTTTGATATATACATACACACACACACACACACATATATAATACAATCAAAAATATCAGGTAAATAATCTGAAGGCCTACATCTCAGCACAATCTTCCAAAATTATTAAAAGTGATTCAAATAGGCACATATGCACACATGCGTACGCACACATTTACAAAAAAAAAATCCTTCTTCGTTTCCTTGTATCTACATCAAACCGAATAATAAAAATAACCCATCCAAAACAGACTTATTAGTATAAGCCCAGGAACCTACTGTCAGTATAAAATACTATCCCTCGAGTCATTTTCGTATCCATTCAACAGAGGTGGACAAAGTACACAACTTCCTTACTTGAGTGAAAGTACAGATACTACTGGTCAAATATTACTCCACAAGTAAAAGTTGTAAAGACCGATTTTTACTTGAGTAAAAGTACAGAAGTACTTGTTTTTAAAAGTACTTGAGTATCAAAAGTACAAAGTAAATGACAATGCATTGTTATAAGTAGTTAATATGATTCGGCATGTGTCAAGATGATTTATGACCCTATGATTGACATGTGGGCAGGGCTAACCTTTGACCTTCCGGAGGGTGTTCCGGAGGTCCCTTTGATATATTTTTTTCCAATTGAGACAACTCACCAAGGTGAAATCCTTCCTGTCTTTTATAGACTTTCAAAGACTTCTTCACACTTTTATCTCATTGCGCCTGGATTATTGTAATGCCCTCTTTATAGGCATTAATCAGGCTTCTCTCTCCAGACTGCAGCGGGTCCAGAATGCAGCAGCTCGCCTATTGACGGGTACACGAAAGCGGGAACACATTACCCCTGTTCTCTCCTCTGTTCACTTCACTGGTTGCCAGTCCATTTAAGGATTAATTTTTTAAGATTTTGATGTTGGTTTTTAAATCTCTTAACGGTCTTGCACCTAAGTATCTGTCTGAGCTGATCAAGCAGTACGCTCTGTCAAGATTGCTTAGGTCTGCTGACCATTTGCTTTTAGTTGTCCCACAGGTCAAGCTGAAGAGCAGGGGTGAAAGAGCATTTG
Source organism: Siphateles boraxobius (assembly GCF_051911475.1). Lineage (NCBI taxonomy): Eukaryota > Metazoa > Chordata > Actinopteri > Cypriniformes > Leuciscidae > Siphateles > Siphateles boraxobius. The sequence goes on along the minus strand of NW_027509141.1, from coordinate 928,537 downwards.
CAGTAGCAGGACCGAAGCTTTGGAACAGTTTGCCACTGCACATCAGACAGGCTCAAACACTCGCTGTTTTTAAATCTAATATAAAAACCGTCTCGGTTGAAGGAGGGAACGGGAGACGTGACAATGTAATGGGATCACTTCAGGGAGCCCTATCAACTTCGAGTGTCTACAGAACAAGCCAATGAACGTTGGCGTGCGTGAAAAGCATCACGCACCCCGCCCCGCAGGTATAAACAGGAAACGGGCGCACGCACTCATTGTTTTTCGCTGAGGAGCCGAGATAGAGACGGCCGTACAGCGATGGTCAGCAACCGTGGCGACGGGACGTCACGTCTCCCGTTCCCTCCTTCAGGGAATTTAGGGTTACATTAGTAACCGAGACGTTCCCTTTGAGTCGCTCACGTTCGACATGACGTCGACGTGGCAATGTAATGGGATCCCATGGAAAACGCTGTGGTTGTTGCCACATCCAGCGCCCTACGGAAGACTCTCAGACCCCCATCTGGCTGGGACGGAAGACCTGCGTAGAGGGAGTTCACTGCTGTTCCGTTATACCCCACACAGTGGAACTCTTTGGATAACACTGGCAAAGCGTGCCTTTCTGGCGGAGAGGGACGCTGCGGAAGCCACATCCTGCCCGAAGGGAGGTAACGTGGAGAATACACATATGGACTGGCCGGAGGGCAGTGCAACATATGGAATGTCATTGGGGTGGCTCCAGCCTGAGAAGGGGGAGTCAACACCAGGCAGTGACGGCAGAGCGGACTCTGCCAAGGGAAAGACACGGGTTCACCGCAGGGAGCTGATCGTGGAAGAATACGCATATGGGATCGCCGCAGGGATCACCACATATGGAACCCAGCCTAGCACAAGTTACACAAGCATACGAGCACTAGGCCTGGCGTCAGACGCTCCGCAACGTCTGACTGCCGAAGGGGTGCGGAGGAACTCTACAGGGTTCGCCTGAGTGGGGAACTCGACTGGAGCAAAGACTCCTGTGTGACCATCACCCACTGTTGTAGCCTATAGCGAACGCAAGGCAAGTTAACTTTGACCTCAATACTAAAACTACATCTGGGAAATAATTGGGCACAAAATGTTGTTTTGAGTTGAAATATTTTATCTCACTCACTTGAAATAAACTTGAAGCTTACGCGAAGAAAAGTTCGCAGCAAGTGGCTTTGAGCCAAAGACGAACGAACAAGTTCAAACAAGACTATTAAGAGTGACATTTAAGAGATAATGTATAGTAATTGAACACTTATAACACCGATTTTTTTTTACCACATAATCACGGGGACATATTGAATAGAGATTAATGTCTCTATTCTTACCTGTTAAATCCATTTTGTACAGCGTACAAAACTCGTCCAGACAAGATGATCACAACAATATTATCAAATTCTGTAAACAATAAATCAACTCTGATTTCGTTTTCATACAATCAAAAACGGAAACGCAAGATGACAAGTTGTATTTGAATGAAATGAGAGCGCGCGTCCGTTGTGATGCATGGATGTGCGCTGTTATAATGTGTTGCTATTGACGACGGTCATTATAAGGAAGGAAATGCCACAGAATAGAATCTTACTTTAAAAAGTGCATAGAGCGGCTTGTTTTATTTGTTGTTTGTTGATTCTCAAATATAAAACTTGTTGAAATTTTTTCAGTGTGAGCATCAGTTCTTTTTTAACACTTTCATCTTGTTTTAACAAAACCGTGATAATATTGATAATCACGATCATTTCGGTCACTACTATAATCGTGATATGAAATTTTCAGGTATTGGATTTGACTCAAAACACAATGATTCAGAATTCCTTCCAATTAACCACCTTTACGTTCAATAGTAAACAGTGTGTCCAACTATATGAATTGGAAATGCTGGAAAAATGAATAGATTCAGTTTAAAAAGTTCATGAATAAACGACTCAGTTGATCAAAGTTCGTGAATCAAATGATTCAGTTTAAAAAATTTTGTTCAAACTTCTCTAAAGTTTTGGAGAACACAGGAAAAAAAGAAAAATATTTTAAATTAAATAATTATGTACAGAGTTTTAAAAGTTACAGTTATTAACATTTAGTGTTTACACATCTGAGCAAGATAAAAGCAAGATAAAATAATGCAAGTCAATAAAACAAACTTTAAAAATATTAAGATACAATGTAAACAAGGACAAAACTTTTGGTACAGTATTTTAATGAACAATTGAATTTAAGTAAACAACAATTATAATAAAATCTAAAGTTGTGGAGAACACAGGAAAAAACAATTATGTACAGAGTTTAATTGTAAAAATAATTAACATTTAGTGTTTTTCAAGTCTGAGAAAGATAAAACAACAATGCAAGTCAATAAATTAACTTTTAAAAAACACTAAAATACAATAAAATACAATACTTTTGGTATTTTAATGAACGACTGGAAATAAATGAAATATTTAAAATATATATAAGCAGTTTTATATACTAAAAGTGCAATAATATGTATACACATTTATGCATAACCTTGTGCAAGGACCGTCTTTGTGCTATAAAACAGCATTTGAGGTCTGGGCATGTCATTTGCCAGTGAAGTCATTTTTTCTTTTCCTCAATCCACCGTTGCTTCTCAGCCTCATAGAATGGAGACTGCTGAAAGTCTCTCCATGAAATTTCTGCACTCATTCCCTGAGCCTGATAACGGGAAAACACTTTAGCAGGACAGTAAATGTATTTGCCTGCCACTCCTGGGAAACCAGTGCGACTATGAGGACTGTTGGGTCCTTGTTTCAGTGGCAGGTGGCAGAATCTGCACAGACGACCAGTAGGATGCTCCACTGCTGACTTCCTCTTGCTTCTCTCCTCAGTCACACTCTTCATTTCTGCCCCTCTCTGCTTAGAGGCCTGCAGTTCCCGCTGAAGAAAAGGAGTCTCTGCAAAGTCTTCAAAAGGCATTCTGGGGTTGGTCAGGCCCTCTGCTGAATATGTGTTAAATACTTTCTTGGAGCAGTAGAAGTATTTAACATCACCACCTTGATAAAAGAAATGTATTGAGGTGCCATCACCCATATATCGAGACTTAGGCTGACCACAGGCTAAACAGGATCTAGTGTGCTTTTTTGCAGCATATGCTGTTGTTGTTGCTGCTGAACAGCCTGCTGCTTCTCTACGATGTCCTTCACCATCTTCTCAAGCACTGCCTGGTCCAGAGAGACAGCCTCAGGAACACTCTTTGCGGGTGGATTGACTGGGGTGGGTGGCAGTACTGTCACTGGGACACTGATGGTTTCACTGCCTGAGTGAAGACGCTGCCATAACTGCTGTGTCTCCAGGAGCTTTTCTGGGCTGGTGTTAAGTGAAGCATTAGTGTTCTTTTCTTTAGCAAGGTGTTTTATGTACCTGCTTATGTGCTGCTTTGTGGTTGAGTGCAGAAGGCTGTTAGGGTCAGTGCAGGCACTCTGTACCATAGCAGCATATTCAGCATCCACCTTTGTAAGGAGGTCCTTGCTCCCGTGATGCTTGGCCAGCAAACCATCAATGGCATTTCTCATTGGATCTGTCCATCTGTTATGGTCCAACACAAAGACTCGACCACCTGTCTTAATGGGTCCAGTCCGAGCAGCACATGGAGAAGCAGCTATAGGCAGTGGTGGTGTGCTTGGTTCACAAGATTCACAAAATTATTAAATGAAGTGTTTGTGGTGATGGCGCAGTGGATAAGACACATGCCTTTGGTGTGAGAGACCTGGGTTCGAATCCACTTTGAGACACCAATGTGTCCCTGAGTAAGACACTTAAGTTGCTCCAGAGGCGTGCAACCTCTGACATATATAGCAATTGTAAGTCGCTTTGGATAAAAGCGTCAGATAAATGTAAATGTTTGTGTTTTGTGTGCATAGATTAGGCAGACAGATTACCCAAATTGAATAATATAATTACCTGCATCTAAAAGAAACTCCTCAGATGTTTGTTCCTTCACTGTCAAAGCACTCTGAGTAGAAAAACACTGAAAAATGACAGTCTGTGGGGTGGCCTCTGGTTCAGCAGCGAGAGGCGTCGCAGTAGAAGAGGAGTCCTCTAAGCATTTCTGAAATCAAGCAAAATGAGTATATGCGAGCGAGAATTATAAAGTCTTTTGTTTTTTGTTGTACCTGAGATGGAAATGAGAACTCAATGCCGGATGAAGACTCTTCATCCATCTCTAGGTCTGTCTTCCTGCTTTTGTGTTTTTCAAAGTCAAGAGGCACAGGTCGACAGCCTGGCTCCACATATTGTAGGCCAAACCTCTCACTTGTGTCCCTGCTGGAGATGTGTAAGGCTGGATATTTGGGTTGCCCTGGCACTCTTATAGATGCACTGTTTAACTCCATCATCAAAACAGGGTCAAACACTCAAGGTAAGACAAGCCCAGGCTGCTTCAGGTCCACCAGCCGCTGATAATTCCAGCGTGCCACACCAGTCATACCCTGCGCCTGGAACAGCTCAGGAGAGACGCGATTGACTGTTACCCACTGAGCCTGGTGGAAATGAAACCCCTCCTGCTCCGAAGTGCCTCTGACAGGGATCCAGATGGGAACAGCAGCTCCTTCACCCTTGACATGATTCAGTTGTAGGGCTCCACCATGTCTGTAGAGGATTCCTTCCTCCACCTCAGGGTCACTCAGGCAGCCTTTTTACATGCCTTACAGCACAGACGTGAAGCAAGGATGTAATATTGCCCACTAGTGCCAAGGATCACTCGGGGTCTTCCCACACCAGAGGACACAACATGAGGATTTGACGCCATTGATGCAGGAGCTGTTGGTGCTGATTGTGCTACAGGAGGTGGTACAGAGCCATCAGTCTGTGAAGAAGGCCTACACACAGGAGCTGATGTTGATGGATGTTGATGCGGCAGACCTGCAAGGAAAAGCACAGGGAGGAAATTAAAAACATATTAAAACACTGAATGTACATGATATGTATTTGATTGTCTTGACTACACATGACTAGAATCATTATTTTTTATTTTATTCTATTTATTCTGTTATTTATTCTAGTAATGCACATTCTAATAATGTTCAAATGTCTGTAAGAACACATTCCACTTTTCACAACAAATCAAAACAGTTTAAATAGCATGCATACAATTCATGAAGTGCACTCACCCTCACCACTGGTATATTCAAACCTTAACAGTTAACTAGAACAAAAGAACATGTTTTTTTAGAACAGGCAAGAACACTGCCAAAAACAACAAATAAGAGAATTAAAATCAAAAAATGAGGATAAGTCTGTATGTAACCTAATAAGCCTCCAAAACTGATGTGTAAAGTAACCTGTTGTAGATAAGACTGTGGATCCCGTGGCTGCAGATGATCCTAAAAATTAAGCGTTGTAATTTGAGCGTTTTCTCTAGTATGTGCAATTTTATGTCATAAAGATCCTGAATTTGACATGGGTATATATAACACACATGACATGATCCTTGATTTACTTACTCAGCTGTGTGAGATATTTTGTTGGAGAAAGACTCGGCATCATCCTCTCCAGTTCTTCATCCTCCTCCATTGCTATAAAATAAAAACAAATGCATCAGTAGGGTTTAAGAATCAATATAAGCAAATTTGCATGAATTTTATTAACTCACCAGGCTGATCAGAGGCAGTAATGGAAGGAACAGGTGGTCTTGCAGCGGAAGCTGATGGTGAGGGCAACGGAGGAGTGTTTTTGGTCAGTTGTTTTGCGGCTGTTTTAAAAGATACTGCTGCAAATTGTACATTTTGCTGCCTGGAACACACTTCTGCCTCATTATAAAGAAAGCATATCCGTCTGCCCTGGTATCCCAAATTTTCCTCCAAATGTCTTGTGCTCTTGATCCAAATCCAACAGTATTGTCATCCTCTGTCAAAACTGGCACTGGATCTGGCCTTTGAGACAGATACTGTTTAAGATCTTCAATGCCCTTAAAGCTTCTTGAGTACTCAAGAAAGGACATTAGGCTATCCTTGCATGGACCCTCTGGGTTGAACTGCCCAGCCTGTTCTTCTTCCTCAACCTTATCGGACAGGTACAAAGCATAACTGACATCATTCTCTAATAACCACTTGAAAGACTTGCCCTTGTACTTGCCGACCTGAAGAATGTATTCTCCCAACACCTCTTGGCTGTCAGAGACATCCCCTCCTCTGTGTAACACTACAGAACGGGCGTTCAACTTGACCAGATCTTCTCTTTGAGTTGTTGACTTGTCCTGCAGTGAAGGGTTATCTTACATTTTTTTTGCTTCTTCTGATGGGTCCCGGCGTAAATGGCCCGACGGGCCTTTCCTGAAAGACACTTTGACTTTCCCGGGGAAAAACACTGCTTTCTTCATGATGCTGTTCTGAAATCAGAATTAATTCATTAGCGTCTCAGCATAAGCATGGAAATACTTAACAAAGTGAAATAAGACAGTTAATACTAAAGCATCAGTAATATATATAAAAGACTTATTTTAAAATGCTATAATATTCCATAATATTACTGTTTCTTAACTGAATAAATGCAGCACAAGAGACTTAGAAAAATTGAAACTAGTATTTATTAAATTTGCATTATTTAATATTTATTATTTAAATTGCTTAATATATGTGTAAAAATATTATATAAAATGAATATGTACAAATGTATGTATAACTTTTTGTAACAAGTTTAATAAATACAAAATGTTAAATTATACCATTAAATTGTACACACACACACACACACACACACACAATTTAAATTACCAATTTTTTGGTAATTTAAATCTAATACATGTGTGTGAGATATCAATTACATTATAGGAGGACCAAACCTGCAGAAATTAAAAATGAATCAATAAATATGTAAACGAATAAAAAGATAAATAGATAAATAAATATGATAATAGGAAAATAAATAAAGGATTAAATGAATTGATAAAATAAATATGATTTATACTTAATCAAAGAATAAATTGTAGTTTATTTCCTTAATTTATTTTCTGCTTTTATACATTTTTACATAAAAAATATTTTTTAACTTTTATTTATTCTGTAATTCATTTTTATATTTGGTGAGCAAGACCAACCCACCTAATTATCATGCACGGCAAAGAAATGTAAGAATAAATATAAAAAGAAAGAAAGAAAATAAATAAAGGTTAAAAATAAATAAATTTGGAAATAAATACGTATTGGAATAAATGCATATAAAAATAAATGAATGTATAAATAAATATATAAGAATAAATGGGGAAATTTACAAAAAAAAATAAAAAAAAATACATTAACATATAAAAGCAAATAATAATTCATTAGGGGACAAATAATACAAAAATACATTTGATTAAAAATGAATATATTTATTTTATTATAGTCGTTTATTCCTAATATTCATTTTCCTATTATCATATTTATTTATTTATCTATTTATTCATTTTTAAATTCTGCAAGTTTGGTCCTCCATACTACTGCACATTACATCTTACTTCACTTTTAACATATTTTAAACATATTATTTGAGTGCATAGTAAGAAATCAATGATGAAACATTCACCTTTACAAACAAAGATACCCTTAAAATACACCCAGGAGTTTGGTTTACTGTTTCTTAACGTCACAAACCATTCAACACGATAACAATACGATTAAATGATAAATATACATGCAATTTAAATGATAAAATATTTGAATAATAATGTAAATGCGGTTACCTGAGTTAAAATCGTTCTGCAGGTAGTTAGACAGTAACAAAACAAAACAAGTTTGCTGACAAGCAAGTTGGTAAACAAATATCTCTCCGATCGTAAAACGGGTCTCCCCCCTCCACTTCGAATGATTGATTGACCGATGACACTACGCTTGTTAAATTCCCCGCCACGGAAAAGCGGAACAGCGCCAGGAAATCTACGTGTGGCCAAAGGTATATTGCATCCGTAGTGTTAAGCACTACCATTAGAGAATGAATGGGAAAAGTTAAGTGAAGTTAAGCTTAACCATTTTCGGCTCCCGCGGCGATTTACCATAGTTTACCATGATATACCAAGCTCTAGTATGATTTACAAGGATTCTAGCATGATTGACCTTATTTACTATGATTTGCCATGTTTCTATCGTTATTTACCATGATTTACCACATTGCTAGCAATTATGTGAAGTATCAGAACAAATTAAGTGATAAACTCTGACAAAATGTGATTGTATTATAATAGTAATTGTTATATAAGGGATTTTTAAGTGTCTAAATATATGAATGCAAAAGCACATATGAAAAGACTGTTAATAAGTATAATGGCCAGCAGAGGGCAGTAGAAGACCACTTATTGGCTCACTTTCATTTTCAACTACTTGGTTTCACCATTATTCTGCACTAAAGCAAACCATTTTTTTCATGTTAACTCCATAATGCATGCTTACACACACACACACACACACACACACACACACACACACACACACACACACACACACACACACACACACACACACACACACACACACACACACACACACACACATTTTTGGGATATGTTATTGTGAATTGTTGATATTTTTAGTTTAATTTTTATATTCTGTAATTTCACATATTAGTTCGAAATTATTCTTATTTAATATGCAATATAGTTTTGAACATATATTAATGCAAATACTTTTCTTCTTTCATATGTGCAAAAAATTGATATGAATGAAATGATACCACAGAGACATTCTTCAATATCCAAACAATTGAACTTGAATAAATTAATTGATTGATTTTCTCTCACTATTTCATGTTACTTATTTTCATAGGCATTGTTTTAAAAAAAAATGTAATGGCACATTTTTCATATTAACTCTAATAAAAATGCTTAAACACATTTTGTTATAGCTATAGATATTTGAAATAAATGGTAGGTAAAAAAATGCTTAATACAGGTTCCCTTTCAATGGAACTACGAGCTGCGTCAAACGCTGCGGGAACGCCCCTGCGTTGTGCGTCATGAAGCACGTATGGAATCAGCCCAATGGAGAGATGAAACGTCATAGGCGGGTGACGTCATCGACCAGGAAACTATAAAGCACCCCAAAAACACAAGCGCATTAGCTTCTGTGCTTTCAGTCGCGCTACATGTGAATCTGTCCCTGTGTGATATTGTCTGTCTTACATACCCTGCACCACACAAACAATTTATCCCTATATATATATATTGAGAGATTATGGCGGACGAACAGCAGTTTAGAAAGTGTGTTCCTCCCTGCTCGCGTTATTTAACGAGCGGGGATACACATGATCTTTGTGTTGTTTGTTTGGGAGTTCAGCATGCCCAGTTTGCTCTCGAGGGAGCAGACTGTGAGCATTGCGAGCGTTTGCCGTTAAGGACGCTCCGCTCCCGCCGATCGCTCTTTGAGGAGAGCGGTTCGGTGCGCGCTCCCCGTGGTTCGGGTCCCGCTTCTGCCGAGGCAGAGCGGCGGCGCTTATCGTGGGGATCGCAGATGGATCTCACAGCGGGGTTTGAGACGGGCTCTGCCTTATCTCTCCCTTCACCTGTGAGATCCAGTGCCTCAGTCCCGGGTTCGGAAGCACGCGCTGTGGTTTCTCCCGCTCGGGCTGAGGCACCAATGCTGCAGCTATCCAGTTCTGAGGAACTTGATGTTGTTAGTGTTGAGGGAGATGTGGAGGATTCGCCACCCCACACTCCTGAGAGTGATGAGCTTATGGAGGTGTTAACAAGAGCTGTTGAAAAACTTAATATTGAATGGCCAGAGACTAGACAGGAGTCTGTTTCTAAATCAAAGTTGGATGAGAGATTTTTGCCGTCACGTGTGCAGCCTCCACGCCGGTGCCTGCCGTTTTTCCATGATCTCCACACCGAGGTGTCGAAATCATGGAGAAAACCGGTGTCATATAGAGTGTTTAGTCCCCAGACTTCAACATACGCTAATATTATGGGAGCCAAGGCTCATGGTTATGGTGCTTTGCCTCGTGTGGAAGAGACGCTTGCGAGCCATCTCTCCCCCGAAGCAGCATCATCTTTTAAGGCACCGGCATTACCCACCAAGCCTTTAAGAAACACTTCGGCTTTGGTGGGTAAAGCATATTCGGCAGCAGGTCAGGCTGCGTCATGTCTGCATACTATGTCAATCTTGCAGGCATACCAGGCTGATCTGCTAAGGGACATGAGTGAGAGTGAGGAGGTCAGTACTGACGTAGTTCGCGAACTGCGTCAGGCTGCTGATTTATCCCTGCGTGCCACCAGAGAATCGGCCAAATTAATGGGTCGTTCTATGGCAGCTCTGGTGGCCGCAGAAAGACATTTGTGGTTAAATCAGACTAATATTAAAGAGAGAGAAAAAGCTTTTCTTTTAGATGCTCCTCTTTCTCCCATGGGGTTGTTTGGTGATGCTGTGAATTCAGTTATCGATAAATTCCAAGAAGAAAAGAAACAAACTGCAGCTTTTAAAAAGTTTCTTCCCCTTAAAGTTCATGTCCCTGGGGCTGCTGGGCGGGAGCAGCCCCGGCCGTCTTCGAGCTCATCACATAGAGCGCAGCAGAGGCAGAGTGTCGCGTCTCGTGCTCCCCCTGCTGGACAGTGGGCTCAGCCGCGACACTCTCAGCCGAAGCCTTCTCCCAGTAGAACTGATCTGAGGACAGTTATATTGGCTAAGAAGGCTTCGGCTAAGAAGAAGTCCTGACGCCAAGCCGTTCAGGATGCTGAGGGTGGTCCCCACCGAGGCGGAAAGGTGTTCACCTCTTTTTACGGTGCCCATTCCTCCTCGGTGCCCTCAGGGGCTCGTTCTGCCAACCCCGCCTTTATGCCGGGGCACAGACGATCCCAGCGAGCGCTTTCCCGAGGGACGCTCGCTCCCTCTGAGGAGGGTCTCAGAGCGGTCAGACCAGTTGTTCCCTGCCGGTGCGCCGTTTCAGGGCGCTGCGTCTGCTGCTCAAGTTACACCAGAGGCCAGCCTCGAGAGGCTGGTACCCTTAGTAGAATTTCTGGCAGAGTGGAAAAGCCTTCCAAAAATATCTCATTGGGTCCTGCAGACAGTAGAAAAGGGTTATGCTATCCAGTTCAGGTGTCGTCCACCAAAATTCAGAGGGGTTCTGCACACAGTGGTGGGCCCCGAGCAGGCTCTGGTATTGGAACAGGAGGTGAAAACGCTCCTTCAAAAAGAGGCTATAGAACGGGTTCCTCCTCCCAGTTTGGAGTCAGGTTATTACAGCCGATATTTCATCGTTCCAAAGAAGGATGGGGGGTTGCGTCCAATTTTAGACCTGCGCATATTGAATCGCTCGGTAGGGAAGCTAAAATTCAAGATGCTCACTATCAAGCAGATCGTGTCTCAAATCAGGTCCGAGGACTGGTTTGTCACGATAGATCTGAAGGACGCATACTTCCATGTGTCCATCCTTCCACAACACAGGAAGTTCCTGAGGTTCGCCTTCGGGGGCGAGGCGTACCAGTACAGGGTTCTTCCGTTTGGCCTAGCTTTATCTCCCCGCACTTTCACGAAATGCATGGATGCAGCACTAGTGCCTCTGAGGCTTCAGGGCATTCGTATTCTCAATTACATCGACGATTGGTTGATTTTAGCTCAGACCGAGCAGATGGCGGTTCGGCATCGAGATGTCGTCCTCGCTCATATCAGAAAGTTGGGGTTGAGGCTGAACGCAAAGAAAAGTGTATTATCTCCTTCCCAGAAGACCACTTTTCTGGGTGTCGTTTGGGATTCGGTATCGATGCGGGCGCGACTCTCTCCGACCCGCATCGCTTCGATTCTCTCAGCTGTGAAACAAGTGAAGCTAGGCCAGCTACTCACTGTCAAGCAGTTTCAGAGACTGTTGGGTCTGATGGCAGCAGCGTCCAACGTTATACCTTGCGGCCTGTTGTACATGAGACCGCTACAGTGGTGGCTCAGGACCAAGGGATTCTCCCCGAGGGGAAATCCGCTCCGCACGTTCAAAGTCACGCGGCGCTGCCTTCGTGTTCTGGTCATGTGGAGAGAAACTTGGTTCCTATCCAAAGGTCCTGTGCTGGGGGCTCTTTGTCGTCGCATAACGCTAACGACGGATGCTTCCCTCACAGGGTGGGGGGCGGTCATGAGTGGTCGCCCAGCCCAAGGTCTGTGGCAGGATCATCATCTTTCGTGGCACATAAATTGTCTAGAGATGTTGGCTGTGTTTCAGGCTCTGAAACACTTCCTAACAGACCTGAGAGGCCATCATGTGTTAGTTCAATCAGACAACACGTCGGTGGTCTCTTATATAAATCATCAGGGGGGCCTGCGGTCTCGCCGGCTTTACAAGTTGGCCCGTCAGATCCTCCTGTGGTCCCAAGGGAAGCTACTATCTCTGAGAGCAATGTATCTCCCTGGGTATTTGAATGTGGTAGCAGACTCCCTGTCGAGGCAGGGGCCGAGGCCAGGGGAATGGAGACTCCACCCCGAGGTGGTGGAGCTCCTTTGGTTGAGTTTCGGTCGCGCCGAGGTGGACCTATTCGCTTCCAAGGAGACCACTCATTGTCATCGGTGGTTCTCCATCACTCTTCCAGCCCCCCTGGGGTTGGATGCTATGGTGCAGCCGTGGCCGAGGTCACGTCTGTACGCCTTTCCCCCGATTGCTCTGTTACCAGGAGTTCTGGAGAGGGTCCGCCGGGACGGGGTCAGTCTACTACTAGTAGCCCCGTTCTGGCCGGCCCGAGTATGGTTTGCGGACCTGATTTCTCTCCTGGACGGTTCTCCTTTGGAGCTCCCGGTCAGGAGGGATCTACTCTCCCAGGCGGGGGGCACGATACTTCACCCCCGCCCAGAATTGTGGAAACTGTGGGCTTGGCCTCTGAGGGGGCCCAGCTCATAGACTCCGGTCTCTCAACCGAGGTTGTTGAGACCATTCTTAACTCCAGAGCTCCATCCACGAGGAAGCTTTATGCCTTGAAGTGGAAACTTTTCACTTCTTGGTGTGGAGAACACCTGCAGGACCCAGTTAACTGCCCAGTGGGTGCAGTGCTGGAATTCCTGCAGGAGCGCTTCTCCACAGGGTTATCCCCCTCCACACTAAAGGTGTATGTGGCGGCACTAGCTGCTTACCACGTCCCTTTCAGTGGAGTTTCTCTTGGGAGACACCCGCTTATAACTCGTTTCCTCCGTGGCACTTTGAGGCTGAGGCCAGCAGTTCGTACGAGGGTGCCGACTTGGGATCTGGCCATTGTATTAGAAGGTCTTTCCCTAGCTCCTTTTGAACCTATCGAAGAAGTTCCCGAGAAGTTTCTCACTTTTAAGACTATCTTTTTGCTTGCTATCTCTTCACTAAAAAGAATCGGAGATTTGCAGGCTCTGTCGGTTTCACCCTCGTGCCTGGAATTTGCACCTGGCATGGTTAAAGCTTTTCTGCATCCTAGACCAGGTTACGTTCCTAAGGTTCCTACTAATATTGTTAGACCTACGGTTCTGCAGGCTTTCTGTCCTCCTCCATTTATGTCATCGGACCAGGAGAAACTTAATTCTCTCTGCCCTGTTAGGGCATTAGACGCTTATCTCCACAGAGCTGCCCTGTGGAGGAAATCAGAACAACTTTTTGTATGTTTCGGGCCACCCAGGAAAGGGTGTCCGGCGTCTAAACAGAGAATGAGCAAGTGGGTGGTTGAGGCTATCTCACTTGCTTATGAGTCGGCTGGCCAGCCTTCACCTTTGGTTGTCCGAGCTCACTCTACCAGGAGTATGGCTGCTTCTAAAGCTCTTTTGTCGGGGGTTTCCCTGAGTGATGTTTGTGATGCGGCTGGATGGTCTTCACCGCATACTTTTATTAAGTTCTATGACCTAGACTTAAGCTCTACCCCTGGGGCACAGGTGCTCTCGTCCTCTGTGCGCTAGTCTCACATGACGGTCGTTTGGTCCTATGGCGACGTGGGTATTCGCGTTCCCGCAGCGTTTGACGCAGCTCGAAGTTCCCTTGAAAGGGAACGTCTCGGTTACGTATGTAACCCTAGTTCCCTGATAGGGAACGAGACGCTGCGTCGCTCCGCCATACTCCCGGCACTCCCGTTAGCGCTTCCTTCAAGCCTATCAGAAGCTAATGCGCTTGTGTTTTTGGGGTGCTTTATAGTTTCCTGGTCGATGACGTCACCCGCCTATGACGTTTCATCTCTCCATTGGGCTGATTCCATACGTGCTTCATGACGCACAACGCAGGGGCGTTCCCGCAGCGTTTGACGCAGCGTCTCGTTCCCTATCAGGGAACTAGGGTTACATACGTAACCGAGACGTTTCCCATTTAAAACACAATTTTTAGTTTTCATTTTAATCATATAATTTTATTGAAAAAAATGTCTCAAATTTTCATGTTTACTCAATAATGCATGCTTACACACACACACACACACACACACACACAGACACACGCACACACACACACACACACACTTTTGGGATGTTATTGTGGAAATCTAATTTAGTTTAATATAGTTGATAAAATGTAATTTAGTTTTGTTGAATATTTAGGTAATATAGTTTAATAATATTAAACTATATTACCAGTCCATCATAATAATAAAAAAATAGCTTTAACACACACACACACACACACACACACACACATTTGGGATATGTTATTGTGAAAATCTCTTTTAATGGTCTATAAGCATTTCACATATTTCTTTGTGATGTAATAATATAAAACTAATTTAAAAAATAGCTTTAAGCATTTGTTTGTTAGCCAATTCTGAAAGCTGATAAAAAGATTACACATGTATAATCCTGCTGCTCCCTCTAGTGGACATCAGTGGTATTACGGCCTATTGAGTTGAAATGAATGAATGGAAATTTGGTTTTTCACTTATATCTCGGAACGAGAAAGTGAAAAAATCTGAAACTCAGAACTTACAGTATAGCAAACAGTTTGAAATATCATTAAATATTGGAAGTTGATTACAAAATTGTGTTTATTCATTATACTTTAGTTACATTTATTTTAATTTCAATATATATATATATATATATATATATAGCCCTTTCAATCGACAGTGTGCAAAAATTAGAATAGATTAGAAAGTACATTAGAATAGAATGCATAAGAATATACAGAACAGGTGCATAAAAGAAATACAATACAACAAGAAAAAAATAGGGCTAGGTTTTTGTGTTTTTTGTTTTCTAAATCATATTCTTCTTTAATGCAATGTTTCCTATAGCCTTAACAGTAACGTTTGTGTATATTGTGTTGGTGACATGAAAGTGGTCATAATTCTTATTATTAAATACCTGCTGTTGCAGATTTATATAAATAAGTTAAAAAAAGGGTGAATAAATAAAACATTGTTTTTTCACTGTTATTTTACTGTGTTTTTTGTTATCTTATTATTGACCATTATGCCGGCTGTTGCAAATTTGCAACATACCAAAATTTCGATTTATTTGTTGTGCAAAAGAGAAATTGATAATCTCAACATTATTTACCATCTACTTAAAGGCAAAAACACACATAAAACATTTTTTTATATACAGCGATATAAATGCAGGCGTTAAGGGGTTAACAGTAAGTGGTGGTTTCAGACATTATTTTATTAAAGTGCATTTGTCAGTGCCGCACTCTTACTGACTCTTATTCTGCGTGACAAAAAGAAAAGCTCGTACTGAAGGCGGAGCGGTTTGACCAATCAGGTGAAAGGGGCGTGTAACTTTTGACAATTGAATGCATCATTGCTAAATAAAAGTAATTTACATTTTTCAAAACAAATGATTACTGACCCTAAACAATATTTAAATCTTCACAATAATATGAATCAATATTGATATAGACAGCAATATAAACAATATTTAAAAAAATCTCCATAATGCAAGGTAAGACTTGCAAACCCAGTTGAATACACTGAATATTTCCTCAGAGTCTTTTCAGAGATGTTTCAATGATTAGGGGATGTCTGGTGCTTTAAAGAAGTGAGTAAAAGACACTCAACCTCTTTTTGTTTTCCAGCTGTGACAGTGGGCAAAAAGAGGAAAGCTGTGGGAGACGAGGATCCTGCCCAGGCTACCAAACTCACATCTAAAGAGGCATGGACTGTTCTCCCAGCTTATCCCAGCTTGAGACCAAACTAATCTCTTCCTCTCTGTCGAACTACTTCACCCAAACAGAAAAGAAGCCTGGAGCGCGCACAGAGACTGAAGAAAGTGGGAGTCCGCTATTATGAGACGCACAATGTCAAGAACAAGAATAAGAACCGAAAAAATGCCCTTGGATGGAAAGAAATCCAAACGAGCTAAGCGATAAGACCTGGTCAGAAACCCAGTCGCATCAATCCCCGTTTCCATCGTCGTGTCGGTGGCTAAACTGGAACATCTGGAGTGGAATCACAGTGATTGGTGTAAAGGTGAAGGTTTGGTTGATCTGTGATGCAATCGTTCCAATGCACTTTATTCATACTGTGTCTCCAGCCGTCCTCATGAACATTATGACTACAATTCATTTCAGCACTGAGCATTTTCACAGTTTTTAACTTAAGACAGTGTGTCCTGATTCAGCAGTGTTGAATGGTGGATCATGTACACGTGTATCTATGTCTGTTCTTTTTCTTTTGTTTGGAGAATAAAAAGAATGAATAAATACTCAGAACAGATGCTTTATAAATGTTTTATTCTTTGAAACTGAATAGTTTGTGTATTCATATTCTAATAACATCTAGGCGTTATTCTTTAAGGTATTTATGACCTTCAGGTGTGCCTAAAAAATAAATGGACACATTAGAGTCTGAAAAAGTAATGTCAGAAATCCTGATTATGATGATCTCTGCTTTACCTCGAGTTGGTGGTTGCTTCGTTTGAGGACATGGACCTCTTTGGCATGCTTCTTTTTCTGATTTTCATCCCGTTCTGCTTCCTGTCTCTCGATTGCTTCACATTTAGCCTTTTGCGTATTCAATAGCCTCTCCGAATCTCGCTTCTCGCTCTCCAACTCTGAAATCTACCAAGAGTTTTTATCTCAATGAGTAGAAAATGGTAACTGTCCGGTCTTGCTTTAAAGATAAAGATTTTTCTTCTGCAGAACACACACACAAATAAAGATATTTTGAATAATGTCTCTTAGTGTTTTTTCTTGTGTGTTCTGCAGAAGAAAGCAAGTTTTTGACTTAATTATCCCTATAAGGACCTTGTTCTCCATGTCAGACTTTCCCTGCTCCCCCTGAAGTGCTTTCCTCATGCCAAAGGCCGTACTGCTCTCGTACAGTGCCTGATAGACAGCGATGGTCATGCGAGTCTCATCTCTTACTCTCAGCAGCAGGAGGCCTCGCTCGGCACAGTTAATGGTGACTTGTCTGATTAACTCATCTAAGAGATTGAAAGAGGGGAATGTCATGTAAATCGACGTCAAGAGATATTAACATGACACTTCATTTAGAATATATGTATTTTTACCAAAGCACTGCGAGTAGAGCTCGCTGCGGACTGGGCAGATGCCGGTCTCTCTGGCCTGCCTCTCCTGCAGGGTTTTGTCCAGCTGTTCTTGCAAATGAATTACATCCAGTCGTGTGGATGGAGCGCTGGACACTGGCTGCACCCATAACTGGTTATCCTCCATCCATTCCCTGCAACAGAAACGTTTGTATGATTTATACAGTTCCATTCAAAAGTTTTTTTAAAAGCTGAATTTTCAGCATCATTACTCCAGCCTTCAGTGTCATATGATCCTTCAGAGACCAGTATAATATGATGATTTGCTATTCAAGAAACGTTTCTTCTAATTATTATCAATGTTGAAAACAGCTGTGAAGCATTTATTTCAGGATTCTTTGATGAATAGAAAGTTGAAAAGAACAGCATCTATCTTCTGTACATCTTTTGTCAAATTAAAAATGTCTTCACTGTCACTTTTGATCAATTTAATGTGCCCTACTGAATAAAAGTATTATTATTATTATTAATCTTACTGAGCCCAACATTTTAAACGCTAACTAATGTGGTAACACACTAGTGTGTGATGTGATTAATGGTAGGTATCAGCACCCAATTGAAGAAAACTTCTAGTAATCATTGTAAGAGTTTTATTTTACTTTGGTGGTAGAATGGCATTTAGGATCTCTTGGGTTTGCTGCTTGCTGGCATCCGCTGAGGGACTCTTGTGTTTGGGTGGAGGTGGGACCGGCCCGGTGTCAACCATCTGTTGGGGACTCACTTTCCAAGGGCGACTCTTGTGTCAAATGTGAAGGAAGAGATGAAAATCAAATGTTAACGCTTTATTACTACAACAACGTTACTTTACTTTGGCAGGTTTGTTTTTATTCGTATAACGTAACATACAATTACTGTACTTACCTTTGGAGATTTCCTCTCTGTATATTTGCTCACAAACACCGGATAATCATACTTCAACAAGGGGTTAGACGGAGTAATCATGCTTATAATGATAAAGTGGCAAAAAAAAAAGCGCAGAAGTAAAAGAAAAAGTCTGGGTTTTGTTTTAGGAAAACTTCAAAATTCCCTCGGTAGCGCTGTAGAAGTTTCGTTTACGTTGCTATAACAACCGGGCTTGTAATAGCCAGAGCCGTTAAATATTAATCAAATTAAAATGAATTTACGTTTAAATCAATTCTTTACAAACTATACTGCTAAATTTACCGATTAAATATTTATGACTTTTAAGTCTTTTAAAATAAATTACTCACATATATGGGTGGTATTTTATTTTTCTAATATTTCTGTCCTAAAACACAAGACCGAACTCGCCACTTGGTGGCACTACCACTGATCCAGAGCCACTGATTCAGAGAGAGTTGCGACAACGGAAGTTCTAAATGCTTGATTGTCACGTGATTCGCGTAAGCCTCAGATAGTTCGAGGAAGTGCTTCGGCGCCATTTCAAATCGATGGAGTTAGAAAGCAGAACTGTGATTTTTGGTAGTTTGTAGTCAATAAATGCGTTGGTTTACAATATAATACATTGACATTTGGATGTAGTATGTGTATGTAGTTACAGCAATATTGCTTTTAAACGATAAAAATCTGCTAATATGTAATGTTTATTGTGGTCAACCAGCCTTGCCTGCCTTTGTTAACATATTTTCTGGTTATGCACTTATTACTATATAAATGAATACATAATATATTTATAGTCCTGTTATATCTTAAACCTCCCAAAATGTCAGGTTGTGCAACTGTCCGCACAAATGAACAGACTAAAATACTAATTTAAATGGTGTTTTAAGAATAAAAATGAAATTCTATGGCATCATTTTAACCGTTCATATAAACAAATTTCATACATTTCAGTAGATTTATAGCTGTTGAGATAATTGAAAACCTTTTGTCAAGCAATTTGCATGTCAGAATGGCACAACTGCAGACATGGCTCTCTTATTATGGTAATTACAGTATGCATGATAAAGCATTGTCCAGAGGAGCCTTAATGATCCTTGTAGATCTCTATCAAATACTGTAAAAACTGCTTACAAGTAGGAGTAGGTTCGTACACTTTCAGGTGAATTTAAACACTTAGAAATGTTCACAACTGAAACTTGTTTAAATACATTGTTCATGACACAAATATATACATTACATCAGTTTTGAAAAGATTTAAAAAAAAACATTTATTTGTTTATTTGTCAATGACCTATATATATATATATATATATACACTTTAGCACTGATTTAGCACAAAGGGATTTATAAATGTCTAATAAACTGTACGTCAAGCATGTTGTCTGTCTTTTCCTCTATGTTGTTCTTGTTCTGTCCGACACACAGAGCAGAAATATGCTCAAGTCAGGAGCATCTAAATAGAACTAAACATTTTGTGCTAATCATACTTGGGTGTATCTGCACTTTTTCACAAAGACCAACACTGGGAAGTTAAATATTTATTAAAAATAAGGAGCAAGTAAAGTCTTGCAAAATCCAAGGATCTTAGACTGAAGGTGAGGAACAGCGTCAGTGCAGGAGTCTTCAGGATCCACTCAATCCCCTTTGAGCTTCTTGTGTTGAAAGAGATAAAGGAAACAAAAACGGGATAAATTGTATATAGTAGTCAGTATATAATACAGTTATGGTATTTATAATACCCCATTGTGTGATTTGATCTAGAAAATGGCTTGCTGCCGTTTTAAGCATGGTTTTTTAATCTTACTTATAAACTTCCATCTCCCTTTCCCATCAATACAAATCAGCTGAGCTGAAACATAGACAGGTAATAGTCCACAGAAACAGAATGAATAAAAAACTCCTACGTTTGTGCTTACTCAAACATGAAATCTAAAATAAGGATTTTTTCCCGTTATTGCACATTTAATATGGAATGAAACCGATATTCTCATTTTATCAATTACAACTATCACACTCCCCAATGTTATATTTAACCCCTGTTTAGAAGTCTTTCCCTCTTATTACACAACAAAGGATAAACATGCATTAATAGAACGGGTTTAACCATTAATAGGCTGTTCGTGGTTTGTAATGCGGTATTAACTTTATCCAATGACCTTTATTTACCTGATAACGTCCCCTAAAACTACTAATTTAGAGAGCAATAATCAACTAGCATGCTTTAATACATAAGTTAATTTGATTCAGATGTACTGATAATATACAATTTTGTTCTTTAAATGTCTTACCTTTTAAAGTGCATCACAAACGGTCTGTTCTGCTGTAGCTCTACCGCGCTGCTGCTACTTCCGGGAACTATTGAGAGCCTCCGCGAGCCGCTGTTCTGTCGATCTGTCCTACCTTGTCAGTTTTTCCTACTGTAGCGCAAAATTATAGCCATATCTATCGGTTCATCCTACCACATCGTAAAATCCTACTGCGCGTTTCTGCTTCGCGTCTGTGACTACATAAAATATTTCAGTGTAACTTTGCCGAATATTCTTATTAGGCCATGGTACGGTGATTTTACAGTGCAAAGTAACGTTACCTCATCAGATTGTCCTATGAAATAAATGGGTAGGATGATTTTACAGTGCAAAATACCTCATCAGATTGTCTTACCAGTATGAAATAAACGGGAAGGATGATTTTACAGTGCAAAATACCTCATCAGATTGTCCTGGAAAAATAAACAGATAGGATGATTGATTTGACAGTCTAAGTTTTTAATCTGTATAGTCCCTGGACAGATGTTACAAATTTACTCTAAACCAGATGATAATGTAAATTGAAATAAGATTAGTTATTGAGATCATTTATAATCAAGCAGATAGAATATATACAGAAAGGAGATTATTAATCAAATTCATTTCAAAATTCAAAATCATGCAACACAGAGGCACAATACAAAACAAGTAAAACAATAAGTTATTAATATAAATATGAACTAAGACCACACTGTGCTGCAGACTGTTATCAATGCAAATGATAAAGGGACATACACTCAAACTATACTACACACTTTTTGCACATAAACACATTTAGGCTACTGAAGTTGCAACATTTAAAATGTGCCCATCTATTGCAGCTCTCACACTGTACCTGAAAATAAAAGAGATGAATATATATGTAAATTAGTACATTTAAAACAATATAGAATCTGAAAACATGAAAAGAAAAATTACCTTTTCATTTAAATAACAAAATTCTACAAAAAAACATGGCACATAAAGTTAAACTATTGCTTTTTGGGTGTGTGCATTATAAGTTGTACCATTTCAATCATGCTTTCGTTGGGGTCGTCTTCCAGCATGCTGCAAAGCACACAGTACTCCTCTGCATTACCTATACATTTGTTAACATTAAAAAAAGATTAATATGAATTCATTTGACAATCATATCATAGTGTACTAAATGTCAACATAAACGCCATGAAAAAAATTCTCAGACCTGTTCTGAAATTACATTAAATCAAATCATTCTTGCATTACTTTTTGCATCCTTCAAGTTATTTTCTACTCTGAAAAATGTATTTAATCAAGTAAGAATATCCAAATATACAGAGGGGATAGAGAAGAAAATTATAGAGTGAAGATAGCATCTACAGAGGTGTACTACATGACACACTGTACATTACAATACATACACTACTACGGTATTACAGAATTAAAACAGCACTCACCTCGACATCCAAGAAGTGTGCAGGCTACTTTCATGCGTGCTGAGCTGACCGCTTCAGGCATAGTCTGAACATTGCTGATCGTTCCTGTCAGCAGGTATTGTTCAGCAAACTGAAACATTAATTGACAGATGACTTAATTAAATTCATTATAACACTTCCAAACCTGAAGCCACTCTTGAAAATATATGAACACATACATTCAATACCAATACTCCACAACTGCTGGAATCCATCTGCAGGTCGTGCTTCAGGGTCCGTAATTGCCACTGGGCTGTTTGCTCATCACATCTCAGTTTTAAAAAATTCCTAGATGTCGTCGAGACATTTGTACTGTTTAGAATCGAATAGCATAAAAAAAAAAAAAAAGATGAAACAGTTCTAAAAAGGTTACCTCCAGTTCCGCAGAATTTTTATGAATGAAAACAGCTGTCACTTTAAGACCTGCCGCTGCTGAGAGAGATGCGATCTCACACGCCTCACACTCTTTACGATCATTTGATACTTTATTTAATTAATTTAAGACTGATCTTATGAGGACACTCGACAAAACGGACATTTTGACATAATTGTGTGTGTTTATATTTTACACCAAACAATCAAATCATATGCCCCGCCCATATCTAGCCTTATGTTTTCATGAAAAATGCTAATATGATCAATGGTGCTAGCTGGCTTTGTATGAATGTGCCCGTAAACAGTTCTCATTACTGCTATATATCTTTGTATAATAAAAATTAACATAAATAGAGAAAAACTTACCTCAGATGAAGAAGTTCTCACGCAAGTAGTAAAATATTATGGGCGTGTTGTTCAGCGTGACAAAAATGACGCAAAATTGATGTGCGCATGCGCAGTAAGCCTTGGTAGGACAATCTGACGGGTAGGATGGAATGTCAGGACACCGCCATTGCGGTAAAAAACTGATAAAACGTCCCATTGAAGTCATTGGAGCTGTCGCAGCTCTCACTCTATATCACTCTATATGGCCCACAGGGCTGCCAACTCTCACGCATTGGCCGTGAGACACACGCATTTGATTGGTTTCACACGCTCACACGCCACACTCCCGATTTCTCACGCTGAAGTGTCAACCCGGTCGGTCAAATGCCTGAAAGATGAGTTTATCTATAGATCTACCTGTTGAGCCACTCGTGATCGACTAATTATACCGCAAAATAGTTAAAATCTCCCGTAATCTAGAGCGAGCGCGCACGCGAGACAGAGATTGTGCTTCAAACCGGGTAGCGCGCGCGCAACCTTGCGTGTGCAGAGACGCCCCCCGTTGGACAATGCCATCTCCATTCCTCCATCCCCCCCTGCCCCACCCCCCCCCCCCCCCCCCCCCCCCCGTTGGAGAAGTCTCACGCCAAGCTAAACTCAAAAGTTGGCAGCTTTTGGCGCATGTAATCAGACATCGTATAGATAGACGCCCTATCGACGGTAGACAGGTACAGAAGCATTTCTACCTCATAGTAGCCTACTAATATGCACTCTTTAATAGGTACAAATGTGCAGCTTCTGTACCCGTCTACCGCCGCAGTGACAGCTTTTGTACCTTCTTTTCTGAGATCGTACTATGATAAAAGCTTCAGCAATTCAATTAAATGTAATGTTAAATGAGAATTTTATACCGTCACATGTCTATAAAGTTTAAACTAAGGTAGGACTATCAATTTGCTATTACATAAGCAGAAATATTTAAAAACCTTGTGTATAGCCTAATATTCTCATAATGTCTCTTTATATCCCCTTATTAATATAAAACATTTGAAAAAAATTGCATTGCGCCCCTAAAGTTTTTAATGCGCTCCTTAATTTGTTTAAACTCCTAATGTGCTACTTGGGAGAAAAGTAGCTAAGTCAATCCCAGAACTCAGAGATTGTTCATATTTTAATATTTAAGAAGGATATGAGGAGGAGAGCTACATACGGATTTCAGAATAGGATGAAAGCACTGGAAATTCAGAAAAAGGTGATTGTTTGAAGAAGAAAAAACAGTTCCAGTTTGAATTGTAATGCTTTTGATCTGTTGTCAGGAGATGAAGATATTGCTGAAACATCTAGAAGAGACGCGGGGGGGGGAAAAGGGAAAAAAAGAAAAATGGAGGTGCAAGTAGGCTACAAAAAACTCCATAGATATGAATGGATAATGTGTAAACTGACTTCAATATCATCGGTAACCCCCATTTTGTCTTTCTCTCCAGGAAGATGAGGTCATAACCGTGCACGAGCACAGGCGCAAATGATTGATCAAAAAATAAAAAACCTACATGCAAAATGTAGCACTCGAAATGCCCCTGGTTTCGTTAAAAAAAGAGAGAATAAATACTCAATTTTCAAATACCACTTGTTTCCCTGTTACTTGAAAATTCACTAAATTGGTGCAAACGAACCTCCAACAATAATAAGTAAATGAGTAATACATGATAAGCAACACAGTTACTACTGAACGAGTCCTTTTTAAATGAATCGTTCTAATGAATGACTCCTCGACTCTCTCACTCACTTCTGCTTCTTCTCTGAATGAATCAGCCGTTTTAAACGAATCGGTTGACTGAATGATTCAATGAGTAACTCGTTAAGACAACGATTTGCTGCCACCTACTGGCGGTATTAGTATCATTTCATTTTAGCTGAGGAACTGAAGGATGAAGATTGTTGAATGCTGTTATTATGTCTCATGTTTTTATGTTTTCAGTAACACTAGTTCTGGTTAAAGAGATAGAATTGCAAAGGCCGTCTCTGCTGCTAACGACAGCGATCGGCTCCTCACTTTTGTTTAAATAAAATTTGATTTATTTATCTTAATTTAAAAATATATATATTTGAATCAAATTTATTTAACTTATTCTAATTTATTTATTTAGTTAGTTTATTCTTATTTATTTATTTAATAGACTGACTTCCTTTAAAATTTTCCACACGTTTTGACGCCCCCAAGATTAAATGTAAATCAAGATGTCAATTATCATGTTTTTTTTATCATAAAGATAAAAAACAGCCAGAAATAAACAACTATAAGTTGTAAACAAACATTATTCATTAAAATATCGATTTATAGTTCTTAGTGCCAAAAGATGTGACATACAAAACATTCAAAGTTGTAAACTTTTTTTCCAGAAAATGTTCCAATAAATTTAACAACTTCATCCAATTCGTCACTGTTTTTGACAAAAATGGTGGTATCATCCGCTAATTGGCTAAGTTTAATCTCTTTTCCAAACACTGAAATTCCTTGAAAACTTGCTTTTTTGATATGAGCAGCCACGACCTGAGTAACCAATGTGAAGAGAAACGGTGATATAGGACATCCTTGTCTTATCCCACGGCCCATATCAAATCTCTGACAGGTGCCGTGAGATAACTGGACTCAACTATTCCAACCATTATAAAGCGTACCGATTGCTTTTTGAAAAAAATCACCAAAACCAAAGAAATCAATAACTTTGAACATAAATAAAGGTTCAACAGTGTCGAACGCTTTATAGAAATCAATAAATAATATAAAAGAATCATCTGGGATAAGGTGTCAATTAAAGTCTAATATTATTTCCAATGTAGGAAAGAAAAGATTTTAGTATCACTATTTAACAAACT
Organism: Siphateles boraxobius; assembly: GCF_051911475.1. Classification (NCBI taxonomy): domain Eukaryota; kingdom Metazoa; phylum Chordata; class Actinopteri; order Cypriniformes; family Leuciscidae; genus Siphateles; species Siphateles boraxobius. Next base: position 902,974 of record NW_027509141.1, on the reverse strand, counting down.
AATTGGTCTCCAATTTTCTAAGCACAATCTATCTTTGTTAGGCTTGGGTATAAGTGTAATAACCGCTTGTAGTGATGCGGGCATTTCTCCTAAATCAACTGCTTCCTTAAAAACAGCAAGTATAAATGGTGCAAGGTCATTACAAACATGTTTATAAAACTCCCCTGTCAAGCCATCATTCCCAGGAGATTTATTATCTTTAAGACTATTTATACAATTTTTAATTTCCTCAATATTTAATTCTTTATCACATGAATCAGTCTGACGTAATCTTATTAATACTGGTTGATAAATTACTAAGAAAACAATCTGCATCATTTAACTGACTACTTGAACTATACAATTTACTATAAAATTGATTAACAAAACAAGAAATATCCTTGGGATTATCATTAGTAAGTCCATTTATTATTAATTTGTTTACAGTTATTTCTCTATTTCTTTTTTCTAAACCAAAAAAATATTTAGTATTTTCTCCTCCTGCTTCCATCCATTTTTGTCTCGACCTGACAAAAGCTTTCTCTTCATAAATATTATCCAGCTCATTCTGCAATGTAGCAAGCTTTAACAATTCAGTGCTTGACATATTTTTGTTATTTTTGCAAGTGAGGGATATTATTTCATTAATTATTTTGTTTTCATTTTCATTTTCAATTTGTTCACAAAAATCATTATGTTTCAATAGACTATTATTTAACTTCATATATCCTCGTTTAACTCTACTTGATTGACAAATTACCAAATTAATTTTAATAGATATGCCTTTGTGATCTGTTAAAACTGATAGTAACAAATTCAACTCTCTCTTTTAGATGTTCTGAAATGAGCCAAAAATCAATACGCGATTGTTGAGATTTGTCCCTATTACTCCATGTATACAAAAGTGACTGTGGATTTTTATTCCTCCATATGTCAATTATGTTTAATTAATAAATGTTTAACCTATTTGAGGCACCAAAAGAAAACCAAATGTCACAACCCCACTGATTCTTCCAAAAAAGCACATCATCTTAGGAGGCATGAGTTTCTTGAATAAAACAAAAATCTGCTTCTTTACCTTTACAAAACAAAAAGAGCTTTTCTTTTTAGCATGTCTCGTATACCCCTAGCATTAACAGAAAATATTGTTATTGACATAACCTCGAACAAGGGGGAAAAAAACCCTAACAATTAGGTGAACAATGAGCGAATTAAGGTTGAAAGTGTTGAGAATGTATAAAGGTTAATCTTACTTCCATCCTTTCGAGAATCAGTCACATTATGAAGTTTTATTAACTAAGTTCGGGAGGAGCACGTTCAGATAATTAACACGAGTGGACAGCAATCAGCAATCAATGATAAAGGGTACATATAGACTCAACAGTCTTACCTCGATCCATTGACTGTTTGCAGCATTTAGTATTCTATTCGACGAAGAAATCACCAGGGATGCATCTTCTCACTCCGTCGATCCCACGGTCATCCCTCCTACGCCGGTCGGTGCACTTGAGCCCCCGGCCTCTCCTCGCGGCCGCACACCGGCCCGATCAGCCCGGCGCTCATCAAGACGCCATGACCAGTCTTCGCCGCCCCCGGCAAGACTTCCATCTTCTTCCCCAGCTTCCTCCTACCGCTCGGCCGTCCCGACGATCCCACCCATCTGGAAATGGACCGTAGCTGGATTGAGGCAAGCGCTGGGTAACTCCGATTTACAAGCTTCAAGGAAAATGAATAAAGCGGAGCTGTATGATTTGTATGTCTCCTTAAAGTCAACTCCTAAGTCGACCCACAGGCAGAGCAAAGCCCGCAGGGCTCAAAATTCGCCTGCCCAGTCACCATCCTCGTCTCCCTGCACAGGACGCGGCTCGCTTCGCCCATCGAGCCGCCGCAGCAACAGGCCCTCAGCGAGCCAGGGCCGCGCTCCAGTTTTCATCACGGCAGGTCCACTACCACCTTTTGACGAGGCCCAGCCCTCCACCTCTGCTTCCGCCGCCGCAGCACCACGTACAGCCGGGCCCAGCGGCCTCCCCGCAGCCGCTCAGTTATATTCTCCTGCTGTACATAACCCTTTTCCTTTTCAGTGGCCTCCAGCTCCAGTTGCAGACACTAGCGCGAAGCTATCGCCGCTAGCATCACAGACCCAACAATGTCAACAGTTCTACCCAACAGGTTACAACCCCGCCCACTTCCAGTGGCCTGCAGCACAAGTAACTCAAACAAGCGCGGGCCCGCCTCCGCTCGCAGCCCAAGCTCACACTGCTTTCTATCATCCCTCACTTCCTCCGACTAACTTTTCTTCTCAATTTACAGCAGGTCATCCAATCACAAGGGCACCGCTGACATTCACAGCCCCGGATTATACCCTTCCCAGCTCTATCATACAAACTAAATCACCATATTCTCTTTTCACAGCCACTCCGATGCCTGTGCCGCCCAACGCAGTTGCCATGGAACCCCCACCAGTTTCTCAATCCATCCGCGCTCAGATCCTCTCAGAAATTCAGGATGCTGGCTCTAGAGGCGGATCAATTCCCAACTCCAGTTCCTCGCTATTCAGAGCTAATATTCCCGTAACCCACCCATTAAAACCACTGCTCGAAGCATCACTCGACGGTATCCTCCAAGCAGTATCTCCCAGGACCCTTCAATCCTACGTTACTGCTTGGAGATGTTTTAAAACATTTCATGTCTCTTATAACTTACCTTTCCCTGATTTTTCTCTTGCGTGCATAGAGCTAGTAACTGTAAACGGGAGACCATTTACATTAATGGAAGACTCTGGTGTAGCGACAATGAGTCTTACATTAAATTAGCTCAAATTATATATAGGGAATTTAATAATTAATCATGAATGATTAATATATTGCATATTACAGTTAAATTATCGAAGCTGAAAATAGATCGATTGTATATATGAATGATCACCATAATGGGTTATGGTTCGTCATTAATATATCAATAGTCTTATTACAGATCGATTATATGAGATAACCTTAAATGGAATTAATTTAGTTATCGAACAATCTGTTTGTCCAGCAAACGGCCGTAAGATTAACTTATCAATTTTCAACAAAAATTATCTCTTTCTTATAATTCCAAAAAAGCTATTTTCTGGCCATGAAAAATCACCTTCTTGTTATTATAAAATTTAGGTTACTGAAATAGTAACGAATTGTAAAGCTTTGTAGCTAAAGGGTCGAACACTTCATTGACTTTGTAAAAATGAGCACTTTAGACAATTAGCAATCAAGAATATAATGGTTTTAATAAAAAGAAACTACGGATACAGAATTCTACATTTAAACCCGGGATACATGTATGTACAATAAACAGTAAAACTAACGAGACAAACGAATAACAACGGGAGTGAGAGAGAGAGAGATTGAGTGAGAGAGAGAGAGAGTGAAATATATATATATATATATATATATATATATATATATATATATATATAGAGAGAGAGAGAGAGAGAGATAGAGGATGAGAAAGTGAAACTAACGGTCAGGATGAGAGAGATCTCCGGGGTGATCGCAGCATGGCAAAAATCACAGACAATAACCCTTAGAGAGGCAACAAGAAATCACATCAATCATATCAAATCAATAACCTATTCTTGCGTATATGGTTCTCTTTGTGTGAGCTGAAGAACGCAGAGTCGTGTGCGTGTTTGTCCTTCGGCGCTATAGGCTTGTTCTCTCGTGTCTTCCGGGGCGAGCAGACTCGCGGGAAGTTTTAAAGGTTCACCGAACGTGAAGTTACCAAGGAAATCGTTCAGAGTTCATCTCCCTCGGGAGGGAGAGGCGAAAATGAAAATAAAACTTAGTAAAGAAAGGAAAAGAAAAGAAACGCGGTGTAAAGCTCCCTAAGGAGCCATGGGACCGGAAACCTCTCACAGGGAAAGTGCTTTTTTTTGAGAAACTCCTGTGTCAGTTTCTTATAGAGAGGAGGGGTTCACGCCTGCTTCGCGTATGTGAACCAATCATCTTAGAGCATCTCGAGCGGGAAAAGTTCTTCTTTGTCTTGTCAGGATAATTGATGATGCTATAAAATTTTGTCATTTCTAGCCAGAAAGATTGTACACACAGAACAATACATTTTACTGTAATATCCTATGTATGACTGGTTTAGTCAAAACAAGACGGTCAAACAGGTACCAAGAATGGCCGGAAAGAGTAGAAGAAACATAAAGTTACATTCATATGCAGAATTACACACATTTAATGTTCACTCACACGACTATAAAGCCATAATACCGGCTACCATGACCTAGGAAAGATCAAATTCATGTTTATACATTTCTTAAGTGGTTATACTTATAGAAAATATATAAGTGCAGAGTCTATTCCTCTTTCTTTATCAGAATTCAAGTGGGAGCTGTGATTCCCTTGGAATTCCTTTTGGGGGTCATAAAGTTTTATGACCTAGCAAGAGGGAGAGTTACAGAAGATGATACTGTTAGGTAATCTTTCTTTAGAAATACACTTAAGATTTGAAGTTACAGACCAGTCTCCAATTACATCTATAGAATAAGACAAAACTAATTAGATATGCATGCATACAGGAAGGTTAGATACAATTCTGTGTTATATACATTAAGGACATTCCTATCCTAAGTTGCACACAAAGGACGTTTGTGTGCGGGTATGTGTGGTGTGTGTGTGTGTATCCTTAGGGCATATTGTCCATCCGTGGTGTGCACCACGTGAGGGTTTCGAGAACAACGGGACCTGTTCCTTGATTGCGCAATGCGTCATAAATGGAGTTAATCAATGACCTGCTGGCAGACATGGGGGCACCATTTCACATGATTCAAGGTTTTGTGAATTAAACATATATGTGTTCATATTTGTTCAGTAGTGAAAGGAAAACAGGATTCGGTCAGTCGCTACACTGGCTTCAGAAAAATTATTGACCCATTACAACAGGCTATAGGAAATGATTTCGCTATCAACTCCTCAAATATCCGTGATATGGTGTCAAGTGTTGCTCAGGTGAGAAGGGAAAAGCTCAAGAATGAGTTAAAGGGATGACTACTAATGCTTAAAATTGATTCAGCCACATGCAGAGACCGATCTGTTCTGGGTATAAATGTACAGTACACTGACGGAGAAAAAAATTGTGTTGCGCACTTTGGCCGTAAGGGAGCTGACTGAACGACACACAGCTGCATACATTTCATCCGTTGTGAAGGATGTCTTGCAGGAATATAATGTTGAATTACGGCAAGTTTTCTCAGTTACGTCAGATAACGGCGCTAACATGTTAAAGGCAGTGTCTTTACTATCCGATATGCAAGAGGGCATCCCATCTAATGAAGCGAATGAAACTGATCCCTTGGACGCAGGAATGGAAGAGGATGAGCTAGATGCAATCCAAGGCGAAACACCGGATGTGGTAATTGAACTTGACTCTGTGATGTCAGGACATGTGTTGCGCAGTGTGAGGTGCTCGGCTCATACCCTTCAGTTAGCAGTTGACGACGCATTAAAAGAGCAACGGTCATCCAATTTGATTTCTAAAGCAAGACGTGTTGCAAAAAAGTTGCGCACACAAAACGTTGTTACTCTTCTTAAAAGAATGGGACACAAAAAGGCCATTGTTGACTGTCCAACGCGCTGGCATTCAACACACGATATGCTGGAGCGGCTTTTAGAGCTTCAGAATTTTTGCGAGGACATGTCACCAAATATTAAAGAACTACATTTAGGTGAGAATGAATGGGAGACAATATCCAACTTGGTGAGTGCACTGAAACCAGCGAAAATTGCAACGAAAAACCCTCCAGTCGGACCAGCTCACAGCAGGTGACTTCTATGGTGTTTGGCTTCAGTGTGTACTGTACAGACAGAATTAACAATCCCTTTGCAAAACGCCTAGTTCAGTGTCTCAAATCACGACAAACAGCTCTCTTTGACAATGACGCCTTTGTGGCTGCTTTATTTCTCGATCCTAGATACAGACTTTTTCTCAGCGAACTTCAATCCGAAAGCGCAAAAATTAACTTATGTCGTGCCTGGGAAGCCATTCAGACTTTATCCGGCAGCAAAGTAACTACACAGTACACTCCATCTCAGTCATCCGACGATGACGACGAGATAGAACAGCTGTTGATGGTGAAAGAAAAAGAAAGTACAAAAGTAAAACACACTCGGGTTTCCATCTCATCTGTTTTGGATATGTATTCAAGAGAAGCACGCCTTAAGAGGAGTGACTGTATTTTTAAGTACTGGGCAAGTGTTGCTCCCACTAACCCAGATTTGCACAAACTTGCTATGAATGTAATTGCACTACCTGTAACGCAAGTCAGTGTAGAGCGAGCATTTTCATGCCTCAAGTACATTCTTTCCCCACTGAGGTCTTCAATGAATGCACAGGTATTGGAGGACATTCTTTTTGTACGTTTAAACAAGCAGTACGGACTTTAAGCTCAAATAGACTGATTTAGTTTGTGGATTTTGTTTAAGTTTATTCAAGTAGGCCTACTAGCAACTCGCACATTTTTCCTGTAGCCTAGTCTTTGAGGTAGCCAAAACAGGACAGGTCAATGTTTTCTTTATGGACTGTTAATGCTTTGTATTAAATGTTAGAAATGTTGTTGTAGTTTTACAATGTTATATTGCATTGAATGATTGAGGTTTATTAGCTGACTGAATTTGATTATGTGATGCAAGGACGTGTTGCGGAGTGTTTGCTTTGAAATTAGCAGTTGACAGTGCATTTAAAGAGCAATGGTTATCCAGTTTATTTATTTTTTATTCATGTAATTTCTTAAACAAGTCGTGTTGCAAAAAAAGTTATGTACAAAGAATGATATCACTCTTCTGAAAAGAATTAGGCATAAAATGAGCCACTTTCAATTGTCTAACGGTCCAGTGAAACAGGTCAATATTTTCCAGCTGTTTGCTTTGTAATTAATGCAGGTATCTCTGTTATGGTTTAAACAATGTTATGAAATAAATGTTCAAGATTAATTATCATGTTTTATCTTATTTGAGTAAAAATTAGTCTTTATTTAGCCTATACATATTTGTTTAAAGTATAGGCTAAATTAAAATAACGTTATTAACCGTTTTTTTTTTCTAATCAACCCGTTTTCGGAACAGTAATTTTTAATGAGGAACGCAAAAACGGAAACGTTAAAATATCGATTCTGCTCGGAGTGAACCGATTGATTTTTTTTTTCGTTTTCAAGCCCTGAAGGGTACATATAGACTCAACAGTCTTACCTCGATCCATTGACAGTTTGCAGCATCCCCCCTCCACCCCTTCTCCACACTCCTAGTTCTCCACACTCCTAATTCTCCACACTCCTAGTTCTCCACACTCCTAATTCTCCACACTCCTAGTTCTCCACACTCCTAGTTCTCCACACTCCTAGTTCTCCACACTCCTAGTTCTCCACACTCCTAATTCTCCACACTCCTAGTTCTCCACACTCCTAGTTCTCCACACTCCTAGTTCTCCACACTCCTAGTTCTCCACACTCCTAGTACTCCACACTCCTAGTTCTCCACACTCCTAGTTCTCCACAGTCCTAGTTCTCCACACTCCTAGTTCTCCACACTCCTAGTTCTCCACACTCCTAGTTCTCCACACTCCTAATTCTCCACACTCCTAGTTCTTCACACTCCTAGTTCTCCACACTCCTAGTTCTCCACACTCCTAGTTCTCCACACTCCTAGTACTCCACACTCCTAGTTCTCCACACTCCTAGTTCTCCACACTCCTAGTTCTCCACACTCCTAGTTCTCCACACTCCTAGTACTCCACACTCCTAGTTCTCCACACTCCTAGTTCTCCACAGTCCTAGTTCTCCACACTCCTAGTTCTCCACACTCCTAGTTCTCCACACTCCTAGTTCTCCACACTCCTAGTTCTCCACACTCCTAGTTCTCCACACTCCTAGTTCTCCACACTCCTAGTTCTCCACACTCCTAATTCTCCACACTCCTAGTTCTCCACACTCCTAGTTCTCCACACTCCTAGTTCTCCACAGTCCTAGTTCTCCACACTCCTAGTTCTCCACACTCCTAGTACTCCACACTCCTAGTTCTCCACACTCCTAGTTCTCCACAGTCCTAGTTCAAAAATCACTTACATACGGGGGGAGTACTCTGGGTTCGGGCTGAATTCCGAGCTCGGAGCCCTCCCTCCGGACAGCACGCCAAATACGCATTAAATCTTATTTCCTCAAATTATATGTAAGTGTGAACTCGTGAATCAGTAACCAGTCTTGAGATCCTGTTTGCTTCAATTTGAATTACAGAAAATAATAACAGCCTCCTGTTGTATGTATGACACACCAATTCATATTTCCATTTTTGGCGTGCTATCAACACGCATAATCGCTTTTCAGCGTGTTCATCAACGTCGTTGACTTAACGTTACATCACTGTATATATAAATATATGACCTACCCCAACCCCGTCCCTAAACCTACCCGTCACTGGGGTTAATACCATTTATGAGTCTTCCCCTAGGAAAAAAAATATCACTCCCCAGATGTAGATATGCATTTTGCTTCGTTTCCTCTGACATTTAATGGCGTACACATACACGCGGAATCACTCGGACATTTAATGGCGTACACATACACGCGGAATCACTCGGACATTTAACGGCGTACACATACACGCGGAATCACTCGGACATTTAACGGCGTACACATACACGCGGAAGATGACGGTTTGTTTCGGCGTGGACATACACGCGGATAGCTCAAAATGCATATAGATAACAAGCCACTTGACTTGAAAGTGGCGTGTATGTTTACGCAAAGTCATGATGTCATGTTGGTAATTTAAGATTCAGAATCCGTAATAACAGAGCAGTGGTTTACATTTTAATTTCTTTACCATCAACAATTGCCTTGATTCCCACAAAGAAGGCCCTTTTGCCCTCTTTCCGTGCTTTGTCGATCGAAGGCCAAAGGAGATTCCGTGTAGCCCTGTCTTTGATCGTGAGGTCCTCTTTGAGGTACATCTTGTTCTTCTTAAGAAATTCATTTCCCTTTGCTCCTTTCCATGTGAGGTCCCTCGCTGTTCTGGAAGTGAATCTTATTATCACCGGCCTTGGTTTCTTATCCTTGCCGCTGTTTGCAATGGGTCTTCCAACTCGGTGAGCAATGTCCACATTGTTTGCAACGAAATTACGATCTTCTTCGACAACCACCGCTTTGCAGATTTCCATTACCCGAGTCTTGACATTATCCTCTGCGCGTTCGGTCAGCCCCTCCAATAGACAAACGCTACTTTTGCGTCATCGAACGGTAACGCCCCTTTTTGGGGGAAAACAAACGGTCTGGATTCTCCATTTTGACACGGTCTGAATTCTGTTTACTCGGATAACAGAAGAACAAAAATAACATGCCCAAATGTTGTTGCGTGGTGAGCTGCACCTCAAATGTTTTTAAAACACCCGGTTTAAAATTTATACATTTACCATGCCGAATAAAACAAGTGGAAAGAAGAATGTTATGACTTCAGGCGATAAAGAGGGAAGCACCAGATGGAGGGTTATGGGACCCACAGACCCCTCACACATATGTATGTGGGAAGCATTTCATAACAGGTAAGCCGATTATTTCATTAATTCAACCCCCCAAACTATCTGTATTTAAAGGGTTAGTGTTAGATCGTAAGATAACTCCACGTTTAGTTGAAACACATTTCTTTTTTATTCCGTCACTCATGTACACCGAGGAACAACCCCCAACACAAGATACTCTTCATCGCCCACCGAAGCAAGGTGCTACTCCCCACACCCCCACAACAGTGCCCCCTTATGGCGAGATATGCCGCCAAGATAACAAACAGGAGTAACAATCTCCCTCTCTTAAAAAAAAAAACAACAACAAAAAACGACCAGCTAACCTGTCATGGTGTATTAAATATGAACAACAAAATAACAAAAGGTTATTAGTAAGGGAAGGGGGAACTCATGCTTGAGTTCACTTAACAGTCCAGCATCCTTCATAGAGAGCCTTAAGAAGTGAGGTTGAGGAAGCTCCCTTTTTTGTAAGACAGTCTGCAAGTTGATCTTTTGTTTCAGACCATAACACTTGATCAACCCTCTTAGTTTGGATCAGTTCTTTTATCGAACTGATTTCCAAACGCAGTCTTTTCTCAGCAACAAACTTAGTAGACTTCAGTGCATCAACAAGAGAGAAATTATCAGTGACACAGATAATGGGTACAGGAGAAACAGTACAACCAGCATTCAGTTCAGAAAACAGAGTTGACAAAAAAATGGCATTATCAATCCCCTCAGACATAGCAAGCGTTTCACCTGCAAGAGTGCTTCTGACAACTCTCTTAATTCTCTTAGATTGCCATGAAATAGGAGAGAACTGCCCATTTTCACCCATCAAAACGATGAAGTACCCACCTTGAGTACCCCCATCTGAAAGATTTGCAAATGATGCATCAGTGAATGTAACCATCTTTAAGTTACTGTCTTTCCCAAGCTGTTGAAAGTTCAACTGAACTGACTTGGTCTTGAGTTTACAGACTACCCTGTTAGCTTCATTAATGTTCTGTACTGTAGCTTGTTTGAGACAAGATGCCAAATTACTTGCATCAAACATGACATCAGGCCTGCTCTGTCTCGCAACCCACAGAAGTTGACCTATCTTTGACCTAAGCTGTTCTCTCTCCTCTTCTGTGAGAGGTGAAGCGGACTCTGCTGCTCGTGAAGGCGTGATATGTATGGGCTGTAGGTGCTGAATGTATGTCATTTGGTGTATTTGTACCTTCTTGCCCAAAGTCACAAAATCCACACCCACATAGGAAAAGTTATTGTGAGCTTCACGACCTACATTGAACTTTGATCTAAGGTAAGGTATGACACTCTCTGAAAACAGCTGTGAACCTCCCCATATGAAATCATCAACGTGACAAGCAAGCACACCAGTTACCTTCGCATCCTCATCAAGCCAGTAGAAAACTGCAGGGTCAACCTTAGACACAATACCTCCTGCTTCAGTCATAATGCTTTTAACCCTGTTATACCAATACAATGAGGCATCAGCTAAACCATACACACATTTTCTTAGTTTCCAAAGTGTCCCTGTGCCATTGGCCTCCAGTGGTGGTTTGATAAAAATGTCTCTGGACAGCTCCATGCCTTGTAGGAAGGCAGATTTTATGTCCATTGAGTGAAGTTCCCATTGTCTTTGACATAACACTGCCACTAGAAGTCTCAGTGACTCTGAGGCACAAGTCGGCGAGTCCTTTTGCAGCTCAGAAACTTGTAGCTCCTCAAATCCTCGTGCAACAAGTCTTGCTTTGGGAACTAATCCATTTTCAGTCTCTTTCAAAGTGCACACCCATCGAGTGGAGACGCACTTTTGTCCTTTGTCTTCAACTTCTTCAAACACCTCGTTCTGTCTCCAATTTTGTATTTCCTTTTCTTTTGCTTCATCAAAAGACACATCCTTAGTCACAAAAACATCCTCATGTGTATCCGAATTTGGAACCTCTTTCTGGACACGAAGATCCTCTAATTGTGACAGATCTGCTGATTCACTGTTACCAGCTACCTCCGCAGGCTCAAGTAGCTCCAAGTTATACCAGTTCTTATATTTTCCCTTGGCTTTTCCAGCACGTCCTAGCACCTTTGCTGTTTGTGAAACACCACTTGCTTGGTTTCTAAATGTCACAATTTGTCCAGTCTTTATGTTAATGTTTCCAATGTCTGATCTCTCTGCTTCTGCATTTTCAACAGCAGGTAAAGGATCATTCTCTGCGTTTTCTACATTTTTCTCTTCTTCAATGATGTCCACTGTACGTTGTCCTTGGTTATTCTCCTCAGAGACAATCTGAGGCTCTTCATTTTCATGAGTAACTTTTCTTAACCTCAGTTGGTGCACTCTGACACAGGTGCCTCCATGTCTGACAAAAACAACTGCACTGTCCTGTCCGATGACCACTCCAGGCCCTTTCCATTCTGGACAGTCCACTCGTTTGTAATAAACCTTATCTCCAGGTTCGTATCGCTCGTCAGTGGGCCGTAACTGTTTCTTTAGAGCTCTCCGTATCCTCTCCGAACATTCAGCTTCTGTAAAAGCCTTTCTTGCAGCATGCAGGGCTGAAATGTGCTTAGCAACCCATTCACTCTTGGTAGTCCCCTCTAGAGCCGGTGCTTTGTCTATTAACACTGAGGGCAGATTAGGATTCTGCCCGAACACCAGCTGATGTGGACTGTACCCATGGACACTTTGCATACAGTTCTTTGCCATCAAGGCCCAGTCCATTGCAGTGCTCCAGTCACATTCAGTACTAGCTTTCACTTTCATTATGATCTCAGTTAAGGTTTGATTATGGCGCTCCAACAGCCCATTGCTCCAGGGGCTGTAGGCAGGTGTTGTCTTAACTTCAATATTAAAGTTCTTCAATTATTAAACTCGCCACCATTGTCACTGAATAGCTTTTGCGGTGGGCCATGTACACTGATCCAATCGTGGATAAAACGCTTGACAATTTCAGAAGCCCTCTTGGTGGTGAGGACACTACCAGCACTAAAACGAGTAAACTGGTCAATAATGTGTAGGTACCAGACCCCTGGCTCAAGCTCGTGCAAATCTAGAGCAACTGTTTCATTATACGTAGATGCCAGTGGTAATCCGACAGCAGGTTTTGGTTTGGTTCTACAATATTTCTGACACGCTTCACATTGATTTATGATCTTTTGCAACAGGCTGGGGCATTCTGCGTCCTTGTTGCCAGAATTATTCATCAGTCTTTGTAGTTTGTCTGCAGAGGCATGCCCGAACTGTTTATGAAGCTTTTCCAAAACTTTCATCTTCTCACTTGTGTTCATCTTGTCTGTGATTGACAATATTTCATCTTCAACTGTTAATATCTGATCAGAGTGAGCAGGATTTTTATTTTCATTGTCCACAATGTTCACACAATAATGTCCAGAGCTTGTAAAGTCTAGTTTGACCGGCTGGTTGAACATTACTGCGCTGTCATTTTCCATATTCAGAACGGTCCCTGCCCTTTTTAATGATGTCTTACTCAAAAGCAGGGGGATGTTTACAGGTACCACTTCTGTTTCAATATTACACTTCATGTTGCCAATCTTTGCAGGAATTTTTACTCTTTTTCCTGAGTAAACTACTTTTCCATCTCCAAACTTGAAAGGCCTGTGACTTTCTGCTTCTGTTTCTTTCATCATCTTTACACTTTTCTTCTGTAACACAGTACTGTAGTTGTCAAGCCACTCTTGTCCACAGACTGTCCTAGTACAAGCAGTGTCTATTATTGCTGAGCCAAAACATTCGGTCATGAATATTTCTGCATCTGTCGGTGATTCTTTGGTGTACAGAGTAATATTACACTCTTCCATGTCAGTTTTATCTTCTGTAATCTTAACACTCTCACCTTTATGCGGACAATCTTTGACCCAGTGATATGTACTTTGGCACACTGCACATTTCGATCGCCGTCCGTACTTATCCAGCGGGTTAGTACCGGGCTGTGGAGTTTTCTGATGAGCGCTTTGCTGCCAGGACTTACTTTTTTGCCGTCGCTGCTCTGTCACAAACACGGACTCCTGGCTAATACTTTGTGCTGCCGCGCTCGTTTTTCCGCCAAATATTCTCTTCAGAGCGGACTTCATCGAGGCATAAGTTAAGTCAGTGCATGCAGTTAGAGCCAACTGCCTGTCCGTCGCATCCAAACACGCAGTATCCAAAAGCTTAAAAGCTAAAACTGCGTCGGGTAGCTCCATGTTGTACTTTTTCATCCGAGAATAGCGCTGTTCGAAATCAATAATATAGTCCGTCATGGACACGTTCGCTTCTTTCATAATCCGGTCGAAATCTGAGTAAGCATCGTAGATCCTGTCCTTTTCCTCTTTAAGGAACAAAGCATCCAGTTTCGCTAACAAGGTGGTCATTCCAGTGTCTTCATTTAGATCATCTACCGGAATTTCCATCGCTGTATCCCGCGCCCTTCCTGATAGCGCCAGGGCGACGGCAAGAGCTTGTTTTTTTTTTTCCAAATCGGTAACTCTGGTCCAAATGTTGACTTCATTCTTCCAGCTTTCGTAGGGTTTTCCTTCTTCAAACGTTGGTGGAACCCTGTAGTTAGCAGCCATCCTCTGCTACCAATGTTAGATCGTAAGATAACTCCACGTTTAGTTGAAACACATTTCTTTTTTATTCCGTCACTCATGTACACCGAGGAACAACCCCCAACACAAGATACTCTTCATCGCCCACCGAAGCAAGGTGCTACTCCCCACACCCCCACAACAGTGCCCCCTTATGGCGAGATATGCCGCCAAGATAACAAACAGGAGTAACAGTTAGTTCACCCAAAAATGAAAATTAAGTCATTAATTACTCACCCCCATGCTGTACCAACCCCGTAAGACCTTCGTTCATCTTCGGAACACAAATGAAGATATTTTTGATTAAATCTGAGAGGTGGATCACTGCCACATAGGCTGCCTGAGGGAATGAAACTTGACGGCCCAGAAAGTCATTAAAGAACATGTTTAAATATTCCATGTGCCTACAGTGGCTCAACTATAAGTTTATCAAGCGACGAGAATACTTTTTTTCCGAAAAAAAACACATAAATAACGACTTTATTCGACTATTCCTTTTCTTCCTTGTGCGCCTGAGACGAGAGTTCAAGAGATCTCCACGACGCATGCGCGAGAACTGAACAAGAAGTATTAGAAGAAGAACGTCCTCTTCTCAGTTCTCGCGCATGCGTCGTGGAAATCTCTTGAACTCTCGTCTCAGGCCCACAAGGAAGAAAAGGAATAGTCGAATAAAGTCGTTATTTATGTGTTTTTTTTTCGGAAAAAAAGTATTCTCGTCGCTTGATAAACTTATAGTTGAGCCACTGTAGGCACATTGAATATTTAAACATGTTCTTTAATGACTTTCTGGGCCGTCAAGTTTCATTCCCTCAGGCAGCCTATGTAGCAGTGATCCACCTCTCAGATTTAATCAAAAATATCTTCATTTGTGTTCCGAAGATGAACGAAGGTCTTACGGGGTTGGTACAGCATGTGGGTGAGTAATTAATGACTTAATTTTCATTTTTGGGTGAACTAACCCTTTAACATGAAGTAGTGTACTTGCTAGTTACTGACTTTAATTTCGTTACCATACCAACTAAGCCAGTTAGTGCTAGCAAGCATCTAGCTATGACTAGGCAGCAAGGATACCGCCTAGGGTGTATACCAGAGTTTTTATACCATATGCATGTACTGAAACAGTATTTTACAATGTTAAACCAATTCCAGGAAATCATGTTAAAGAACCCCTGCACCCGGATTTTGTGCCCACAATATTTGTGCCCCAAACCAGAAATTAAATCGGTATAAACACGCCAGGAAACGTGAGCAGACGTCACCCCTTCTCAAACGCAAGGTGGCAAAAACGACTGCTGTGATCCCAGATCTACCTACAAGTAAGTTTAATGACATGCACTTGTTGAGATTGTATTAAGAGGGTCAGGCTAAAGCTGGATTGGGGTTAGATGTGCGGGCTAAAGCAACTTATTTTTCTCGTTAGTTCTCGATGAAGACCATTGCCCAGCTGACAACGATGATGCCGACGATGTCCCTGATGAAATGCGTGAGCCAAGGAACTGCCTGTCATCTTATTCTTTGGAGGAAAATGATGGAAAGTGCCGACAGATGACTGGACTCAGACTCAGCTGGACGATGTTTTTGAGCCTATTTACATTTCTTAACCAGTTCGTGAAGAGGCGAGGCTACATCTCCCTTCCACCGCGGGACCAGCTGTTTATTACACTGATAAAACTACATTAAAACCCATCCTTCTTTTTCTGAAAATGCCTCAAACAACTGTCAGGCTAATTTTTATCTGAGGGCTTGACCTGATGTATGGGAAAATTTTACTTTTTAGTTCACTGGCCTGATTGGGAATGTTTTTCACTGATACCTCCACAAATGAAGGCCCAGTTCCCACGACTCACGGCAATCATAGATTGTTTTGAAATCAGGACAGAGTACCCCAGCAACCTTAAAGCTAGGTGAGTGTCACAAGAAATATCTTTACACACTCTCACATCCCATATTGAAATAAAAGGCTAGATGTCATTGCTATTATGTATCCTTTCTTAGAGCAAAATCATACACTAACTACAAGAAATGGACAACAGTGAAGTATTTAATAGCATGCAGTCCATCTGGCAGCATTACATTTTTGTCAAATGGATGGGGAGGAAGGGCCTCTGATATGCATATTGTTCGACAGTCAGGATTCCTGTCCTCAGTGTACCATTCTCCAGGTGATCAGGTAAAATTGGAATTACGTGCATCTCAACTAACCACATTCATGTCATTTGATTAGGGTGTCATGTCACCACCCTCTGGTTGGAAAGCAGATTAAAGTAGATACAATGCAATATTATGGTGGATTTTTTAAATCTCTAGATATTAGCAGGGGTTTACACTCCAGAATGACTTTGCCCTGCTCGGTGTCGAGCTGCTAACACCGTCATTCACGAAAGGGAGGAAGCAGTTACCTGGGAGAGAGGTGGAAATGTCTAGTAGGAAGTCAAACATCCGGATACATATTGGTAAGTAAAACTAGATTATTGTAATGCTGTTTTATTTGAAAAGTTAATTTAGAAAAGCACACCTTTTTTGTTGTTGTCGTCCTTACAGAGCGGGTGATTGGTGTGCTGAAAGGTCGCTTTCACATCCTTGACGGTCCACTCCCTCGCTGTCTGGTTCAGTCTGCACGGGACAAAAAACAAGGACAAGCAACAGTTGACAAACTTATAAATGTTTGTGCAGCACTTGTGAACATGGCACAAAATATTACTAAATAAATACTACAATATGTTCAGTAGTGTCTCTTTTTTTTTTTTTGATTATTTAAAAAAGATTATTATTTTTCTCACCTCACTTTGTAGTACTGTTGTCATCAATCGTGGGTGGATGTGTTTTGCCCAAAATCTGCTGATCACGTCCACCGTTCTGTGAATGAATTCATCATCTTTTAAGATTCTAAAGATGGTGTTCTGCTGTGGGGTCCAAGTAACAAAGTCTGCATACTGTGCTGCACACACAAACATTTGCAGCTGAACCTTTGGCAAGGAGGAAGAGGGAAAGGAAGTATTATTAAAATGTGTCTACAGTATTTGTTAAACAATGTCACAATTCTGTCGACAGCTACTGATTTCTTTGTGTATAGCTTTGCCTTTGCAGAGTAAACTGTACCTGAGTGTAGTAAGAATGGTTGGGCTTCAAAGAAAACAATGTGGAAAGGTGCCCTTTCTCATCATCTGTCCAACTGACTGATTGCTGACCTGCCCACTTATACGGACACTTTGCCTCCACCACACCCTTGCCGCAACAATCGCATGACACATAGGCATCACATGATGCACCAAAGTATGGTCTTTCATGGCTGATTCTAAAGCCTGATCTGTCCACTCTTAATCCTTCATGCACTTTGCATACATCTTCAGTTACCAATATGTTGGTAGATAATTGGTCAGTGGCTGGGCCAATGCCCAGTGCATATTTGTAGGTCTCTAGGGCATGTTTTTTATTGTCTCTTCCCCACTTAAGGTAAGGACTATTTATGTTTTTAGCCTCTGACATGATTGTTCTAATTACAGTGTTTGAGGTTTGCTATTGATTAGTGTGAAGAACAGTGTGAGCAAACGAGCTGGTGATTCTTCCTACTCTGTGCCTGCGCCAGGCCTTACAGGCTGCCTGCATTACAGTCTCTGCCTCCACTCTATCTGCCTCTTCCTTGGTAAAGGTTAGTGTTTCAAACCACTAGGAGTGGTGTGGTGTGGAGCCTGCATATTTACTGAAAGTACTCAGCACCACAGGACATTCACCTGTCGCGTGTAGCATTTGTAAAAATTGTGCCTGTTGGCTTGCTGAGGCTTTGGGGATGGGTCTTTTGACCTTACCTATGACTCTCCTGCCTCTGCCTCCAAAATCTATTGAGCGGATTTCTGATGGCTCAACTTTTTTAGTAGAAACAGCGTTCCATTGGCAGGCTATACTGGTACTGACAGTGGTGGTGATGCCCAGACGGACCGAGGCTTCCAATTTATACAGAACTGCACCCACATGGGAACAGCTTTCACCTAGTCTTGGGTAAAACATTTTTTTTTTTTAAAAGACAGTGTCAGTTCCACGAAAACGTGAGCACAAGTCAACAGTACGGATCTCTTACCCTGCCATGCAGTCGCAGTGAGCTCCTCTAACTTTGCCACAATTTTCCACAGCTACCCAGGTGTTGTGGGGCTTGTTAGTTACCCTCCAAGAAGGTTTAACAGTGCTTTTAAAAACAAAGCACTTGTCAGTTTTTATGTGTAAAACAGCCTGGACCCAACCACTGACGAAAAACTTATGGGCCTCCAGGGACCTTTTGTTTTTCATTGTTTCCGATGTATACAGGCCTGTCAGACACAAACAGTGACATTCTTTATCATTTCTGGCTATAGTGGTGTCTGCTCTATCTTAAGATTAGCACTAGGCCTATATGACTTTTCGACGACCACTGCTCTGGGCTACATGTAACACGCACGGCAGTAGATTAAGCCGTCTAGGCTAGATAGGATAGCGTAATTGTAACCCCCCCTTCACCCGGGTCCCACTCGACCCGCTCCGAGCGGGCCTCGAACCCGGGTATCCGGCATGAGAGTCAGGCGCTCTAACAAGGAGGCTAAAGACTGCAGCCTCTAGCATCTGTCGCCAGAGCGCCTATTGAGAACAGAGGAGGGAGGTTTTACTCGCACAGCAATCACTAGCTGGCCTTCGTTATATAATGTCACAACATCCTATTTGACAGCCCCATACATGCATAGGTCCCATACATATTTTGACATACACTGTAAACATTTTTACAACTTTCAAAGTCCTAGCATTTCTAGACACAAGCAGAAACCAGCCAAGTCCACTTTAGTCCTAGCCTGCCACTATTTCAACAGTAAAATCAGTTAACAGCCAAGGTAGCGTGCCTAGTGAGAGTTAATCACGTAGCTGCTAGCATCTTCGTCTTTCTAACTAGTAACTTATAGCTAGTCGACAACAAAACTATGTCAATAGCTTAAATCAAGTTAAATATGATCCAAGCGACATGGCCTCATCGTCTAGTTTGTCATACTGTGAGTGTGTTAATGAGAAAAAAAAACAGGCTACTTGGTGATTCCACGAGATAGTGGTAGATGTCTGAATAGTCCATATTTGGCCACTGCGTTGGGTCATTAATCCAGTTTTCAAAAATTTCAAAATGACACCTCTGTAACCCTGTATCCAGTAGCTTCTTTAAATACCGCTCACAGTCCTCGGCCGGCAAAGAGAGTGTATGTTTGTTGCCATTTTTTGAAGAAACTTTGCAGCTCTAGAGCGAGTTCTTTTTTCAGAGGAATCCGTTTGTTTTCACCCAAAAAGGGGCGTTACCCTTCCATGACGCAAAAGTAGCGTTGGTCTATGGAAGATTCCATCTCTGACAGTACCGATCCTGATCATTCTGTCCTCCATTTCAGAGATGATCTTCAGGTTCGCCTCGTTTTTGTTTTTCAAATCTTCGTTCTCCTTCCGAATGTCAAAAATTTCAGAGTGACTAGAAGATTTACTGTTGTTGCGTGCGGGTGTGCCTGCAGTTATAAAAACGATTATTACTAATTGGCATATTTCAATGTTTTATGCCAATTCTTATATGTTCATTCATATAGCCTACTCAAAACAGACGGGGCAACCTAACGCAGACAAGTTAGTTTACCGTTTTAAGGTGATATGCCATGTTTGTAGTCGAGCTGTGATGTGCAAACTGTTGTTTGCAAACTTTGCATTCGACTTTTTTCCATTATCTATTTTCGTAAAATGTTGCCACACTGCCGATGTCTTTGACATGGTAAAGGACAAGGAGGACTGACAGTAAATTAAACGCTCACAATTAAATTAATATTCAGCAAACCACCATACCAATGCCTTCTAGTACTTTCTTCAATCTGTCTCCAGTGGGTTGGGTTAATCCAAAAAAGTGAAAACAAGGGGGGTGTTCTGAAGACAGGCTGTTACCTGTGAAACAGGGGTGCTCTGAAAACACCCCCATTAGCAATAAGTGCTTTCCCACTTGATGAAATTAACACGTCAAAAAATCGACCAATCAGAATTTTGGTTGATCCAGAACATAGACCAATAAATCGACAGGGAGCCCTATGAAAAACCCGCTTAATTTGTTGGGGGAAAAAAAACCCGGCAGGATTGCGAGGCCCCCTAGTGGCGCGAGGCCCTGTGCAGTTGCACAGTTCGCACAGCCCTTGCGACGGCTCTGCTTGGATGACTGCCTGATTATTTGAATGATGCTTTGCTATACCTGACTTAACGTTAATTCATCCGTTGCATCACCTTTTGCATGCTTTTTCGACGGAGGTGCTTTGGATGGCGTATTTGGAGTTGATTGACATTCTCCTCCCTTTTCCTGTTGACAAATGTAGGGATGAGTTTCGCTAATAAGTCTTTTTTCGGCCGTTCTTTGGAGTTCAAAGTCCATCTCTTCAGGGGCTGACAAGTTCATGATAACGTCTAACGTTAGACTCTCTATTCGAGTAAGAAACCATGTAAGTAGCCTATTCTTAATTAACTGTAATTATTTCTAAGAATCTCAATAACACCCAACAAGTGTGACTTGTTTCTTACATCAACTTTTGTAAGATATACCCTATAAGCGCTAGAACATGAGCGTTTAGTCAAGTCGCCATCTTGGCCCCGCCTCAGTTATCAAAGAACTAAAACTATATGCATTCAAAGCGTTGACGTCATTTCGTGGCCAATGAGACTAGTTGTGGGTGGAGCGACACGTGTAGCCCCGCCCAATTCTGCAGGAATAGGCTTGTTTGAGATCATGGTTTGAGATCATAGTAGCTATGTAAAAAAAAGATGAGCAAAATCTGCGCAGAACCGATCACCGGTGATCAGCGCGTAATGCATGCCGGTTAGAAATGTGTCCGAGTGCGGTCCGCCTTGCTCTGATGTCTCTGATGTCATGCGCGCAAGGGTCGGATTCTGCATGCAGTCGCGCGCAGTTGCTCTCCACCATAGACTGCGCTGATCAAAAGCATGATGGGAAACGACTTGCTGACGACACACCTTAATGTTGATGGTTTTAAAATGTTTGATTTTAAAACTCGGATATCATGTTTTATGTGTATATGTTATGTGTGAATATTCCCAAACTCTCGGACAGTGCGATCTTTATGGGTTATTCAATGTAATTTTATTATAAAACACACACACACACACACACAAAAAAAACCCAAAGCCTATGTCTGTATTAACGAAAAAAGTGATTGATAAACACTTATTTGGAATGGAATTAAATAAGGCGCATCTCAAACAAGCCTATTGATATCAATGTAAATTATAGCATTTTTTTTTTACTGGGCCTCAAAATGCATCCATTTGACACATCTTTTGAATCATATGTAGTTGTTGGATTTCTGCATGAAAGTGGACTTCTGTAACTTCTGTGGTTAAAAACAAATAAACAAAAAACTATTTAAAGTGTATATTACTGATATGAAATAAGAGGTGAACAGTAATTATTATATTTTACAAAAAATATACTGATTTGCTTAATTACAATTAAATTAAAAACATATGCAGCATTTTTGCTGTAACCCCACATAAAGTATATGTATATCCTTATTTTTTTATTTATAGTGATATATACTTTAAAATTAAAATACATTAGCTGTAATTGATAGTGAAATTGTAATACCCTATATAAGTGTATACAGTATTACAACTACATTTTCATTTATGGAAAATTTACGTTAGTCAAAATTTTTCATAATGAACAGTCTACATATTTCAAAGTTATTTAGGTTTTCTTGTTTTCAACTGATAGATGCAATGCTAGTGCTCTTAAAAAATCATATTTTTCACAAATTCCATTTTTTCTTAATTGTAAATTAAAAAAATGCAGGGCCTACAATGCCCTTTCATATTCTCTATTCCTAATAGCACCTGTAGATGGCGCCATTAGCTTTTTCACATTCTAGGGTTTCTCAGCAGCTGAAGTTAGTGAATGGACTACAACAATTGATTTTTTTTTTGTGTGTAATTTGATGGAAATCTAGTATGACAAAATGTTACACGAAAAAAAAAATGTATTTGGAGGATTTATGTTGATGACCGTTGAAACGCACGTCATCACGTCTTGCGTACAGGCCAGTGCGCGCTGTGCCGTGAAGTCTCTATGGGTGAAGTCCAAGCAGCTCGTGAAGGTTGGCGCTTTTTATCAGGTGAGTAATAAACATCTCATGAAATAAAAAACAAGTTCTATTGGGTAACTTTGAAAACTTAGAAGATTGTTTTTTGATTAAATATTTGACGTTGCAATGAGTATTTTGTTATTTTTGGTGAATTGAAATTTCCCGCCATTTAATGTAACGTTACTGTGAAGGTTTCTGAGGTAGATTTAGATCAAGCATGTAACTATTGTTTTTTGAAATGTTTCGAGTAATGTTAGTTTTACAATATTTGTTCGAAGGCTACTAAAAATGCCCTAATTTGAATCTCTTTCCCGATGCGACAAAATGCAACATAACCCATTATAATCATTTGTAACTGCAGTTGCGGCATTACGCCACAATAGTGGCGCTGTTTCATTCTGAGCTCAACGAGGCGCTTAAAAGAGTTGCAGAACAAGAGCTTGTTATGTTCCACAGCTGTTTGTTTTGCATCCAAGTACGTTTCATTTGTTGAAATTTCTCAAGTTAACATGACGTACATCATTGTAATGTCTTTATCAGTGCAGTTGAATCGGCGTATACTGTACACAGCGAGTTCGCCAGTATGAACGCACATTGCGTTCAGAACGACTCGCACACGAATGACTCATTTGAACCGCTTCATTTAAGCTATTGAAATATTCAGTCACTAAAGCGAATATAAGAGATCATTTAATCATTTAAAGTGAACCATAGAGAATGCAAGATCAGATGTGAATGAGCTTTGATCATTTAGTAAGACTGGTTAATTCAGTTAGCCATTGTGGGCTGAAAAGTTAGTTGTAGATGATAAAAAAGCTTTATTTGATTAATAAATATTCCTGTTTGGTTGAATAAAAGTAATGTTTTATATAACTTAGAACTTAATAATTGTCATTTTCATCTTAATCTTTCATCTTTTTTTTTTTTAAATAATAAGTTGAAGTCACTTTGGTTAAGCCACTTAAAGGTACGGTAGGCCTACGTGTGTGTGTGTGTGTGTGTGTGTGTGTGTGTGTAAGAGTCAAGATCAGGATGACACCACCTCCGCCTCATTTTGAACCAGGAAAAACCCTGAGAATACACCTTATGAATGTAAAATGACTCGTCTATGAATATGAAAGGCCAGTTTTAGAAGATGTAAGCCTTTTTAAAGCCTATCAGTAATATTTTACAATTTAAATTTGTCTGATGGGAGACCAGTATGACGTGCGCGCCCCGACAAATCCCCTCCCCTCCCCCCACACCCCCACAAAAAAACACACCACAGTAATTAGGGATGCACCGATCCACATTTTTTCACTTCCGATCCGATCCCGATACTTGAATTTGGATATCGGCCGATACCGATACTATTCCGATACCAGACCTGTGTTTGCTTTAATGTTATTATTAGCATTATTGTTGATTTTATATGATGCTGTAATAAACTCCTCTCAACAGGCAAGTATGATATGTACGTATGTATGCATGTATGTCCCAAAAGGCAACTTGAGGTAAGTATAATGTCAGAAAAACAGGAAATCCTGTTAACAGGAAAAATCCCATTCTGAAAAGAAATATGCAACTGTCTGTAAGGGTTTTCAAATTGATTGTCATGTCAATATTTATTAAATAAGAAAAGTGCAAGTGTAAACATCTTACACACATACTATCAATAAAACAGTGTGCATCTCATTCTGAACAGCACAAATCTCATTCTGAACAGCACAAATCTCATTCTGAACAGCACAAATCTCATTCTGAACAGCACAAATCTCATTCTGAACAGATCAAATATCTCATTCTGAACAGCACAAATCAAGTACACTGCCTCTTGTAGTTTTAAAAATCATGTCTCAAATATAAGAAAAGTGCAATAACTGTAATCTGTAAATATCTTACGCACGCACGCACGCACACACACACATACTCTATCAATAAAACAGTGTACATCTGAACAGCACAAATCAAGTACACTGGCTCTTGTAGCATCAACACATCAAGGTTTTAAAATGTAAAATATTTGAAATAAGAAAAGTGCAATAATAACTGTAAACATCTCTCTCACACACACACACACACACACACACACACACACACACACACACACACACACACACACACACACACACACACACACACACACACACACACACACACACACTCTCTCTATCAATAAAACAGTGTACATCTGAACAGCACAAATCAAGTACACTGGCTCTTGTAGCATCAACACATCAAGGTTTTAAAATGTAAAATATTTGAAATAAGAAAAGTGCAATAATAACTGTAAACATCTCTCACACACACACACACACACACACACACACACACACACACACACACACTAACACACACTCTCTCTATCAATAAAACAGTGTACATCTGAACAGCACAAATCAAGTACACTGGCTCTTGTAGCATCAACACATCAAGGTTTTAAAATGTAAAATATTTGAAATATAAGAAAAGTGCAATAACTGTAAACATCTCTCTCTCACACACACTCACACACACACACACAAACACACACACTTTATCAATAAAACAGTGTGCATCTGAACAGCACAAATCAAGTACAGTAGGAGGTTTGGCACTGAAGATGACCTGGATTAAGCTTAACGCCAGAGTCTAACTATTCTTCAAAAGAAAACAATAAAAAGTAAATGACTCCTCAAAAAGTTAACACCGAGGAAGTGATGTAGTGTCCAACAAATCTCACTTAAACATTGGCAGGTTCTTTTTGAGGAATATGAGCATTTCTGCTCTCTCTGCTGTCAGACGATTCCTCTTTTCATCCACGATATTGGATGCCGTGCTAAACAGTCTTTCGCTTTCCACACTGGTTGAAGGGGCACTCAGGAACTTTACCGCAACAGCAGCAAGGAGAGGAAAGCGAGCATGGTTGTTTGCCCAGTACTGGAAAGGGCTGTCTTTCTCGCCCATCATTGGTTCTTTCAAATACATTTGCATTTGGATAACCGCTGCCTGGGTACCTACTGCAGGTTCATCATGCTCCTCCAGAATTCTGTCGTACAGACTGCTGAACCTGCTCTTACTTGTGCTTGGAGGAGAACCAGTACTTGGACCAGCTTCCATGCGAGCAACCTTTTCTGCTGGCTCTGCCTCTGTTGCTCCTGCTTCATCAGCTGATGCCCTGAGCAGTGCTTGCTCCATCTTCTCAAGCTCTTGTGTCAGGAGAGCCTTCGCACTCCTGGCAGTTTCTTCACCCATAAAGAATCTGACACAAAAAATAAATGGGTTGAGTACAACTTTATTTGTTGCTGCTGCAAGAACCCAGCCTGCATGCATGTACATAGCCACCTCCCCCCTTATCCAATTAATTGTAGGCCACATTAACAATCAATCAACATGTAGTTTTGGTTTTGTAGTCAGGATTTAACTTTTTCAGTTTTAAAACTTAGCCAACATTAATAAATAGGGCATTAATAAAAATATGACTGACTCACCTATCTTTGTATCGAGCGTCCACTAAAGTGGCAACTGCATAGAGGGGTTCACTTTCGATGCTGCTGAATCGCCTGCTGACAGCTTGGAGGAGCGTGCTTTTCATTGTTTTGATGCCACTGTCAGTACTGTTCTCTTCGGCGAGCAGGCGTGTTAAAACGGTGACGGCTGGGATTACGTCGGCTGCAGTGGAGGTCGCTGAGCTGATTTTCCTGGTTAACTCCTCGAAGGGCTCCAGCACAGTTACTATTTTTTCAAGCAAACCCCACTCGTTGGCTGACAATGTTGCTGGCAAGTTGTGGTCGGCAGCATATGCACAGAGAGGTCGCTTCTCTTTCAGAAGGCTCTTGATCATATAGAAGGAGCTGTTCCATCTTGTTTGAACATCTTGAACAAGACGAGTTGGGGTGGTCGTGGTTCCCGTACCTTGCATTTCATGCTGCAGGTCTTCCAAGCGAGACTGTGCGAGTTGTGAATGCTTGAAATGTCCTACGATCTTCCTGCTGTTTGCTAATGCATCACTAACGCTGCGTTGTGACATTAGTCCCTCGTGCACAACGAGCTGCAACGAGTGAGCAAAACAGCCCAAATTAGGAACTGCCAAGTCTTCCATCGCAGCCTTCATATTACGTGCATTGTCCCGTAGAATGGCATGCACTTTTTCCAGAGGGATCTCCCAGTGATTTAACATCTCTGAAATGGAGCCTGCGATTGTAGCTCGGTTGTGTGAACCCCTGCACTTTTTTACCTGAAGCACCGCACTGCAGTGGCTATGTGTATCTGAGTCAACCCAGTGCACTGTGAGGCTTATCAGCGACATTGGGCAGACATCTGAAGTCCAAATATCTGTAGTAAAGCTCAGGGCTGGGACTCCTTTTAACTTCTCAGCTAATTTGTTTGACACTCGGCTGTATAGTTCAGGTAGCGCAGTCTCTGATAAATATCTCCTGGATGGTAAACTATACCGTGGCTGCAAGTGTTCAATCAGGCTGCGAAATCCAGGGTTTTCCACCACTGATAACGGTTGGTCATCGAGTACGATGAAGTTGAGCAACTTTTCGGTAATCCCTATAGCCTTTACGTTGTCTGCCTGGAGTTTACCTTGCTTTTGGAATGACTCCAAAAGTGATTCCTGACGGCTCCCGTTGTCTTTCTGCCCCCCGACTAAAAAATCCTCGTGCTCTTTAATGTGGTGCTTTTTTAAATGTTTGATAGCGTTCGTTGTGTTGTACGACGCGAGGGAGCTTCCGCCTCGCTGAATAACGGCTTTGCAAACATTGCATCTCGCGGTCTTGCTCTGGGGTGTTTCCAGTGAAAAGTATTTCCACACAGCGGACATTTTTTAGCTAGCCACAATTCTGCTCAATACTATCCTGCTAGCTGGCTGCAAACTGCGGAATGGATTTCCTGAGCGGTCTCATAACTCTGTGTCTCATTGAGCCACGCCTCTGTTCAGCAAAATCCATTCCACAGTTTGCAGCCAGCTAGCAGACTCGCCGGCGGGAATCACTTTTGGAGTCATTTCAGCAGACAACATTAAAGCGCAGACATGGGTCATGGATATCGGATATCAACGCAGGTTGGATCGGGAAAATCCGATACCTGAATTACGCTGGTATCGGTCCCGATACCGATACTGGATCGGATCGGCCCCATCCCTAACAGTAATGTTAGGTAATGCATCACATTTACAAAAGACGAAAAACGCAACAAGCTAAACAGCACAGACAGTTATCGCCAAAATAAAAATGAATAAAACACAGATCCAATGTGATCAGCCTCTATGTACTGTTTGGTGTAACAATGGACCGAGTTCCACATCTTTCCCCTCACCAAAACACATAAATACGATCACGATTATCATGTCTTCAATTACATTTCACGATGCGCTGCCCCAGATCTTATATTTTATGTGACTAATTACATATTGATAATATAATAATACAAGTACCAAGTAATGATGAGTCCCGCTCTTGACTTACAGAGACAGGGCTAGGGCTGGGTATCGTAACAAAATTTTCGATACCAATACCGATACCTTGACTTCGATACCGGTTCCTGAACGATACTTTTTTCGATACCAATTTTATGAAACCAGTTTTAACAATATAACATTACCTAAAACATTACCTGGTGTCCGGGAGGAAATTGCATAACTCCTGACACAAATTAAGACAAATAGTGAAACTTGAGTCTTATATCTTTTTAGTTTGTCAAGGTAATAACATTACATCTGATAGTAACTTTGACCTATTTAAACAAAGAACGATTCAGTGTGTTGGCGCACTGGTGAAGCTTAACAGGTTAAAGGGTTTAATTAGGGACTTCCCAAAACTTGTGACCTCAGATTAACTCAGAAAATCACTTTTACTCAAGTAATTTCCCACCTCCGTCAAAATGTGCAAAAATGTTACAATCACTGCTTATGGCAGAGCTGACACCTAGCATCG
This sequence comes from Siphateles boraxobius, assembly GCF_051911475.1. Lineage (NCBI taxonomy): Eukaryota > Metazoa > Chordata > Actinopteri > Cypriniformes > Leuciscidae > Siphateles > Siphateles boraxobius. The sequence continues at coordinate 874,857 of NW_027509141.1, read as the reverse complement.
CTACAGGCTATCCTCCTTGGTTTATAAAAAAACAATTCAAGGGCCCTTCGGTAATTGCACTCTTTTACGAGTGGAGCATTTATGCATATTTTCATGCAGGCTGTCAGACTGTTCCCCTGCAGTCTGTTACGCAAGTCTGTCTTGATCTATACATGGAAAGTGATTGAAGTTTAGATTAATTTATACTTTTGTGTAATATTTACAATTTTGATAGAATCAAGATTTAGTGATGATGATGGACTTACCCTATTCATCGCAGGGAAATCCCTCACAATTCACACTTGAGACCGATATTGTGAGGGCGATTGTTGATAGGAGGGACAGGTTTGGGTAAAGCAGATGTAGCTCATCATACCCAGATGCCATTGCAGTCATGATGTCTAGTTGGGACTTGCCCTGATGGGTTAGAACATTGGTCAATTACAGATATGCGTGATACATATGCGTGATGTTAATGACTCACTTTTAAGATTCCAGTTGTTGTAAGCACTTTAAAGCTCTGCCATTCTTGAAGAAGTGTCTTCTCATTGATGGGCCGGAACTGCTTGGCCAGCATTTGTAGGTCTGAGATGGTACGACTCTCATCACCTTGTGGTCCTGGTGGTCCCATTGCACTAAAGGCACCAAGAATTGCAAGCTGCTGAAACCTCAGCTCCAGGTGCTGAATGAGGCTGTCAATGTAGGGCTCCATGACCTATTATCATTAGATGTGAGAGAAAATTTTAATTTAATCTGATAATCGTTATTGTTTATCCGTTCTTGAGCTTGCTTACTTGTGTCTGAAAACGTGCCGATAAGGTGAGGTTGGAAAGAGGCGCCCCACGTCTCCCCCTCTCTTCTTCGGCATCGATATTAAGATGGGTCACCTTCTCTTTGACCTGAGCTAGAAAGGAGCCCTCGGGTTGCTGTTCACCTGCTGCTTTAATTTTTCTTAATGTCTCAATAGTAACAGGAACCTAAATAGACAATGCAAATTAAACATGATTTAATTTACAGAGGAAAACTGTCATTTAATTCTATAAATAAAAATAAATGTGACATGACAAACTTACGTGGTTTTTGATTGCCATGAAATTGACATCTTCCTTCTGGAACAATTTGGAAAGTTGTGCCAGGTAGGGTAGGATGTCTGCCTGCAGGTAAACCGCTGCAACGAATCTGTAAGTTGCACAGTATGTGTACAACCCTCGTGCCACTGGGTCCTTCTTTATATCTGCCTGCTCAGCAAGTGTAGCAAGCACTGCAGGAAGATTTCTTTGAAGATTTGAAATGGCCTTCTCTTGTGATAGCCACCTAGTGTCCTTAACCTCCCGCGGTGGGGTAGGGCAATTAATTCAAATCCATATTTCTATAAGGCAGGATTTTTTGTAGCTCAAAATGAGGCGGAGGTGGTAAAATTGTAACACTAGGGGGGTCGGGGGGGCATGCCCCCCCGGGAGATTATTTTTACATTTTAAAGATAAATTCATTAATCTGGTGCACTTTGAGTCACTCGAATCTGTTGTTAAAAATAAATAATAATCCACCCGCCAACCACCCATATTCTTTGATTTAGATATCTGCATCTGATCATAACATTACAATTATTCAATTAAGCATGATAATATGGTAACATATCACACAATTAACATTTATTTAAATTAAAAGTTCGTCTTTTGGCAAAATTACATTTTCTTTATAGCCTAAACAGAGGCTTTACTCCCTTTAAACTTATTGTCAATATTTCATTTTTGAAAACACTCTTATCAGAACAATTTTTTGTACCTTTATAAAGGGCATTTTCCCCCTAATTTTATTTAATGTATGCTCTAAATTTCATTTAAAATTCTTATATTTTATCAATACATTCAATTAAAATAATAAGACACTAGGCTGTTACCAATCAAATTAAATAATTTACATTGAAAAATTATAACTGTATTAAATGAGATTATTTTTAATATTTTTTGAATATACAAGGAATGTTGAAAAGAATGATAGTTTGAAACTAAACCGCCAGTAGGAGGCGGCAGGCGGCCGTCTTAATGAGCGAGTCATTGAGTCATTAATGTAAACGATTCGTTCAAACGGCTGATTGATTCAGAATGAGGCGGTTTAATAATGGGCTATTGAATCTTTGACTCAAGCGATTAGTTCAAAACGCTGAATGATTCAGTAATGAATCATGGATGAGTGTTGCTGTGAGACGCGATATGGTTTTGTTGTTTGGAACTATTTTCGCTGCTAAAACAGGACAAAAACAGTCTAAAAATGTAAGTAACTTAATTTTAACTATTTGTTTATTGAACTGTTATGAAATTAATATCTCGGTTTCAATCGTGATGGCATTCAGGAAAACAGCACTCTGGTCGTGTGTAGCCTATATATTGTTTCTTAATTATAATTAATGTTATAAATAACTGCGCGAGACTCAACAGCGCAACTCTGTTACCGTCCGTACATTAGGTACCATGATGGGAGTTCTGTGTCTTTATTACACTCATTTAGCTGTCATCCACCCTCGATTGAATGGAATGTTTTTATTACTCGGCCCGCTCGACCCGCGGATTATGATCCGTGCAGCACTATCGGCAAACTACACGGTTAGAGAATGGACACAAGCGGGAATCGCGACAGAACTGTCACGGTGGAAAAAGTGTATATGAGCACGTGACTGTCTGTCCGAGTTTTGTCGAGAGGCGGAGGCGGCAGGAAATTTGACTGAGGCGGCCGCCTCATAATTGTCTATGCAGGAAAAACCCTGATAAGGAATTTGGTGTAGCCTACAATGTTTTCACTTACTGTGACTTTCAGGTCCGCTACTTGGAGAACACTGGCAGCTGCTTTTAGAGCACTAGTGCGGTTTGCACTATTCTGAAAATAAAGGTGCAGCTCCTGAAGGTGCTTTCTGAAAGTTTTCATGTACGGCACTTCCTCTGCTGCATCTTTACATGCCAGGGCCAGGCGATGAGCAGCACAGTGCACCGACACTAATCCTGGCCAGGTGTCGGTCAACAATTTTGCTGTGCCATTCTGTTTTCCTAAAATAAAACATAAAGTTTTAGATTAAGGCAACCTATTCAGTGTTTCGACATTAACTTAACTGTCCTTTTCCTTCATTCATTCACATTACCGGTCATCACTGCTGCTCCATCTGTGCCAAGGCCAAAGATGCGGTCCTGAGGAATTTCTTGTTTTATTATGACCTGCTTCACAGCTTCTGCAATAGTTCTGGCCGTGCCATCTGGAATGGATACAAGATCCAGGAATTGACAGAACACCTGTCCTTCCTTGACTGTATACCTGAAATATTTACGAAAATAATAGTCTAATCCTGGTTTTGTTACACTTACAGGATGTCATCATGACCCATTTAAAAATTAATAAGAAGGTGACTGCTACTGTACCTGACATGTATATCTACTTGTTTTGTCACAGAGATGTCTGTGAACTCATCAATTTCCAAGCCAATAGCCTTTGGTGTTCTAATGGCTTCTAAAATGGGCTCCTCAACCACTTCTCCCAGAATCTGTAGCATTTCGTCCACAATCCTGTGGGACCTGTAGTTGGTCCTTTGATCAATCTAGGAAAATACATTCTTACATCATAGTTTTATTACAAATCCATGACAGCAAATGTACACTGTAATGAAATAAAATTCTTACCTTCAATTTGCCAAAAATATTGGCAGCCTAGGAGGTCTGCCAGATCCAGCAATGCCGGGTAATTTGTATGGTGCGCGATTTCATGCTTTACCAGCCAGTAAAGACATTTAAAGCCGCCAATTACGGCCTCATGCTCCACATTCAAAATGGGCTGAAATGCCTCACTGATGGGAAGACCTAATAAAGAAACATTCAATAGCTGTTACTGTTAGTTTAAATTTAATAATTAAATCACACTAGTTTGTTATTCCTGAACAACTCAAACACTTACTTCGGCTTGTTTGGGCTGCAATGCCCATACAATGAACGTGATTGGTTGAGCTCAAGTGTGAGTCCAAGGCATCACGCCTGTAGTTAGTGCAGGGGACCTCTATGAAAGGCCTTTGAGAGGGGCCACGTGATGCCCTTTGACGGTGCATCCTGCACAATCTGCAAAACATCCCTAGGAATAATGCAATAACTCATTTATTATAGCTTAGTCATTTCAACATTTAATATAAAATAAATAGTAATACTCTACTCACCATGTTCTGTGTGGTACAGCCACCCTGCATATTTAGGGTCTATAGCCCACTCCGGGTTCCACCCACTACCTCGGTGTTTAGAGGATTGCGGGGGACCCGGCGGTGGAGGTGGGGGAGGCGGTGCGGAAGGTGAGGTAGGCCTGCTTCGTTGTACGAAGAAGCCCGCAATTTTAGCCTGGGTTTCGGTCCATCTTCGCTTTTTTTAATTTACTGAAGGCTACAAATTGTATTTTTCATTATCAATATGTACACATTCATTATCAATCTTGTGCCCTAACATGATGAAAACGGTTTGTTAACCGGGTACCCCCAGGATCCTCAAACTTAAATTCAAGGCTTTTTAAGACCTTTTTAATACCATTTCAAACGAAATTCAATGCCAACTTCGTACCCATTACGACAGAAGAATGAGGGGAAAATGTCAAATCTGTATACATTTTCAACCCTAGAAAATAATTATGTACAAGTAGGCTACTTGAATTGAATAAAACATTTTATTTAAATTATCAGTCATATTTAATACATACACAACCACGTTGTAGCGCGCACGTGTGTGTAGGCCAGTGTTAATTTTGGCAGCCATTTTTGATTTAGTCTTCTTCATCTTGCTCGAAAATGCTTATTGGTCTTAGTCACATTTGAGTCATTCTGTCTTTCATAGTTTTAGTTGACGAAAAGTCTTTGCATTTTTTGTAAACTTTTAGTCATTACTTTTAGCCAAGCTTCAGTTACTTTACTATTGGTAGCTATTTAATATGTAGTCTTTAGAGAGAAAATGTCATAATTATTCTCTCTAGGCCAGTTCAATTAAGATTATGAGAAATTATTGACATTAAACTCTTTAGCAGTAGCACTTGTGCAATTCTACATATATATCCCTTTTCCTTAATTCCGTGGTTCTCCAATTTTTTAGAGTGCCGTACCCCCTCTTCCACTTAGACTGCAGTCACACCTTTTCCATTGAGGGACAATATTTGCCCCCTTTAATCAATTTTTCCATTTCATTTTTTTACCTTTGTAATACCTTTAAAAAATAAATAATTCATTAAATAAAACAATGTTCAATAGGCAATGTTAAAAATCGTTTAATATTAATAAAAATATTGTATTAAAATCGCCAGTAGGTGGCGGTAACTCATTGTCTTTATGTGTGTCATCGAGTCATTCATTGAATCTCACGATTCGTTCAAAGCCACAGATTTCGTTGCAAAATAGAGCAATAAGCCTGTGTAACGGAGGCCAGCTAGTAGTCGCTGTGCGAGTAAACCTCACTCCTCTGATCTCAAAAGGCTCTCTAGCGACAGATGCTAGAGGCTGCAGTCTTTAGCCTCCTTGTTAGAGCGCCTGACTCTCATGCCGGAGACCCGGGTTCGAGGCCCGCTCGGAGCGGGTCGAGTGGGACCCGGGTAGGGATGCTCCGATTGATCGGATGCTGATCATGATCGGCCGATATTGGCTAAAAATAGATTGATTGGCGAACCCCAAAAGCGCCGATCAAAAAAGCCGATCACGTGACGTAAATTACTCGCGCGACTTTTTCCCACGTGCATGTGTGGCGCACGGGCACACAACAGCAGAGTGGAGCTTGGCAGTGGCAACATGAGTTCTCCCTCACCGGAACGAATAGGGAGTCTCCCAACGGATTGAAGCGCGCGTTCGACTGAAGACCGTGCACCGCGCGAGCCACAACAGAACGCGGTATCTGCGCGTATCACTTTATAAAAAAAAAAAGAAATTTCAGCACTAGATCGCCTCTTATTTAACAACGAACAAAATGAATGCTCTGAGTTAACTGTAGATGTTTTAATTTATTTGTATTGGTACATTTGTGCCGCGAGATGTTTCAAAAGTGGTGGTGGTATTTTTTTTTTCCTCAACTACATCAGATTCAGATTCAGATTATTTTATGTAATGCCATGTCAGCATTCAAAGCTATTTTCATGGCAAAAATTAAATTATAAAAATACAAATATCATATAAATACAATAAAACAAAACGAATATAAACAAGAAGTCATTTTATACAATATATATTTTTAAATGAACATATGATAAAAAATCCAAAACCTTTTCAGGCATAATCTCATTAAATATGTCATTTAATGAAGTAACTTCATAAAAGAGCATTCTGCTCAACTACATCAGACGTTCATAATAATAACAGACGAAAACTTGCCATAGTTTTGTCCTTTTATCAGTAGCCAGTTTTGGTGTAACAAGTTGTACACTTTGTTGCCAATTAGTAAATGTAGTGGGTGTATTAAGAGGCTACAATTTCCAAATATGCCTAAGTGTAACTTGATCCCCTCCCATTAGGCTGATTTGATGTGTGTTGGTCTGCCTGACCCCTCTTTCTTTGGAATAATTTAATGTTACTCTGCCTTATTTGGGAAAGCTGACCTACAGTAGCCTTAAGACATCTAATTCTCTAAATACAATTAAATAAACACATTTCTACAAATGGTGCAAACTCTGCTAGATTATAGATAAAAGATTCCCATTCCCCTGCCATTCTGTGGTCGGCAGTGATCGGCAATCGGCAGATCATGATTTTGGTGATCGGTAATCAGTGATCGGCCCCAAAAATGCTGATCGGAGCATCTCTAGACCCGGGTGGAGGGGTTACATTGGTGCCGTGACCCGGATGGGAGTGAGGTTTAGGGGGGTGAGTGTAACGAAGGCCAGCTAGTAGTCGCTGTGCGAGTAAACCTCACTCCTCTGATATCAAAAGGCTCTCTAGCGACAGATGCTAGAGGCTGCAGTCTTTAGCCTCCTTGTTAGAGCGCCTGACTCTCATGCCGGAGACCCGGGTTCGAGGCCCCCTCGGAGCGGGTCGAGTGGGACCCGGGTGGAGGGGTTACACCTGACTATACTGTTTTAAATGTAGTAAATCACTTAATGTTACCCTTTTGTTTTGTTTTTTAACTGTTGTATAAAATCAATGTCACATTTGAAATCTTGTGGATATTCGGGAAACATTGCATCAACAACATTAAAAACACTGCTGGATATCAGCCTGCATTTTGTTCGCACAAACAGCGCAAGCGGCTCGTGACAGAACATAGACCGACTGAATGACACTTCAATTTAAGTTGAAAGTCTCAAATGAAGATTGCTGAACTCCAGCTTGTCTGCGTTTTCAGATCATCCGTGCTTTTTGAGCAGTGTAGAGAGCGCGCGCGCATGGTTGCCAGCTACTATTGAAAAGACCGGGTAGAAAACAAGTTCTTTTAACAGAAAAGCTCTGATTTGGGGGTTAAATTATTGAATTCTGGCATTTGTGGCCACAGCGGATTAAACTGAAACTTTCCTATTTCAGACGACAAACTACGCTTGGCTAACGTTACTATCATGTTCTGTAACTCACTTGCCTAGTAACCATAGTAACGGTGCGCACGCTTTCGGTCTTTCTGCTATGACGTGGAGTGCGAGGTGCACTCATCGTTACATGAATTTTTAGTAACAGTTAATTTTGTTATGATGAACTTAATCCTAGTAAAGGCAAAAAATATATAATACTTTTGTAACAAAATCCAAGACTTTGTATACCAAATTCATGGCTTGTAAGGCCTTAATTTGAGATTATTTTTCAATGCTTTTAAGATCCCGCAGGTACCCTGGTTAATGTGTCTTGTCCCCTCACAATGACAGTAAAAACTAATTATTAGGCTAAGGTTACATTACATGAGTCACGTCACATAGTGGCCTATTTTCAGTTCAAAATGGCGAAAATAGACAAAAGTTGATTAGTTTGCCTGATTATTTGTGTGATTCGTTTAACATTTATGACCTAAAAAAACTGTCAAATAGGAAATGTTTAGTTTAGAAACTTACATCTTCTCGCACTTGACCGACCGTAAACTGAAGTGCGTCGAGTCGCTCCTGTCTATGAGTCGCTCTACTAAAATTCGCGCTGCGAACATAAAGCCCGCCTACTTTGATTTGATTGTCATCTCAAATATTCTGACATTGACGACCAGTGACAGACCAATGAGGCTCAGATGAACACACACAGACACACACCCTGTCTTCTGTTAGTTCTCACGTGCTTGGCGCCGCTGCGGAAGAACGCGCTGATAACAAGACTGAAGCGAACACGAAGGCTTATCACATATTTAAAGATTAAAAAGGGAGAAAACAGGACAGAGTAACACGGCGGATATCGGTCATAATTTTTTTTGACGACGTAGTTAAGGCAGCAGGCGTGTGTTGCTTTGGCGGCCGCCTTAGTAACAAAGTGCTGCGGGAAACCCTGGTCCATGGAGAGAAAGCACTGCAAGTGACTGTCAAAGCCTTTGTTTGTGATGCACCAGCTCGATCATTCCTGAAATGCATAAAGAATCACAATAGCTACTTCGCTTGTGAGCGCTGCACAGTTAAAGGCACCTATGTGGGACGAGTTGCTCTTGGTGCTACAGCGCCTGGTGTTGTTGCAAGGTCTGAAGCAGATTTCAGTAGACTTGCCTACAAAGACCATCAAATTGAGAAATCCCCACTGACACTAGCTGGAATTCCATGTGTTCGGCCATTTGCATTGGACTACATGCACTTATGGTGTTTGGGTGTAGTTGGGAGAATGCTTCACTACATGCAGAGAGGACCCCACAGATGCAGACTGTCATTTCAGCAAAGGAGTGACATTTCAGATAAACTGAAGGCATTGAATGGAGAACTACCTAGTGAGTTTGCACGGCAACCTAGGACTTTACTGGAATTGGACCGATGGAAGGCTACGGAACTTAGACAGTTTCTCCTTTATACTGGACCAGTGGTTCTAAGAAAAGTGGTTTCACATGCTGTATACATCACTTTCTTTCCTTGATGGTTGGGGTGTCAGTCCTGTTGAATTCGGATGATGCAGACCGTAAGGAACACTTAGACTATGCCCGAGAGCTACTCATGTACTATTTAAAGAAGTGTGAGGCTATATATGGAAACACCTTTGCTGCATACAATGTTCATTCACTAATTCACTTACCAGATGATGTGGAACACTTCAACTGTTCACTGAATGGGATTTCATGCTTTCCATTTGAGAACTACCTGCAGAATCTAAAGAAAATGGTCAGACAATCTCTCAATCCTATAGCCCAAGTTGCCAAGCGTCTAGCAGAACTAGAAAATTCTACAAAATCTAGGCCTTTTACCAAAGAGAGCTTTACTCGCATATCCACAAGGCCAAGAGATTGTTGTTTCATCCTTCAGAACAAGGACTATGTCTTTGTGAAGGAAATGCATGAAGAAGGCACCTTGGTTTGCGATGTGCTACGCAAATGCAACACAGAGAGTTTCTTCACTGATCCTTGTGATTCTAAACTGATCAACATCATCCGTGTTAGAGATATCAGTAGAACTACACGTCGACTGATCAGCAAACAGCAGTTGATTCGTAAAGTTGTCTGTCTGCCAGCCAACCCTGGTGAAGCTGACACAGGATTCATTTTGTTCCCCATGTTGCATGAAATAGAACGTAACTGAATTGTAAGTATATCACTGGTATCAACTAATGTTTTTAACTGCTCTTCCATTATCTTTGTGAGGGTGTGGAGGTTGTATGCTTGTTCTGAGAGTGGGGGGGACAATGCTGCCCTTATATAGTTTGCATGCAGCATCTTCAGAGAATGATTAAGCTGCCCAGTTGCTACAACTGCAATTAAATAGCTAAAAGCGTCTGCCAAATGCATAAATGTAAATAAAAATACTTCTCATTTACTACTGATTCGTTTTGATTTTTGTATAGGTGTCATGATGTGGGTCAGGGCGGTTTGGAAAGAGTCAAATGGAGAGGAGCAGGGAGTCATCCCAGAGGTTTGGGTGAAGGACAACATGGTACACTGGCCACCAGGGGCTAAAGTAACTAAAGCAGCTAAAGAGAAGCGAACGCCAGCAAGTAACTGGAAAATGTTTCCAATGCTGAAAATCAAATTCAAGTCAAGTGAGTTAACATCCATTTTTAAAAGCGAAATTGTTTTTTTTCTACTAATCAAATCAATCAAGGTATTAAAAGCTTTTTTTTTTTCTATTTACTTCAGATAATCAGGAAGTGTGTGAGGCATTTGACCAAACAAGTACTGCAGAGCTCAGTGAGGAAGAATGTGGTCCTGTCAAGAGGGTATCAAAGAAAAAAATATACCCAGGGTTTATTTTTAGGTACAGAATACTTGCTCATTTTGACAGGTCCCTAGTTTCTGGTGCTGGAGGATAATATATGTTGTGATACTATGTATGGTAATTATACTGTTGTTTCTCCACTTACACAGATGAGGATGAAGTGGATCGGTGGGTTTTTGGAACAAAAATATTAATATTTCAAAATTTACAAACTCAAATCAACAGCTTCCGGTGACAGCGAGTCTACATTGACCTCCATTGTAGAAAAGGAAACTACTATGCAAGTCAATGTAGACTCGCTGGAAGCTGATGCACTTCTTCCAGCCAATTAGAATAGAGTATTCAGAGAGACCATGTTATAAGGCCATTCAATTATACTCATATAATGCACACATGAGGTAATGCTGCCACGACGCACATCGAATGTGCATTTTAAGTATAATTGAAAAGACAGGAGTGAATTATTCCTCTTATACCACGGTTGCCACACCACAGAACATTGTTCAATTGTTTAATTTCAGCATTTGTCCGGTTATCGTCTTTAAAATGCTCTTGACGGTAGGACTACTTTCTTGCGCGTCTGTGAGAGCGTAACCGACTCTGCTTGAGCCGTTGATACGCGGTGAGAGTGAGAGACCTCACGTGCACCTGCGTGTTTGCAGTAATGTTACAGAAAGCCAGTGATAATGTTTATTTATTCCTCGTATTCTTTCTATCTTCCGCAGTAAAAGTATCAGTATAGTAAAAGTATAGTTTGACGGAAATGCAGATAAAGCGCAGTGTGCCATTATGGCTTGTAGGCTACACTATAACCTTCCTGTTATTTAATCTTGGCTAAATTATAACCTTTCTGTTATTGAAATTTGGTGAAGTGATATGGAACACTGTAATGCGAGACCCCCACAAAGATGACTTAAAACAAAGATAAGTCGCAATTCACACTCAAATCCCTATTCTAGACATTAGCATTAGGGCTATTAAAGTGTTGATAATGAAGGAGTTAAGCTACTAAATATAATCTTCAAACGCATGTTCTCATGAATTCTCATTTGTTGTCATGAACAAAATGTTCAACTCAATATTACATTTTACAGGGATCGTTGGATCCTTACAAGCAGGGTGCATGCAATTTGTGAATTAAGTTTTTTTTTAAAATTATTATTATTATTCAAATAAATCTCGAACCACGGTGCTTCGTGGTACTGCTGCTAAACTAAATAACATTTATAGAATAATTATGAACTTAAATGAAACAATATCGCAACATTTTGACAAATACATTATTTATCTGTTTTTACATTTTAATTCAGGGCGATTTAGCCTACATTTAGAGAATTAGATTAGAGCGAGATTTTCACCCTTGTCATTTTCTCATTGGGAAGTGCTTACATGATGGCTAAACTGGTACCTCTCGTTTTCAGATGGATTACATAATCAGATAACTTTATTAGCCTAAATATTTAGACATTTAAAGGCTTTAAACAGCCGATTTCTTATCGTGACTGAGCTGTGGCAAGTGGCTTTCGGTTCATATTTGTGACGCGCAGTTCCCGGAGACAGAGACGACAGATAAACTTTTGTCATTAGCCTAATATGAATAAAAGTTTACAGTTTCGAACGATGTAGGCTACTCTACTCTACTCTACTCTTATATGACCAAAAAATCACAGAGTAGCCTATTAAGTTATTTTAGCTGTTATGAAAAAAATAAATCCAAATGAACATGCCGCCGCGTTTGTCGAACACTAATTCAACATGCCAGAATAAAACCCGATTTTAGAAAAATGCATATGGCCACTCGGCGTGGTGTGCCAAAACGCTTAATTATAAACCTCAATATTTCATTCAAAATAATCTCAAAACGCTTGTGACATTTTGTAAAGCCGTGCATGCATTAAGGCCACTGGAACTATTGAACAACTGAAATGCTGATTTTGGTTTTATTGTTTGTCGTTTAAACGTGCCTGTTGCATAGGCTATCTTTATTTTATATATTTATGGTCTATTGGTGAAGTAGCCTATAGCATTGATTATTGTGGAGGGAGGGGTGTGGGGATTAAAATAATTCAGCAGAAGCAGGGATGTTTAGACCAGAAGGAAATCCCCGTCCCCCCTGGCAAATCGCACTTTACTTAAAACCATGTTTTTAAAAACTCTATAGGGAATCAAATGCTATATATATATATATATAATTTTTTTTTTTTACAGAACTGCTTTTGAAATTACGATTGGTATTATTATACAGATGTAAAGTCGTTCTGTTGGATTTGTTCCTTAGTGTAAATTGGAAATGCATGGTAATTTTATTTTATAAATAGAAGCAAAAAACTAATTGGTGTAACAGTTTTAGAACTAGACTAATCTCTCTGCATTAATAGCCTAAATATAAAATGAACACGCGAGAGGTCCCACACTCCATGCCAGGTGCCCCACACTCCGACACACAGCACCCCACGCCAGCAGTTCCACACTCAAAGCCAGCGGTCCCAGACTCCACACCACCGGTCCCAATCTCCGACCCACAGCACTCCACGCCAGCGGTCCCACACTCCACGCCAGCGGTCCCACACTCCACGCCAGCGGTCCCACACTCCACGCCAGCGGTCCCACACTCCACGCCAGCGGTCCCACACTCCACGCCAGCGGTCCCACACTCCACGCCAGCGGTCCCACACTCCACGCCAGCGGTCCCAGACTCCACGCCAGCGGTCCCACACTCCACGCCAGGTGCCCCACACTCCGACACACAGCACCCCACGCCAGCAGTTCCACACTCAAAGCCAGCGGTCCCAGACTCCACACCACCGGTCCCAATCTCCGACCCACAGCACTCCACGCCAGCGGTCCCACACTCCACGCCAGCGGTCCCACACTCCACGCCAGCGGTCCCACACTCCACGCCAGCGGTCCCACACTCCACGCCAGCGGTCCCACACTCCACGCCAGCGGTCCCACACTCCACGCCAGCGGTCCCACACTCCACGCCAGCGGTCCCACACTCCACGCCAGCGGTCCCACACTCCACGCCAGCGGTCCCAGACTCCACGCCAGCGGTCCCACACTCCACGCCAGGTGCCCCACACTCCGACACACAGCACCCCACGCCAGCAGTTCCACACTCCACGCCAGCGGTCCCAGACTCCACACCACCGGTCCCAATCTCCGACCCACAGCACTCCACGCCAGCGGTCCCACACTCCACGCCAGCGGTCCCACACTCCACGCCAGCGGTCCCAGACTCCACGCCAGCGGTCCCACACTCCACGCCAGCGGTCCCACACTCCACGCCAGCAGTTCCACACTCCACGCCAGCGGTCCCAGACTCCACACCACCGGTCCCAATCTCCGACCCACAGCACTCCACGCCAGCGGTCCCACACTCCACGCCAGCGGTCCCACACTCCACGCCAGCGGTCCCACACTCCACGCCAGCGGTCCCACACTCCACGCCAGCGGTCCCACACTCCACGCCAGCGGTCCCACACTCCACGCCAGCGGTCCCAGACTCCACGCCAGCGGTCCCACACTCCACGCCAGGTGCCCCACACTCCGACACACAGCACCCCACGCCAGCAGTTCCACACTCCACGCCAGCGGTCCCAGACTCCACACCACCGGTCCCAATCTCCGACCCACAGCACTCCACGCCAGCGGTCCCACACTCCACGCCAGCGGTCCCACACTCCACGCCAGCGGTCCCACACTCCACGCCAGCAGTTCCACACTCCACGCCAGCGGTCCCAGACTCCACACCACCGGTCCCAATCTCCGACCCACAGCACTCCACGCCAGCGGTCCCACACTCCACGCCAGCGGTCCCACACTCCACGCCAGCGGTCCCACACTCCACGCCAGCGGTCCCACACTCCACGCCAGCGGTCCCACACTCCGCAGAACAGCCTTGATGGCCACACTCCACGCCAGCGGTCCGACACTCCACGCCAGCAGTTCCACACTCAAAGCCAGCGGTCCCAGACTCCACACCACCGGTCCCAATCTCCGACCCACAGCACTCCACGCCAGCGGTCCCACACTCCACGCCAGCGGTCCCACACTCCACGCCAGCGGTCCCACACTCCACGCCAGCGGTCCCACACTCCACGTCAGCGGTCCCACACTCCACGCCAGCGGTCCCACACTCCACGCCAGCGGTCCCACACTCCACGCCAGCGGTCCCACACTCCACGCCACAGCTCTTCACGCCCACGGGACAGCGTTCCACATCAGCGCTCCCGCTCTCCTTATGAGTGCTCCCAAAGACCAGGTTGGGGGAACCAGCACAGAGAAGGCGGACAGCTATTCCCATTAGATAATGGAAGTAAGTATACCACCTCATATTCTTACTGAAAGTGGTATTTTTTGCAAATGGGACAATTGTTTTTCATTCCAATTTGAATTTCAGAATTCCAAAGGCGGGTCCTCTATCTTCTGTCTGATATTCGGGCAAAGCTGTCAGAGGTGGGCCAAAACCGTGAGCCCCCAGAGTCTCAGTTCCACCTTGAGAAGATGAACGGCAGTCGTGAGCTGAAAAATCTGGAAGGGCAACTGGCCGATGAAGAAAAGAGGAATGTGATGGTCAGTATAACTATGCCAGGCCAATACTAATACTGTTTTTTCTGTGTTTCTGATGGTGAAAAAAGGACATTTTTCTAAATCTTTTCAGGTGTCTCGGTTAGTCAGGATTGGGGGTGCAAACCTTGAGGACTGTGTTAAAACTGTGATGAAAAGGTAAAGTGATTGATTGATTTAATTGATTGATTAATTGATTGGTGCATTTCTCAGATCACTCTTCTAGCTCATGGGTCGGCAAACTTTGCGACCAAAAGAGCCATTTTGGGCCATCTCCCACCAAATAAAATTTGTCTGGAACCGCAAAATATATGTAACCTTTAAATTACTATAAGACAGGTTGTTATACATGTTATAGTTTTCCAGTTGCACCATTAAGTGTCAATATAGTGCGTTTTTTTTTTTTTTTTAATAAATTTCGGTGTTAGCAATTTATACATTTTTGTCCCTGGCAAGAAGTGAAACTACTGTAGTTAACCGGAGTTTTATTTTGGCAGGTTGTAGGAAGACGCTTATTATTTAGTGTGTGTTAGCTTCACTCAGTAAAATGTTCTGAAAGGAGATGAAGTTCATGTCCTCATGCTGTCAGACGTGGATAAATCCATGAGAATCACGCATGTTGCACGCAGTTGATTCACTCAGACAAGCAGAACAGCCAGATGGCATGTTTAAAAACAGGATTCGGTGTCCACAAGTCCGAATCTACTTATATGGACTCAGTGCAGACGTGAAACAAGTTTCACTCGCAAAACAGACTAAAACTAAGTAAAATAGCAGTGCGCCAAAACGTGGCACAGAAACAAGCACAACGACAAACGCACTTCAAACTAAAAAGCGGCTCCGTTTAATGCAACTGTCAAACTGTATCGCATGCGTGCTAACGTACACTGGTAAATAGATAAAGTTATGTGTCGCACTGTCAGCCCTGTTCGACGCTGTGTTAAACAGCCACAAAAACCACTTTCAGCCTCAGGGTGGGCGAAATTACCAAAAATCTATTTCACGGAATATGTTTTTTATTTCACGGTAAAAATATATTTTACGGTAACAATTTCCTATTATAATTTTAAATCTTATACCTAATTTTTCTTAAATTGATTTAATTTTATTTATTACAGTTCATTTTCTGTAAATGCTCACCATAGTTATAATGTAGGCAAGTTATGAAAATGTACTAAAGATATCAATCAAATTAAGTTCTGATAATCAGATTTATTATGATAGGCTATAACCAGAAGATTAATACAAACAAATATGTATAGAGTAGGAAGATAGACAACATGTTTAACAATGAAGTCTGAATATATGCACAAAAAATTAGAATACAAGTAGGCCTATATGGCTGGTGTTATAAACTGGTGTTCATGGGGTCTTGAGGACTGTAGGTCTTCATCACTCTTCACTCTCTATTAGATGCGCACCGTTACTGTGTTGCCACTTGTTTTTTCGGGCACTTGTCTTTGCACTGCGAGGCTCTGGTGACTTCATATGCGTCTCCCAAAATAGGAGGTATAAGCGCATCACGTTAAAATCACTTTAGTGACGAGCATCATTGCACAAGTTTCACCTCGGCTCGCCTAAAGTTAAACTTTATTAAAATATTAACAGCTTTACAGCTTAAGGAACCTGACTTCTGAAATACGTGAGAATGAGCTTTGTTCATATGCACATGCAGATCCCTGGAATCGGGAATCGTTGCAGCCTGCAGAAGGTGTAAACGGGTATGTGTCTCTTTTGTCCACTTGTCATCCGATCGACCAAAACGCATCTTAACCCTCTGGGGTCTGAGGGGTTTTCTGGGTCCTGGAGGTGTTCTGACATGCTCTGACATTGGTGCTTTTTTCAATTATTTATAAACATGTTAATGGCAAAGGTGTAAATTCACTCTATATAGCACAAACGGGGCTACCGTAATATGTGAGCAACATGGTAAATGGTAAATGGACTGCATTTATATAGCGCTTTCACAGACCCAATGGCCACCAAAGCGCTTTACATATTTGCCTCTCATTCACCCATTCACTCAGTCATTCATACACCGACGGCGGTGTCAGCCATGCAAGGCGCCACTCAGCTCGTCGGGAGCAGCCGTGGTTAGGTGTCTTGCTCATGGACACCTCGACACTTGGTCAGGTGGAACCGGGGATAGAACCACCAACCTTTCGGTTTGTAGACAACCTACATGAACCACTGAGCCACTGTCGCCCCCGTATGTACATGTTTGTATTTAAGAGAATATTGTTTATGCGTGGTTATTGAAAAAACTAAAACTTAAATTGTCTGAAATAAGGCCACAAAACATACTAAATATGTGTCCACAAGACTTTTGACTAATGGGTGTTGTTGCCTAGAGTTTTGGCTTCAAAATGATCTGAAAATCATCCTTACCTATTTATTGTGACAGTAGTCTTTTTTTACAGTCAAAACTTTATAATCTATCCAAAACTAATCACAAAATCTTGTCTAAACATTCATATTTAGTCTGTAACATATTGTGTATGATATATTAGCATATACATGTTAATTGGCAGTTTGTTGCTTATACATTTTATTTCAACATATTTCAGTCTATTTTTACTCATCTTAGTAGGCTATAGCAATATAGTTTGGATGTGTTCATGGAAAATAACATGTTTATTAATGTAGATGCGAGAGTGAATGAACGGCACAGACACGCGCTGTATAACGGTTGTAAACAAAGCACGCGCACCTGTGCCGTTCATTCATCATTTAGCCTACACACAGACACGCAATTCATATTTAAACAGTCTTTTTGCGGTTTACAGACACTATTCAATATCGCGATTAGAACAAAGCACTTAAGAATAAATGACTTACTACATCAGCTGGATCCGTTGCTCCTCGAAATGAAACTACCAGCACTTCTGGTACATTTTCCGGGGTTATTAGATAGTATTATTCCTCACTGCGTAGGGATACGCTGTGTTCACAGCGGTAGTAAGAAACTTACTAAACATGATGTGTTTTATAATCCAGCTGGTGGGCGTTGGCATGTTTGCATGGCTGCATGGCTTGCCTTAGATCATTTGCGTTTGAATACCGCGCGCTCTCCGTGGGCGTGGCACATTAACGCGTAATGAGGTATAATGAGCTGGAAAGAAAATTACTGACACCTCTCTCTTTTCATACGGATTACATAAACTGAGAATATTTGTTTTTTTTAATATAAATTAATTCATAGAAAAGAAGAGAGTTCAAGCTTCATTATGGAAAAACACTCGTGCCTGTATGACGAGTATTCGCGGAATTTAAGTTAATTTTTCGACGCGTTTCAGAATGGACTTCACTGACAGAGAGAAGGCAGAACTAGCATCATGTTTATTTTTCTTTATTTGACTAAAGGCACAATACTTTGTTTATATTGTGAGTATACACAAAAAAGGGACACTTAACAGGATCGAATGTATAAAACAAATATGTAGGATCGAATGTATAAAACAAATATGTAAAATCAACAGAGTATTTTGAGTCTCTTTTGCACTGATAAGAAAAAAAGCGGGCGCGATAGCCGACCTCAGAGGGTTAACTGCCTTTACTGTCATTTAATTAGTCATTTACTCGTTTTGTTATAAACAGTCTTATTGTGCCTGAATGAATCAGTGTTTTTGAACAATTCGCAGAAGTGCTAAAAGTCAGAAAAAGAGCACTAGTGTACTATTCATATTGTTCATTTTCAAATGCTTGTCACTTTTTTAACTTTTTAATGAATATAGGTATTTTTGCTATTTAAGCATTAAATAAAGGTCTCTGCTCCAAAATGATTGAATTCATTTTACATTTCAATGGACATTTTTCTACATAATTTATAGTCACTGAATATTTAGCGACTTGCAATGGCCTGAGAGATAGAAGAGAAACTGTATGTGAACTCATCCACAGCCCTCACATTACTAAAATCACCAGTAGAGGGTTAGTAAAACCCATCGACTATAGATCTGGCTTTAGATGCGAGACCTGCCAGTGCTTTCAAATGTTCCCTTATTTTCCACAGTGAGCAGTTGATGCCTCCTTCTTACCCAGCCAAGAACTCCATTAAAAGTGATAAAAGTGACAAAAAAAAAGTGATTGTTATTGAGAGTGGTGAATTGCGGCTTTTGAAAATGTCAATAATCTCACGGGGTCAATGCTGACAGGGGAATTATATGACAAACACCCAATTAGCTTTGTCTCTCTGTGCCGTATGCATCTTTGATTGAGGCATAATCATTATGTCATTATACCTCTGAAGAGTACATGAGTCTGATCGGACTAGTACGTGTTGATTCTTGTGCACGGCCCAGAAGCGGCGCACAGCAAGACGTACAGCCAGCAACTCGAGGCAATCGACATGCCAAAGATGCTGGGGTCCTGTCCTGGATTTAAATAAAAATAAATAAAAACGAATGCATATATCCTAGGGTTGTAAATCGAAGCCTACATGACGATTCGATACCGATTTCTTAAGCCAACGATTCGATTATTTTCGATACTTCAGAATTCCCCACGATACGATTCGATAATCGATATTTTTACATGATATCTATTAAGTTTCAAATAAATCATCAAAAATGTTTATAATTTGCCTTTTATTGAGAATACAGGAACAGTATTCTATTCACATAATGTGTATGATGTGCTCAATGCACTGCAAATATAACAGTTACTGCATACAGTTCAAAACTTGATTCTATCGAATCCTGGTGCGTTTCCGTGCATCTTACGTCATCGCAAACGTGCACGACGCATGATAGAAAACAGAACGCGGGTCAATATATTGTGTTTTTTTATTTTTATTTGGTGCTATTATGCACAGCTGAGTGAACAACACCGGTTTACTGTGTGTCGCATTTGGCTTTTTGCTGATTGCAAACGCAGGAGACAGTGGATTTGCATTAATTTGTTGCCCTGAGTCCACGCGCTGTGTGTGCGAATACACTCTAGACTCACTCTCGCTCTTATCCAAGGTAAATTATCAACACTATCATCCCTTACATGTGTTTTATTTAACTAAATGCATCATAATCAGCTAAAAAGCATGTGCAGGTCACTTACTTCCTGAACAAGTGCGCACCCGAGTCTGTGATGCTTTCACATTCACGTGAGCCGCGGCACGGTTCGAGTGCAACCGAACTCAGCGCACCTCCTCCAGGCAGTCTCGGGTTTGGTACCCCAGTGCGCACCCGGGTCCGCATGACAGACAGCGTTTACATAATTAGCGATTTTTCATGCGAACCGTGCCCGTTCCGAGTTGGTGTGAAAGCACCCTAGACTTTTCAAGTAAGCTGTTGAAGTAGCTTTTTGTACACGTTAGCGCCTGTTTGTTTACGTTATAGTAACTGCTAGCTTGGAATTCGCCGACTAAGTTAAGTGACTGAGGGTGCATTCACACTGGCAGTTTAGTTCGGTGACTAACTAACGTTAGCCCAATGCATAACAATCATTTGTACGCATATGAGCGGATGCTGTAAATAGACAGGCGACAAAACAAACACATTAATCGATACTCTTGCGGACGCATATATGCATCGATTATACAGCCGACGATTCGATGCATCGATACGAATCGATTAATATTTACACTCCTAATATATCCTGGTATTTATGATTGTATACGAGGAGTATCTCGTATATCTGAGGAGTGACTGAGGGTCCAGCTATGCTGGGAGTACAGCAACAGTGCTTGCTTATTCAGCCCGGCTTCCAGATGTTAAATATGTGCTTGTTTTGTAATAAGTGTTGTTGATGATAATACCTAATTAGTAAGACAGTCTGTTTTATAAAGGAAGATTCTGGGTCGGGGATCATTTCCCTGGACAAGTATGACTAAAGTTAAACAAAAACTTTATGAAAACAACTTAAAAACAACTTAAAAACAAACATTTCTGTGCAGCTTATGAAAATTAATGTTCTGCCAATGATAATGATGAAGATTATGATTCGGCTATTTTGATTGAATCCGCCACTGGTGGACTGTAAAAGAATACAGAGAACTGCTTATCAGCTCTGTTTGCATTCCCGATTGGGACGCTGCTTCTAGAGTGTGCAGTAAGTTGGAGCCGTTGCAAGCTTACAGTGATCGAACTATAGGCACGGGGTCTGATGCTGTAGTTGAGGCTGTTGCAGAGAGTGTAAAAGAAAGTGATAATGGGAAAATGATGTGTGTTAATGTGAGTTTGAAAGTAGATCAGTATTTAATATGACGATATTAAAGTTTTCGTCTAAGAAAGAACAAGAGACAAAAATAAGGTCAAAAGATTGAAGTTGTAAGGAATTCTTTTTAAAGACGATCGATAATAAGTAACGGTTGATGCAATGTCTCCCAACACATGTGAGTTGCAATATATGAATTATGTTTATTCAAAAACGCATGTAATTCCTGGCAAAGATGGCTTAAGCTGGGCTAGAGTTAAAAGATAATGGATAAAGTTTGACGTTAGAAGTTTATGAGAGTGCAGTGTACCAGTCCTGAATGTCTCAGAGTCTCTCTCATTCAATGTCAGCTAAAAGCTGTTATCTGAGCCTGTGTTATAAGTGATAAGCCGTTGATAGTAAAGCACAGTGTTTCAGTTGAAAATCATAGACATGGAGATGTTAAAAGAAATCATTGCCATTCAGAGGGCAATATGTGTTTAAATGTTGTAAATGTAAAACTGAATGACTTTAAAGAAGTCTTTAAAATAATACAGACCTTAAACGATAGGAGTGACATTTTTGATTAGTTTATTTTAGGACCAGTAACAACTTTGTCTCATTTTAGTCTCCACCATTCAGGGCCGATGGCTCCGGCCACAGATGTAGATGTACACTGAATAGACGGTTGTGATAACTAAATTCAATGAGTATAATCTAAGCATTGCGATTTTGCTGAGGATGTTTAATTGATTAAATACTGCTTTTATTAACCTGTCTCCCTGTGTTAACACTATTAGGCAGTCCGAATGGCTCTGGTGACTCTTGAATGGGTCTTCCCTAAGCTCCAGGAAACAACTGATTATGTTGAAGAAAACAGTCAAAGATTCTGTGATGGAAAAGAGCGGTTACCAGTGTGCACGAGGTGATTACTCAATGACGGGTAAGATCTTCTTTGGCCTAACAGAGGGCAACCTAAGGCAGGGGGTCACCGCAGACACTGGGCATCTCCAGAAGGAGGTGTTTATGTGAGATGGGTATGAGAGTCGAGCGGATGCCTTTAAGGCCAACGGCATCAATGAAAGGGGGATGAGCTGTGAGAGGTTACGGCAGTCTGACCCAGAAATATGAGTTCCTCTATACCACTCACCAGAAACCGCACACATTGTATGACTTGTTTTTCATTGTGACAAGTGTCTGCAACTATGCCAGGGGACAACACCCTGAAGAGAAGAAGATGAGAGATAAAGAGCTAATGGGAATTGGCTTTCAAGAGCCAGCTGAGACCATGTGGTGATCGTCATTATTTGTTGAGGAGACAGTAACAAAACTTCTTGATTTATATCAGGGACATGATGTTGGTTGCCTTATGAGCAAGAACAATTATAGAAGTGTTGATTTTGAGCTAATATGTCTATAACACAGTTTTAACTCCTGAAGGTCGTTAGAAATGGTGGTGGCTAAAGATGAAGACCGCTTTTGAAAAAAGTCTGGATAACAAAGTTAAATGATCAATGTTTATATTAATTAAATTAATATTACATTCTGTATAAATGACAGTTTTAGGAGACTGTTGAAAAGGTTATGCGCGTATAGAGAGAGGGAGACTGTTTGAGTGGAGGAAGGGATGGTACAGGCATGAAAACTCCTCACCTTTCGGCGAAATTCGCCGTTTTAAAACCAAAATGGGTCACCTACGTGATTTGTGCAGATCCGATGAGAAAATATTTATGGGGGGGGTCGTGGTCGTGGCCAGCATTTACCCGCTATATCTCTAACTTATAGATACCATATTCTTCGCAGTTTTAAAAAAACAATCATTATTCCTAATGCCGAAACTTACAGCCAATCAGAGTCAGAGTAGGGCAGAATTGTTTTCAAAGTCTTTTACACCGCGAGTCTGACAACTGGACACACTGCCGAAAAAAAGAACCGCACGTCGCCAAGCAAGCCTGAGGTAAGTTAGCTTACAATGTTAACTGTCCTGTCAGATACAGACAGCGATGTTGCCAGTGTCATTATTTTGACATAGAAGAGGGAGGGATATTATCGCGGGCGCCGTGAGCGCTGAGCGAGCAGGAACGAGTAGTGAGTTGTCGTCGAAAAAGATGGATAACGCAAAAAAGCTGTCGGGGCTAAAAAAGAAAAGAGGGGAAAGGAGATGGCACGTAAATTGATGCGACAGCAGCTTAATAAGTGGATGGTGAAAGGCTACAGGTAGGATTTTGTTTTGTGTGACGTTCAAGCATGTAGGCTAATGCCATCGGGACTACCGGGAGATTCCCGGTGGGCTGACGTGCTTTTTGGGCCGATACATCTCATACTTTTTTTGTTTTGTGTTTTGTCTTAACGGCCCATAAAACTCGTATATGGGCGGCCCATTCGTTTTGTTTTGCTCAATTGGCGGCGCTGGGTTAGTCCGTAATTAGTGTGTAATGCATTGGTCAAAAAAAAAGTCAGCGTTTTCTTTTTTCGTTTTTTTCTGACACCCCATGAAACACGTACATCAGCGGCCCATTAGTTCTTTTCTTGATTGACACTGGGCTGCCCAATCACATCTTTAATGTGAAGTATAGAAATATACTCTTTCAAGTATAGAAATTAGTACAAAAACCTAATTATGAAAGTTTACTTTATTTTTCAGTGCGTTTGTTTTACAATATATGGCTATAACTATCATGGGATTAATATTACAACTATTATTATGTAGTAGTACTGTAGACAGACACTGTAACTAACAGAGTTTTGAATTTTTCTTTGCTTAATTTGCACCAGATTTATGAATTTAACATTAAAAAGCACAACATTTTCTTACTGGGGAGCATGCCCCCGAACCCCCCTAGAGGGACAGAGGTCCACTCACCACAGTGATCCAAACCTTCTGTGAGAAACACTGCTATAGCTATGCCAATGCAGCTTACAGCTTTTTGGGGGGGAATTCATCACTGTGGAGTATAGTTCAAATCTATTAAGTGATTTTTTCTTTTTATTACTTATTAACTCTCACTCGTTCCTACTCAGTCATTACATTTATCTTTTTTTTACTTATTTTTTTGGGGGGGTATATATATATAAGTTGATTGGATTGGATATTTTGCTGCCGCATCCTTCTCACCTTTTTTACCCCTGACCTGTTCTCATGCCTGATGGTACTGTCTGTCTTTCTGTTTTCGGCCTGCTAAAGCAAGCTTGAACAAAATAGTGATAATGAACCAAAACAACCCAGCTGATTTTTCTAAAATCAAATGAATAATGAACAGACGTGTTGTGGAATTCGGTGCATTCGGGGGAGACAAAGGGGTTGTTTAACCATAAAGCCTTTTGACCTCACGGGTGTGAAGACAGTAAAGGCCAGGGGGGTTAGAAGAGCTACTGATATTTTTGGGTATACCAGAACAAATTCAAGATAACCCCGAACAAGCAATCAAAGATTTCATGCATTCTTCTCTCAAATTTCCAAAAGAGACTGTCAACAATATTACCTTCCACCGCGTACACCGCATCGGATCTAACAAGAATGAAAACGCCGACACTAAACAACCGCGTCCCATCATTGCAAAATTTGAACATTACAAACAGAAAGAACTGGTCAAGAGCAAGGGCAAGGAACTACCTTCGGACTTAACGATCAATTTCCGCGGGAGATTCAGGACAGACGGCGAATATTAGTTCCATTCATGAAACAATTTCGCCAAAATGGAAGGAAAGCCGTTCTCACGGTAGACCGACCGACTATATGTTGATGGCCAACTTTACAGAAACGACACCATGTACTGGTTATAATCCATCGCGAAAGGAAGATCTTCAAATGTGGAGGACCACAAGGGGGTGTAGTTTCTGTTCATATATGGAAGGGCATTTATATATGGAAGAGTGAGCTCGATTTCTCATTAAAGCGTGTTTGACGTCAGAGATCGATTCCCTTGGTTTGTGTGAAAGCTGTGTACGGTTCATGTAGACTGCAGTATGGCAGTGGTATGAAAGTAATCTGGCATAATATTGTGAAAGGGAAACACTTGATGCACTTTTAATTCACGATCAAACTTAATGGCACAAATGGAACCTTTTTTTATGACTAACGATCTAAAACATCATAGAGGCAGGTGTTTGATTGCTTTTCTGCAACACTCATGTGCTCTCTAGAGGTATAATGACATAATGATTATGCCTCAATCAAAGATGCATATATGGCACAGAGAGACAAAGCTAATTGGGTGTTTGTCATATAATTCCCCTGTCAGCATTGACCCCGCAAGATGATTATTGATATTTTCAAAAGCCGCAATTCACCACTCTCAATAACGGTCACATTTTTTTGTGTCAAAAGACATGCGTTAAAAATCTCTTTTAATGGAGTTCTTGGCTGGGTAAAAAGGAGGCATCAACTGCTCACTGTGGAAAATAAAGGGGGCGTTTGAAAGCACTGGCAGGTCTCGCATCTAAAGCCAGATCTATAGTCGATGGGTTTTACTAACCCTCTACTGGTGATTTTAGTAATGTGAGGGCTGTGGATGAGTTCACATACAGTTTCTCTTCTATCTCTCAGGCCATTGCAAGTCGCTAAATATTCAGTGACTATGAATTATGTACAAAAATGTCCATTGCTCCAAAATGATTGAATTAATTTTACATTTCACAGACCTTTATTTAATGCTTAAATAGCAAAAATCCCTATATTCATTAAAAAGTAAAAAAAAGTGACAAGCGACAAGAGAGACACTTACCTCTCCTTTAGAGACGCTGCTGGATACCTCCTCTCCTTCCTCTCCTCCGAATTCGTCTCCTCTGGGCCGAGGGTCGTATATCCTCGACGAGGTCGGCTGGATGGTCTCCCGCAACTCAACTCTGGTGTATGACAGTGAACACCTTTATAGTGTTCACTATAATGCTGTGACAGAGCCAGATTATTTCCTTTTGTTTGGCATTGCCGGAGGAGTTCCACAATAAAAAGTACCAATAGAAGTTTTGCCAAGGTCATCATTGTGTCGACTATACATATACACACTGCCGCGGTTTTAAACGTCTGAAAAACACGACAGTATTACTCTTAAAACACAAAACAATGTTAAAAAATAAGAAAAACTGCAGCGTGAGACAAGAGTCTGGGTCGCAGCAGAACTGCGCCACCGGAAGTACAAAAGTAGGTACTTCTACAACATTTGATAAAATATGGCCATCTTAAATATCTGCTAAGGCCAGAGAATTAAAATAAATAAATGTATATTACATGTATAGACTCTCACTTTATTTGCATTTGACACTAAACTTCTATATTTGAACACTTGATGATCATCTAATCAAAATAACTATGTATTTGTCACGCTTTGGTTGATGAAGCAGACAGACGAAACTTGATTCCAAAAATATAACAAAGCTTTAAAGTACACAGGCAAGTGAACAGGACGCAACAGTGTGTATCACATAGACACGAACAATAACCGACAAGGGACTGAACTGAACAGGAGAATAAATACACTGGGTAAACGAGGGAAATAGACACAGGTTAATGAAGGTTAACTAATCAGTGACTAACAAGAACAGGTGCAGACAAGACAGAACATAATTGTGACAGTATTGCATGATGATTTAATTGAATGCGTTTCTGATTTGTTTGTTGTTCAATGGCTGTCGAGTTGCTGAGGCCTTCGCAGGGGAGAGTCTAGATGACACAACCTCTGCTGACACTACATCATGCGTTGTGGCCGTGTCCAGGCGCAGGTCCTCCATCTGATCTGGGCACGGCCCGGATCCGGCGGATTACAGTTAACCTCGGAATAAAAAGACTAACAATAGTGTAGATGCCATTCTTCTTATCATGTAGCGAGTACATCAGGTGTTTTAGGAAGTGTTCCCGGTTTCGGCTGACCTAATCTATGCAGCCTAATAATCATTTTACTGATTTGAATAATAGGAATGTATAGTGTTCTATGTGTATGCCAGGTTAGAGATGTGTTTTTAGTATTTAAACTGACAGAGTGTGTATGCTTCCCAGACACAGGAAAGGAAAAGGATCTACCGCCAGCAGTCGATTTTGATATTCAAGGTATTATCAACTGGCCAGTTACTAAGTAAATAACGTATTCGGTTACTAACATAACTTCAGTTCTCTGAGAGTAAGGAAACGAGTATTGCATAGCTATACACTTTCTGGAGAATATTGAAGCCTTATTTTAAAACGCAGTGCAGCTGCACAGCGAGCGCAGGGCAGAGCTGACTAGCGCGCTCATTGGCTGTGCTGCGGGAACTGCACGAACCTATAGCGAAATCGTGGTGCTTCACGCCTCGCACGCGTCGAAACCCGCCAGAATGGGCGTGGCTTCTGGCTGTATAAGCAGGCCATTTCACCACAGGGATCAGATGTAATCTCCTTCATCGAACTCTCCACTTCGCTGATTCTCCTGCTGAAGCCTTCGCCGTCGACGAGCGCTTGCAGCGGCACGAGCGACCTGTACACAATACTCGTTCCCTTACTCTCAGGGAACCGAGGTTACATTAGTAACCGAATATGTTCTCTTTTGAGAACGTTCTCTCATATTGCGTAGCTATCCGCTTATGGGAACCCATTTTGAAACGCTGTGCTATTAGCTTACCAACTTCGCCCTACACTATCACCTAGGGCTGAACAGTCAGAGGTTAATAATAGAGCTAAAAGTCAGAATCCAATGGGGACCAGACAAATGTCGGGCCCAACAGAGGGAGCCTGGAGGCTTGAGCCATACTGGGGCCAAGGCCTTTATACAGAAAGAACTCTCTAGTTATAGAATCTCACAAATGTGGACCAGCCAACCTCCGCACAAATCTCTTCCATTAGTACACCACTGGACCAAGCCCATGAAGAGGCCTCTCGTGGTATGAGCCCTGACGCCTATGGGCCAGCGTAGACCCATAGATGCGTAGACTAAAGAGATAGCGTCAACTATCCATCATGATTAGACATGAGCCGGTGTTCGGTAATGCGATAAATCGCGGTAATGAATATGCACGATATTGTTATCGCGGGGACTTCGAAATACCGTGAAAAATAATAGATCCGAATTTAGATTTTTAGAACGCGCATCAGCTTATTTTCCATCAACCGCTTAAAAAAACAATGCGTATATGCTGCGCAAAACACGTGCGCACTTTGATGTAAACAATCCCCACATCACATGTATAAGCACTGTGTGAATGCAGTGTGCACTCTAGTCTAATGTAAACAATCCTCACATGGAAAAGAAGCACGGTGGAAGGAGGAACGCTGCCGACTATTTATCCCCCGCATGGCTGCCAACTCTCACGCATACAGCAGCTTGAGACTCAAGCAATTGACACTTTCACACGGTCTCGCGCCACACATCCATTTTCTCACGCAGAGAAAAATCGCGGAGCAAAGAGGACACTGACACCGACAGACTAGACAGAGCAGGTTACTTTTGATATGAAAAAAATATCAGCTCTCAGGTTTTATAACGAAATTCAGACAATAAATACTGTTTTGGTGCTTGTAAATGTGACGTGACAGATTGCGCGCCTCAGTTCAAGTAAACAGATCATCTGTAACTTTTTATTAAAGATACAGTACAACCCACCGAAAGGTATACGTACTTTCGATCAATCAGTGTTTTTCAACCACGGAAAGAGGTCAATAACACTGCAGGGGAACAATTATGTCACAGAACGTTACATTTACCTCAGGAAAGCCATTTAATGTTAGTTGACTATAAGAAAATAGCTATAGAGAGGAGTATTTTGCTAAATATGTGCACTATATTACATATTTTAATATATGTTTACTTGTCATTATATAATTGTTATTATAATGAAAATTACGGCATATAACATTTTTATATTTATATTATTATTATATTTATATTGTATGCATTATATTTAATTTCTCTCTGTATGTTTACAGCATTATGTGAGATATATTTTTTCTTGAGAAAAAATTAAATGCAGGCTATCTACTGTAGCCTACCTAATATTTATCCAAATGAGTCAATATTGAATCAAGATTGAAATTAAATCCAAGAATTTAATTGAAATCATGAAAATTGTGTTAAGCAATAATACAAACAGTAGCCTCAGTAACTGTACCATGTAAACATTATAACATGTTGTCACTAAAAAATAAAATTAATGTTTTGACAATCACAATTACACATTGTGATGCAAGTTTTTTTTAGATACCCCCAATCCGTCTGTTTCTCTTGTGCAATTAAAATATCGTGATAATACCGTATACCGTGATAAAAGCTCAATCAATTAATCGCAGCATGAAAATTTGATACCGGCACATGCCTAATCATGATAGTCTCTGCTTCGTGACCGGAAGCCCCTTGGTGCGCCTTACTCCTTGAAACCACACCCATGCTTACACCTGACAGGTGTCAGGATGCCAGGGCTCTGATATAGCCGTGGTTCACTTTGTGTCTTAAATGGCCTGAACGCCACACATGGGCCGGTACACGGGGCTTTAGCCAATGCTGCAGGGGACACATATGCAGTAGGCCCAGTTGTAGTACTGACGATGCTGAGGCCATAAGGCCCAGAACCCTCTGAAGCGTTCTGAGGGGCGTCTAAGAGCCCGCTCTGAATGAAGCCAATAGCTGTTGAATGGAGAGAGCGGTCTGGTGTGGGCTGGACAACATGACATCATGACTTTGCGTAAACATACACGCCACTTTCAAGTCAAGTGGCGTGTTATCTATACGCATTTTGAGCTATCCGCGTGTATGTCCATGCCGAAATCTTTTGCGTGTATGTCTACGCCATTAAATGTCCGAGTGATTCCGCATGTATGTGTACGCCGTTAAATGTCCGAGCGAAACGAAGCAAAATCTATTTCTACATCTGTGGAGCGATCTTTTTTTTCCTAGGATGGTAGGAGAACACTCATAAATGGTATTAACCCCAGTGACGGGTAGGTTTAGGGACGGGGTTGGGGTAGGTCATATATCTATATATACATAATACAGTAATATAACGTTAAGTCAAAGGCGTTGATAAACACGCTGAAAAGCGATTATGCGTGTTGATAGCACGCCAAAAATGGAAATAGGAATTGGCGTGTCATACATACACCATTTCATGAGATCAGTCTGAGCTGGAGAATAAGGGGTGCGCCACGATTTCACGAGTTCGTCGGAGCGGGAAACGGGGGAGCGCGAGGGGTGGGGTCGCCCTCTGAGAAGAACGCTAGCGGTGAGCGCACTCTCTGAGAAGAACGCTAGCGGTGAGCGCAGCGTGGAGAGCGGCATATTGACACAGTAAGAGCAGTCGCCCTTGAATCAGAATCAGAAAGAGCTTTATTGCCAAGTGTGCTTGCACACACAAGGAATTTGTTTTGGTACTGAGGCTTCCAGTGGACATATACAAATACAAATACAACAAAAAACATAATACTACAAATTATAAAAATAAAAAATATAAATATATGAGAATAAAAGTATCACAGTTGGGTTTAGTCAGAATAGACATTTTCAGATTTACAGATTATGAACATATTTACAGTGTTTTGAATATTATAAATAAATAAATCTACATATAAGTGTCACCTGAGTTGTAGGATATTGCACTAAACAGTGGGAGTATTGCACCTACAGGCATATGCCTTGGGAGGAGTGTTAACTGTTCAGGAGGGAAATGGCCTGTGGGAAGAAAC
Organism: Siphateles boraxobius; assembly: GCF_051911475.1. Classification (NCBI taxonomy): domain Eukaryota; kingdom Metazoa; phylum Chordata; class Actinopteri; order Cypriniformes; family Leuciscidae; genus Siphateles; species Siphateles boraxobius. The sequence continues at coordinate 844,241 of NW_027509141.1, read as the reverse complement.
TGTTCCTGTGCCGAGATGTTCTAGTGGCCAGTGATCTGAGTCGCCGTCTTGACGGTAACAGTTCAAACAGGAGGTGTCCAGGGTTAGTGGAGTCTGTGATGATTTTACCTGCTCTCTTCCTCACTCTTGGCAAGTGCAGCTTCCGCATGGTGAAGTCCCAGGCATCAAACACACTCTGTGTCCATACGTGTCACGCAGAGGGGTTCTGCATGAAGCGCAGTTCAGACGAGGCATTTGAAACAACGCCTAGAAATATGCACTTTTAAACAGTGTCACGGCGGCGAACACACTGAGCTTTAATTTGGAAAGGTTATAGGCTTTTTCAGTTAGGTTCAGTCAGCGTTTGATTGTCTTTCAAAGTCTGTTGTATTATTTTTAAGTGTGTCAAAGCTTCCTCGTCTTTCTTCACAATTAAAGCCATGTCTTCTAAAGCTTGCTCAATTCTAGATGGAGAATCAGGGCTGCAGGAATGACCAAAGATCTCCAAGTAATCCTTCGCCAACTACTCGTGAGACAACAGCAGAATGATGAGATCACATGTGACAGATCAGCCGTAGTCTTTATTACATTTGGATGTGTGTGATGCTGTGATGGCTTTAGATGGGACACGTTGTGCACTTACTTTCCTAGCGATCCTGTCAGGTTTGGGTCTATCCACTAGTTGTCTTCGTTGCTTTTGCTTCTGTTCTATGAGCTTAGTCATCTTCAACTCCTCTTTTCTCAAGTGGTCTATCTTCTCTGTAATGCAGTCTACCTCCTTTTTCCTGCACAAAAAAGAGGGTCAAACACTGTTGCTGTCTTCAGGTCCCAGACTTCTCACAGATTAGATAGAGAGTGCAAAGAAATCAAACCCATGGTTGTGCACAAGAAACTTACATCTTTTTCATTTCATCCTGATATTGCTGCTCCTTGAGTTTGTCCTGTTCGTCAGAATATTCTTCTTCTTCTTCAGGTTCACAGACTTTTCTGAAGCGGATTACAGCAACAGAGATGGCTATGAATAATGTTATCAGAAGCAGTATCTTCACTGTGCATATGCAACATCTACATATGCAAAAATAGGAAAACATAAATTGTGCACATTGGCATGACAGTACTATTGTGCTGACCTTTCCATGTATTCAACTGAAGTCTTCGTCTTCCTCTGAGCCAGTGTGTGTGGATACAGGCCTATAAAAACATCACATGTTAATATGGTTCTCATGAAGAAATTAACTTATGTTTACTTCATACTCAAGTGATATGTTTCAGATTGCTGGACTAGCTCACCTCTGGCCCGGGAAGAGCCGAAAGCAATAGGAATAATTCTGTTCTGGCGAATGAGCTCCTGTAGACGATACATAAGAATAAGTAAACGGTGCCACTTTAAAATACGGGTGCACTATTATTATTAATTATTATTATTATTAATAATAATTTGTTTTTAATTAAATGTGTCATTATGACCATTGCAAGCACTAACATACGGGTGCATATTAGTGCATCCGTATTGTAAAGTGTTACCAAGAAATACAATGCTCAACATATGAACGCAGGCTTATGTTAATAATGACCGATGATGGTTAAAAAAACACATTCAATACTATGATAGTCTTCTTACCCTCACTGTCATTATGCCTTCTGTGCTTCTCTGAGCCGGTGGGTGTGGACTCAGTCTCGGCATGTCTGAAGCACACACAGGTTGTGCAGTCGTCGTCTTCCTCTGAGCCGGTGGGTGTGGACTCAGTCCTGAATAAAACAT